>NC_060072.1:144127106-144431909 GCF_922984935.1 Meles meles | reverse complement strand
GTCCACACAGGGAGCCGCCCGGAGCCCAGGAGAGCCGGGGAGAGTGCAACATTTGCACAATCTCCCCTCCAACCCCGTCCTCCACAATGGGGCCATTGAAAATGCTTTTACCTTCCCAGCTCCCACCTTGGGCCGTCCAGCAAAAAAACAACTGGTTGTTTGAAAGACTCCTCTTCTCCATCTTGATCTGTAAGGACATTCCACCTAGATCTTTTTTTTTTTTTCCCCCATTTAAATATCCATTTTCTCTCTCTGGCCTGACTCCCCGGTAGCCTCGCATCAATTCTGCCTGAATATGTCCTTCGCTTTGGAACCCACCAGGCGCACAGATGTTAGCTCTAATGTCTGTTCGTAGAAGTCGGCTCTAAAATTTAAAGCACAATAGATTCGCTCTGTGGGGTGAGATCACGGGTATCAAGTAGCCCTTTTAGAAACATGGGGGAAATAATGGAATCTTCGCTTCCTTTCTGAGATGGCTACAATCGTAGTTACAGTAATGGGGTTTCTCAACGGGCTCTTAATTTGAACGGGCTGTTTATGTTCTGTTTCCAGGAGGCACACCTAGGTATGAAGTCCGCTAACCTCAGCAGAGCCGGACTCAATGAGTTCCTTGCTTGGTCCTAAATGTGTTTCCTGTGACTAGCTCTTCGTCTGCTCATAGCAACAGCACAAGCAATAAGAACTCGCGTTGGCGTGAAATAAAGTGGACCCTGGCTATCTCCATGACCTCAAGCAGAGACTGATGACTCAGTTCTAGAGCTAGATGGGCACCTTCTGGAAGCGTGGGGGAGGGGCCTCTGTGGAAGGGGTGCCCACACACACCTGCAGGATGCCAGGGTGCGAGCAGATCTGTACCTACGCGTTTGTCCTGCCAGATGCTCCAGTTTCGGGCCCCATATCTGCAAGGCCACAGGCTTCTGGGTAATTTCAGAAGGTTGTGCTTGACTGCTGCCCACGTTGCCCCCTTCTCAGCTGTTCACTTGTTGAGAGCTCCAACGGGAGGAAATGGCACACGAGGTATCCCTTCACCTGCTCAAAGACATTTCCATCAGAAATCACTCTTCCTAATAGGAGAAGGAGGTCGTAAAGCCGACTCAATAAAATAGGCATGCTGAACAATATCAAACCAGGTAGGAAGAAAAGCCAGAAACCAGGGGTTGCCTGATAGGCTAGAAGCTGGAAGACCCTATCAACGAAGACACTGATGTCAAAATGTGGGAGTATATAAGAAGCCAGCAGATACAAAAGTAAAGGGATGGTTTAAAAATTACCTGCATGTTCTTTGACACTCTTCCCAGTGGAGGTGAAGTTTAATTTCCTTCTTCGTGAATACGGAGTAGCCTCAGTGACTTGCTCGTGATGAAGAAAATGCACAGAAGTGATCATTCTGTGACTTCTGTGGCTGGGTTTCTGCTGTCTCTCTTGGGACACGTATCCTGGGAGCCCTGGGCCACCATATGAGAAATTGGCCACTATGAAGGCACCATGCTGCAGAGACCACATGGATGTAGCTATAGCTGGGGGACCCCCAGTTTCTAGAGTCTTCCCAGCCCATGAATCAGGCACCAGAACAAGCCTTCTTCAGAGGAGTCCTGCCATAGCTTTAAAAGGCTGAAACCTAAAGTTGAAACATACTATCCCCAGCCCAGCCCTGCCTAGGAGATAGTTTCCTAAGAAACATATTTTTTGTTGTTTCAAGCCACTGAGCATTGCCGGGGAAAGTCCACCGTCCCTGTACCAGACCTCCAGGGAGTGCGATTAAATCAGCAAAGGTGCAGGAAAATGTTGGGGGGACAAACCCTGATTCGAGGTGATTTGGTTTTTTGTAGAAGTTCTGACATACTTTCATGGCTGAGAGCAAGACTGTGAAAAAAATCATGACATTGCTTGCCCCCCCCCCCCGTTTTTTTCCCAGTAATTTAAATATTACTAGAACTTCAGAGAGTAACATATAAAATAACTAGTGCTCTCAGCACCTGGAACTGAGAGATCATGTTTCTTGCCCTTTTCCTAAACTTCGGCTGCCCTACTTTTATTCCCTTACGGGTTGACCTCTTGACTCTCAGTTTTCTCCCTAGTCTATAGGGTTCCCAAACCCTGCGTCTGCATTCATCTGGCCCCAGATTATGCACCAAGATGAGGACATGGGAACTTTGTTTCAAGGGCTGACCTGACAGATGTGCCTAGGTGCGCCCAGCTAGGACTGGCCTCTCTACTTCAACCCTGGACCGTCTCTGATGCCCTCAGTGGGCCCCAGCTTCTCGAACTCTACCCTGCATCAGAACCACCTGGAAATTCTGCTTGAAAAGAGTCCTAGGACCCAGTACCCAAAACATAGAGTCTATGGTTGTGTGAGTGGGAGCCCAAGAAGTTACATTCTAGCAAGCTCCCAGGTGTTGTTGAAGCTCTTCCAAAACCTTGTTACTTTTTTTCCCAGCCCAGGCTTCTCACCTGATCCTGAATTGTCCAGGACCCAGAAGTCATTCTTCTTGGATAATTCAAATAGATCCACGTATCCAGCAATCTGCTACAAGTTAGCTCCAGTTGTGCTGAGGCTCTCAGAACACCAGCTTTGGCATCTTCCGTAGGAAGCCTCCTGCTGGGCTTGCGAGACTCTATTTTCAGTAATGTGCGTCCTTGCCTGCTCCCTATGCCCACCCAAACCTGACCATTCACCATCCATGCTTTCAAGTCATAGAGGCAAGAAAGGATATCATGCACTCTTTCCTCCCTCTACGACATGACTCATACATTCCCTTTCTGGCCATCTCTGCCAAAGAAACCCGATATGACCAATTTCCCAAGGAACAGCATGAATGTCACATGCTCTTCCTAATTCATGACATCCCAATGACCACCCCCCCCCCCCGCCCCCGCCGGAATCATGGATCCTTTTTTGTAGGTCTCCAAAATCATTTACACAGTTGGTCACTCATTTTGGTTGTAGGAAGACTCTGCATCCATGTTTTACGCATTTCTGAAAACACGTTTGAACGCCCAATTAGAAGGGAATGGAGTTCTCCAAAAGCTAAATAATATCAACATTTCTTAATGACACCCTGCACCACTTAGATACACCCCATCATCTGTGTTTTTCCAGAATTTTGTCTTTTTTTTTCTTTTACTTCCCCAACATTACAGACCAAGTTGATGTCATCAATTGTCTATTTGTGTGTTAAGATTGGCCACTTCCGGCACACTTCAGGATTTGTAACCTTGACTCCGTTGAGGAGATGAGAGTAGACATTCTTTTCTTCTTTCCAGAAGTTAGCACTGCCAGTTTTTGGTCTTTCATGCCTTTTTATAAAACGGTTTTTCAAAGCTGTGTAAAATCTCTTAAATGGGTGCGCAAAATGGCAGTAAGCACCAGCAAATTACGGGGGGCTACTGAAATCACAGTTTTGGTTCGCGATATGAGAAGGAGGTCAACGTATGCTGCACGGAGTAAGAGTCCTACAGAAGTTAAATATGGGATAGTGGCCTGTCCTCCCCCAGGACTATTCTAGGGAAGCGGAAGCAGAACCAACGGGAATCAGACCGACTAAAGTCACTCTCGATTATCAGCAAACCAAGATGGGGCGGGAAACCATGTGGCTTCCGTGGCTGTGGAAGTGGCTGCTCGGACTCCCTTCCAGGAGGGACTCCCTGCGGCGTTTGGTCAGGGAGGGCCCCAGCACCCACTCCTTCAGGGTTGGCCTCCCCTGCACTGAGTGCCTCAGTCTGAGGGCACCCCCTTCTGGGGACACCTGCATCTGATGACCAAGTGGGGACACCAGGGAGAATGGATCTGCCATTCCTGCCCCACTCCACTTCCTCTGTGTCTCTTCCTCCACTCCCCCTCCCTCCCCAAGTACTGACCCTAACAAGCATTTTGCACCCCAAACTCGGTCTTAACATCAACCCCCCAGAAAAGAACATTGGTTATTTCAACAGTCACTAACACTGCAGTAAAAGCAGTTGGAATTTCCTCCACATTCACCAACTCCAGCTGGAGAGGGTGGGGTGGGAAGAGGGGTTCTGATTCTCGGGTTCCCTTTCTCTGTACAATGGTTCTCAATCCTTTTGTGTGCTCGATGCCCTTCTGAATCCAGTCTTTCTGGCAGCTTGCCTAAAGAGCTTAAATGGTATCCGTGGTCCGCACAACAGTATTCTCCGAGTAAAACTGCCTGTTGCTCTAAATGCTCTCTAATGGTGGCTTCATGGGTCATTTGACAATGATCCTCAGTAAGAAATACATTTTACATCATGTCCCAGTAGACTCATAGGTTTACAGGTGTGTGCACGATGGAAACAAAAGTCTTATGTAAGAGTTCCATAAAAGCGCTCTGATACTTTCTGTGTGCTTTTATTAATGCTGGTTGTGATCCACTAAACTGACTCCATAACTTGCCAGGGTCGTGTTTTGTGCACTGAAAACCCCCTCTGTTTCCTACTTACGAGGCAAAACTTGTTGCATATTATGGAAACACACGATGGGTACTCTACCCAGTGTTTGTCAAAGTTTTCAACCACAACTTAGAGTCAAGAACACAGGAGCCTCTGTGCACAAAGCTTCATGAAACCGTGGCTCCTTTCCATATGGAATTCACTCTGATATCTGCTATTTCAGTTTATTTCATTTTCTGAGTGGTTAGAACTTAACCAACTGATGTCACGATCCCCAAGTTGAAAAATTCGACTCTAACAGGAACGGAAGGATTCGAGGCTCCCCCGAGAGGCACACTGCTACCTGCAGGTCCTCTCCGTCCTAATGAAAGCTTCCTCCATCAATCACTCCGTGGCATCCTGACCTTGGAGGGCAAACCGGGGCGATAGGAAAAGGACAAGAGTGCCCAGCCCGTGAGCACGGATGTGACCAATGACAGCGGCGTGGACACATGTGCACACACAGAGCCCGGTGTCCGCCCCGCGGGCGAGCGTGTGCTGTGGATGTGGTCACCTCGAGATGTGATCGCTCGATCTGCCTTCTGCCATCTGTCCCTCCTGCAGACCCCAGACCCGTCCACACACGAGAGGGTTTTACCCAAGGCATCAGGTCTGCGCTGCTCTTAAAAGTGCGTTTACATTTGTGAGTAACTTCACCTGCCAATCTTGCTCCAGGATAGCACGACCCCAGCGTTTTTATAAATACTGATCCCTACACCACTGCCTTAGACCAGATCTGTCTTCCCCAATGGTCTCCAAAGCAAAATGTTCTGGGGCACTTGGGCAACTCAGCTGGTTAAGCAACAGAGTCTTGATGTCGGCTCGGGTCCTGATCTCTGGGCTGTGGGATCAAGTCCCTCATTGGGCTACACACTCAGCAAGGAGTCTGCTTCAGATTCCTTTTCTCCCCTGCCCCTCCCCCCACTTACCCTCTAAATAAATAAATAAAATCTTCTTTAAAAGGTAAAATGTTTTGGTTTTCTTTCTAATCCATTGCCAGAAGCCACTGATCTACTATTTTTTTTTTTTTTTTTTGTTTATGACTGCTTTTCTCAAAAATGTATGATTTTCACCGGGACACACCAGCCCTATTCCTCTACCTGCCCTATTGTTCCCTGTGCTCTAATAGTGAGTAAAAATCTGATAAAAGTTCAACAACAAAGACTAGTCACTGGAGTTTGAATTTTCTATTTTTTAAAAAAGACTTATTTATTTTTATTTTGAGAGAGAGAGAACACGCACCCATGAGCAGGGGAGGAGTAGAGGAAGAGGGAGAGAGAATTCCAAGCAGATTTGTGCTGAGCACAGAACCTGGTGTGGGGCTCGATCTCAAGATCCTGAGATCATGACCTGAGCTGAAATCAAGAGTCCGATTGGACTCAATCAACCAACTGAGCCACCCAAGCACCCAATTTTCTAAAAAGATTTATTTGTTTTTATTTTGAGTGAAAGAGAGAGAGAAAACAGGGAAAGGGAAGAGGAAGGAGTTTGAACTTCCAAAGGGTTCATGAGAGTCAGTGTCCCGTAGCTGGGATGAAAGTTGGTATTTACAATACCCTCCACTTTCTAGAGGGGATGCAGCACAAGGAACACACTGTTGACCAAGCAAGGTGGTAAGTAAGAGGCTGCGAGTAGGAGAAGCAGAGGCAGCTAAATTATTCTATTAAGAAAAGGAATAAGGGAATGCGTGACCCAAGAGGGAGTTAGAGCTATAATGGCTCCTAAAAAAGGTTGCTCAAGAGAGGACTGGTGGAAGAAAAGATTCTAAGTCTAGAAAAGGCAAAGAAATTCTTTAGGTAATTTTAGGAAGCTTCTTGTGTAATGTATTCTTGGGTTCCAATTTCTCGAAAGCATTAGTAAAGTCAGCACCGCTTGTCCGCATTCACAGGACCCGAGTTGGGGGTTGGCTGGGATGCGGGGAAACCCCGAGTCTAATCTCAGCACGGGCACCGAGGGCAGGGGACTTGGGTCCCACAGAAGATGGGCTCATAAATGGCTGATGAAAATCTGAAGAATGAAATACGATGGAATTCCGGCCCATCAGGAGCATGGAAAGGAGAAACTGGACCAGGACGTGGATGTGTATATGTTTTTTTCTCTTTTTTTCCCCTGGGGTCATGGGTGAACTGGTTCTGCACAAATGTTCAGCTGTCACAGCCCCACTGTGGGAGAGGCATTCGAAGTCTGTTGTTCTCCGTTCTAACATGCAAATGACTTTAGAAGGCTTGCTGGAGAGAGGAAGGGAAGGGGGCAGAGAATGTCAACAAAATTGATTCTCTTAGGTTGCATTTTGGTGAGACAATGTACCTTCATGCCACATCTGCTGAGAAAAACCCACCAGAGATTTTCGGCGATTCAAAGTGATGATAGGACTCATGTTTCCATTTCCTCCCAGATGCAGGGAAGGGGCCCTGCCATTAGGGGAAAAAATCAGTGACCTCCCTTGGCTGCCTGTGACCTAGCTCTAGTTTACTAAGAGCTCAGGACACAAACCGCACCTCCAGGCACCGTCTTGGAGTAACGCCCGTGCACTAGCAGCCTCCTACCTGAAGTTAGAGAGGTCAGCTCAGGTCCCTGTTCCCACCGACTGACTCTACGTCCCCCACGAAATCGCTTCCTCTCCTGCTGGCGCCAGTCTCTGACCTTAACACCAAGATGATAACCTCTCGCCCTCCCTCCTTCCTCGGAGGAAGAACCGTCAGCCTCTTCTCCAGGTTAGCTCTTCCCCAGTGTCCCTGGACACCTTCGTCAAACTCTTGGCCCTGGAGTTTCTCAGGTGCCGTCCTCTAGAATTCCAGCACCACGCGATGCTCCAACACACGGTCCGCGTGATCTCCAGCCACCCGGCCTCCCGTTTCTCCACTAGCTCCGCTGCCTGGCAGCCTGTTCTCTTTGCTGGCTCCTCTTCCTCAGCCTGACCACAGACTTTGGAAAGCCCTAAATGCTCTGTCCTGGATGTCTCCTTTCCTTTTCCTGGGTTCTGATCTTTCCTCCTGCCATGGCTCTAGCTCCTCTAACTGGAAAGCCCTCAAGTTCTCCAGGCCGGAGCGAAGACGGCATCGTCAACTGCTGTGAAGGTTAGTTCTGTCGTTCTGTGGTCACCACGAACTTAGTATGCTTCCTGCGGGACCAAGAGCACCCCGGACTGCAAACAGATCACTCCTCCCCTCTCCAAACCCACCAAGGACATCATCTTCCCGTTCGAGTCACAGGTGGCCAGAAGTCACCAAATCCAGCACATTCTTCATTTAACTTATGCACCCCCCCCCAACCCCAGGCATGCCTGTTTTGTTTTTTTCTTTCGATTGCTACCTGGGCCCTCTGCTTCACCTGTTAGGTCATTCATCCTAAAACTCTCTTGCTTTAAACAGCAGGTCTCATGGCATAAGGACCCCTGGGTAAAGCAGCTGTGCTCGTAACAGTAATACTCAGTGAACAGTACCTTGAAAGGAGAGAAGAAAGCGGGCGAAGTCCCTCTGGCTTGGGACAAAAAAGATAAAGATACAAAGATCATCATCCAGACCCAGAGTTTGCCATCACTACCCCGTCCCATGCCTTTTCTGGAAAGTACCCTTTGAGTCTATGACGGCTGTGTCCGTCTGACATGATCAGACATGGCCTGACATTAACACTAGATTATTCCAGCGGGGCGCGTCTCCGGTCACTGCCGGCGGAGAGGAAGGCTTTCCTCCACCGTGTTCCAGGAAGGTGGAAGGGGGCACAACCAAATTTTAAATGATTGGGAGCAGACTCATATCTTTTTTTTTTTTTTCATTTTATTTATTTTTTCAGTGTAACAGTATTCATTCTTTTTGCACAACACCCAGTGCTCCATGCAAAACGTGCCCTCCCCATTACCCACCACCTGTTCCCCCAACCTCCCACCCCTGACCCTTCAAAACCCTCAGGTTGCCCCAACCTCCCACCCCTGACCCTTCAAAACCCTCAGGTTGTTTTTCAGAGTCCATAGTCTCTTATGGTTCGCCTCGCCTCCCCAATGTCCATAGCCCGCTCCCCCTCTCCCAATCCCACCTCCCCCCAGCAACCCCCAGTTTGTTTTGTGAGATTAAGAGTCATTTATGGTTTGTCTCCCTCCCAATCCCATCTTGTTTCATTTACTCTTCTCCTATCCCCCTACCCCCCCATGTTGCTTCTTCATGTCCTCATATCAGGGAGATCATATGATAGTTGTCTTTCTCCGATTGACTTATTTCACTAAGCATGATACGCTCTAGTTCCATCCACGTCGTCGCAAATGGCATGATTTCATTTCTTTTGATGGCTGCATAGTATTCCATTGTGTATATATACCACATCTTCTTTATCCATTCATCTGCTGATGGACATCTAGGTTCTTTCCATAGTCTGGCTATTGTAGACATTGCTGCTATCAGACTCATATCTTATACTGCCCTGTAGTTCCGCAGTCCTGGTGAAGAGCCACGCAAACAATAGGCAAGTAAAAGTATTTATTCGATAAGTACTTCTTAAGCAGCTTTGTCCTGGATACATTCTAGGAAATGGGATATAACTGAGCAAAGCAGACCAATTCCGTGTCTTCGTGGGGTTAGTGTTTCAGTGGGGCTGGGGTAGGGAACAAAAGAGGAGCCACAGAAATAGTTCAGAATATACTGTAAAATGCTACATTATTAGTGTCCATATTTAAGTGTGTATTTATTTTTATTACAACAGTAAAGGCAAACAGAATAAGCACAGAATTAATGACGTGGTATGCGAGAGGTCGATCAATGCTGCAGAGAAACGGAAAATCTGGAAGGGAGAGAGAAACGAGGGCAGAGAACCACTTTAAATCAGGCTGGCAGACAGGGACTCCCTGAAGAAGTGACCTCTGGGCAATTTCCAGAAAGAGACAAGGGAACGAGGCTGTGGCTCGTTGGAGGAGGCCGTGGGAACAGCAAATGCAAAAGTGCAAGGACGTGTCTGGAATATTCTAGAAAGTGAAGAAGTCACTTAGACTGGGGTCAAGTGTGTGTGTGTGTGCAGGGGGTAATGGGAGACCGGGTCGGAGAGGGAAGCAGGTCCGGAGGGTATGGGACCTCACTGGCCAGGACACACGCTGTTACTCCGCGCGCGATGAGAAATCACTGGGGGGTTTTCACAGGAGCAGAAACCGTGCCTGCTCGCTCTGGCCACTGTCCCATCAGAACGTGTGGCTGTGAGGGTCAAGCATGGAGACTAGTCATGAGACATAGTGGTCCGAGGGGAGGGGGAAAGTGGCTTCCCCCAAGCTGGTTGTAGAGATGAAGAGATCGGGTCAGATCCTGGGCACATTTTGAAAGGTGAGGCCAGTGTGCCTGGTTTATGGCCTGACTGTGGACCAGGAGAAAAACAGATGCAAGGCTGCCTCCAGGGTGTTCGACCCGGACAAATGGAGGAACAGGACTGCTCTTACCTGGGTCAGTGACGACTACGGGTATCTCAGGGGAAAGGCTGGATATTAATCAGCGTTCTCCGGAGACACAGAGCCCAAGAAATCGCACACACAAACACACACACACACAAAGAGTTATCTTAAGGAATTGGCTTGCAGGAGTACGGAGATGGAGAAGCCCAAAATCTGCAGAGAGGGTCAGCAGCCTGGAGACCCAGGTCACTAGGCTGGAGACCCAGTGTGAAGGCTGGTGCGGATTCCCTCCCACCCAAGGGTGGTCATTCTTCTACTCTTTCCCAGCCTTCCACTGACTGGCTGAGCCCCATCCACGTATGGAGGGCTACCTGCTTTACTCGAAGTCCGCTGAGCTAAACGTCAGTCTCGCCCAAAAACACCGCCCCAGAAGCACCCAGAATAATGTTTAACCACACATCTCGGCACCAAGGCCCAGCCAAGTTGGTATTTAAAATTAACCACCACATTTGCAGCTCTGGCTTTGGAAATGTTAAGTCTGAGATGTGTTGACTGTAATAAAGCGGAGATGGTGGGTGGTGAGTTGGGTCAGCGAGCGTTGAGGGCCAGAGAGGCTCAGGCTGGAGGCACGGGCGGGCAAGTCATCAGTAAAGGGGCTTTCAAGCCAACCAGGAGGAGACCACCGGAAGCAAGGTGACGGAGAAGAAGCCCAGCAGTGAGCTTGGGGTGTTTCAATGTGAAGAGTTTGGGAAGATGAGTAGCAGCCAGTAAAGGAGATTAAAAGATGCACCCAAGGAGCTCAAAAGAATAAATACAGAGAATGCCCACATTACATCCTGAGTCACTTGCAAGTGTCAGATACATTGACTGCCTTGGTAAGGGGACGGCAGCAAAGTAGAATTCAATTCTGTGTTTAATAGAGAGCGTCCCATTTAATCATGACATCACAAAAGGGGAAAATCCATTTTAAAAAGAACAGTCATGGTATTATGCGAAAGGCAGGGATCCAAGGGCAGTGGTACATATTTCACAACTGGTGGAGAGAATTATCGCTTGCCCTTTAGAAAATAAAACCATAAAAGGTTCAGGCCCCTAACCTGGAAAAGCAAGTAGAATTAACTCATTTCAATGAGCTTTATTTCCCTAGCACAATCAACTTGCTTCCTAAAGAACCTCTAAATGTCATTTTTCTCCCCAGACAAATGTGTCTTTAGATCCCCATTTCCGCTCGCTGCCTGAGCCCTTTCCGAGATCAAGCATCCGCAGTGAGTTGCTGCATTCCAAATCTAACACCTCCTGCGCTAAGCTTCCCTCCTTTCTTTGGCACCCATAAAGGGTAATAAAGCTCTGGGAGTACGCTCTCTAAAGCAATCCGCCACATTGCTCCCTCCTCCGTGGGCGATAAGGAAATACCTTCTCCTGTCCATAATTTGGAGAGCACAGACCTGATCTCAGCAAACATTTTCTGCAGAAGGTCAGATTGTAAATACCCAGGCCTCGAGGGCCGGCCAGCCTCCCCGCAGCCAGAACGACTCAACTCTGGTGTTCGGGGTGGCATCTGCTACGCACGAGGGGCGAGCAGCCGGGTGCGGTCGAGGTCCCACAGACCCTTCCTTCCAAACGCAGGCTGTGGATCCGATTCGGCTCTGGGCCCACAGTTGGCTCACCTGCCTTCACACCACAGACCCCCTCATCTGAGAGGCGCACTTCCAATTGCATAAAAACCCATGGGCAGGGGCACCTGGGTGGTTCAGTGAGTTAAGCCTCTGCCTTCGGCTCAGGTCATGATCTCAGGGTCCTGGGATTGAGCCCCGCATCAGGCTCTCTGCTCAGCAGGGGGCCTGCTTCCCCCCTTTTCCCTCTGTCTGCCTCTCTGCCTACTTGTGATCTCTGTCTGTCAAATAAATAAATAAAATCTTTAAAAAGAAAAGAAAAAAACCCCATGGGCAGAATGAGCTCCGTACAATGGAGGAAAAGCCAAATGAACATTCTGTTGTTTCTATTGCTGCTTTCATCTCAGACGGTGTCTCAACTCAGAACAGCCGCATTTAAATGTTACACAAAGCAGCTGCGCCGGTAAAGGTCTGAAGAACCAGAACATCCCTCCATCTCCCCAGCCCCGCCGGGCCCCCGTGAGCCTGTTACAGACCAGGACGGTCCTATGGGAAAATGAGGAATCCCATCACCCGTTATGTAATCTTGCTCGAATACACGGGCTTCTCTTTGGCGCACGGTATATTTTCATGGCATTCATCTGAAAGAGCTGGAGGAGAAAAGAAATTTGAATTTTAATGCGATATCCTCTCTGCTTTTGTCATTAAGTTTCTGAGATCGGACTCCTCTAAGGTGCGCTCTGTTTCATGTAGTCACAGATTAACCTCGCCTTTCTCTCCAGCGGCACCTGTACCCGATTTCACGTATTCCTTTCAAAGTCTCTTTCAAGACGAAGATTCAAAGACAGATCTTCTGACAGTGGTAGTTTTGATATAAAGAACCCATTAGCAAACTTGAAATGTGTAAATTACACAGAAGGTTCTAAGATGCGGCTTAAATCGTCGGAGCAGCGGACCTCCTCCCCGAAGTTAATGCAGCGAGCGGGTACTTGTTTCAACAATAGGTTGAAAATAATACCCAGGAAATCACCTTCCTGATCAAAAGATGAATTGCTTTTCACTGCGGATGTGTATTATGGTGTGAATGACTCCAGAACCGTTTTATTCTTCCTGCGTGGCATTTCCCTCTGCAAACATAGAATTAAAATTCAGTTCTGAATATATCCCGCCGAACATGCCTCGGAGCTCCCTGAGCCAGTGGCTTTAACCCTGGGCAGATGTGGTAGCAATCCTCTCTTCTGCCTGGGGGGTGTTTTATCAATATTTCATAATAAAATCATCATTTTATATAACCTGCATTCTGCACTGTGTAGAAAAACGGGACCAGGGATGCACAAATAAAATGGAGACAATGGCTCAGTCTAAAACACCATGTTGGGCTGCAGTTTTCCTTTTTTTTCTCCAATAAAAAAACAACAACAGTCAACCACAATGAGATCAGCGTCGTAGACACTGTTCCTGTGACATCCTCTGCTACTTTGAATCTTAATACTTGTCAAACGTCCATACAAATGTTGCTAAAGTTTTTTTGTTTGTTTTGTTTCTTTTTCCCTAGGAATATGACAGCAATCTGCATTCCCTGCCTTGGGTCAAGGCAGTTCCACTAATTTATGGAATTCAACCTAATAATGTGTGGCCTGTTTTACAAAATCAGCAAGTGGCCTCTCCGGGTTGATCCCCAGTCTAAGGCAAGGGAAGTGCTTGATTCAAAGACTCTTTGAGGACTTGAACTACATGTAAGGGGCTGAGCCAGACCTGACAGACGGGGAAAAGGAGGGGAGAGAGAGGGGCCACCTGCCAAAGTGGGGGTCCTACATGCCAGGTCCTGGAACCGTCAGCCCTCAGCGGTAAATGTCCCATGTCACAGAGGGGAGTGACCGGTCTCAGAACGACGAACTTGTCCACGGTCACACACGTGTAAGTGGAGATGTGAGCCCGAGTTTCTGCAGTCTGAAAGGATGTGGGCTAATTTAGGTACATCACGCTAACATTTAGGAAAAAATAATTACATTTGACCCCATTGAGCTACAAGGAATACAGTCTTCAAGATTTAAAAAAGAAAACACACACATGTACACACACGTGAACGCTTTAGCTTTAGCTGGGCACAGGTTGTTTGTTTGTTTGTTTGTTTTCTCCTCAGAATAGAATCCTTCCTAAGCACTGAACCACAAGCTTCAAAATGAATCGAGGATGATGGTGTATTTCTCCCTCCTCTTGCTTGGACCTGGGTTTAGTCACCCATATCTCGGGCTGAATTGATAGAAAGTTGAAGGATGAGTTTCCTTCTCTCTTCTTTCCTTGCTTTCTTTTCCTTCTTCCCTCCCTCCCTTCCTTCATAGAAGGGTTGGCTAGGAGGCCAACCCTTAAGCAATCTCCACACACAAGGTGGGGCTCACACTCACCACCCCGAGGTCAAACACTGTACGCTCCACTGACTGAGGCAGCCCAGCGTCCGGAAGGGTGGCTTTCTTCGGCCGGGTGTGAGGCTCTAGGACAACGCAGCTCGCTCACTGTCCACCCGCTCCTGGAACCTGGCATTACGGACACGCTGGCCCTGGAGATAACATAATATGCTCCACCTCCACGGCTGTGGGCCCTGCAGAACCAGGCGCTGCTGGCTACTGTTCTCTGATTCACCATGGATTTGTTACCCTTGATTCAGACTTGAAGGACGGCCGCGTCCTCTCCGGTGGACACGGGTTAGGTCTTCAGTGAAGGCTCGCCACGTGTGCCGCACAGGGCACCCTAACTCCCGTAACAGCTGCCGCGTGACGCGTGCTTCCCGTGGGGAGACACCTTCCTTGCGGTCCCTCACGGAGCCTCACAGCAGCCTCCTAGCCAACCCACTTTGCAGCTGGCCAAACTGAGGCCAAGAGAGTGTGGGCAAGCCATGTGTGGTCAATAAGGAGGACGTCGGAAACCAGGGTTTGAATGTGGGTCTCCCTCTCCAGAACCCGAGCTCCTAGAGCCCATCACTGTATTTCCTGTCGGTGGACTGTGGGGGTGGAAGGGGACAGTTACTGCCCCTCCTCGTGTATTGTTTTACAGACGGGATCTTCCAGTAAGCTAACACCTCTCCCTGTCCCTCATGTCTCTCAGAAGAGCTGAATGGCACGTCTGTTTGATCCGAGTCTGGGTGAAGGCGCTGGCCGGCTAGCTCAGTTGTCCCCACTTCTGGGGACCCCCCACTTCGTGGGGTCTGCACGGAGCAAGTCCTGTTTGGCCACTCTGTGCTAGGTGGGGGTCCTCGCTGTCCCCTTGCAGGGGAGCTGAGCTCGGCTACCTAGCAAAAGGTGACGTTCTTCCCTTGGCTTCTGTCCGTGATGAAGGAGACATTTTATTCTCCCTCTGTGTGACTCCTATGACCCTTCTAGGACATTCTCCTGTGAGTGGGGGGGTGGGTACTACATGTCCTTTGCTGAGCCTCTTCTAAACCCCCACATTTGGACATCTGTAATGTCAGGGAAGAAGCTGTGGGTTACCTCACCTCCCTGACCCCCACCAGACGCCGGGGCTCCCAGAGAGCTGAGAGCCAGAACATTCCCCCATACAGCTCCTTCCGTCTCCAGCTTATCTGAGCCTTTTACACTTTACCGGCTACCATTTCTGTCCGGAGTAGGATTTGACGTTGGTGTCTTATTGTTTTGTTTTAGGTAAGATTAATAAACTTTGGAGAATTCAACTTTGGAAAAGATTGTTCAGAGTTCATTTCAGGGAGCACACTTTAAAAAGCCATCTCCAAACTAACCATGAATACTGCCAGGCTGCCTCCTGAGACAGCATGGTTCTCTTTCTCCATCGCTCTCTCACTCTCCCCCCACCATCTGACTAGGATGATTGCAACACAGAGAGTAAAATAAGCCGTCTCAGCACTGTGAGAGGCAAGCCGCTGATGTGGAGCCCTGGCCAATTTCCATGGTGCAAATTCTCCACTATGGCTGCTTTCTAGTCCTGAACATGGACTGGAGAAGAGGAGGGCACGACAGCCCCCAGGGGCCAGGACAGGGTGGCTGCTGGGCCAGACGCCCTCTTCCAACAATAAATTAGCCCCCGATGGCCTCATATCAGCAGTCCCATTAACCCAGAAAAGTCTGTTCTTCTTATGAAGCTGTCTGATGGCAGGTGTCAGGAATCATATAACCTGGTTTTGGGAACAATGACTATCCCGACGGACAAGAAACTGGAACATGTTTCTCATCCTCCACTCTTCAGAAACTCTGTGTAACAAAGAATCCGTAAACCTTGGTTATATGGAACTCGACTTCTATTTCTCTCTGGAGACTCCATCTTCTTATCAACAAGAGATGCTTTATTTCTTTTCATAGCCGAGACTCCCCTGAGGGGACCACTAGACTCTATTATTACTTAATATCTTTGGGACTCCCTTTAGCCTACTTCTCTAACTCATGAGGTGGAGGCCTTCCAGGAGAGCTCCCCAGGCTTTATGCAAGTTGGAGAATAAAACACTTCCTACTCATGACCACACGCCTACATTTCATGGTGCTCTTTAGAATCGAGAGATCATTGCTGTTTGAGATGGTCAATTACTTATATCACATTCTTAGGCTGAATTTTTTTCTGGCCAGAAGCAATACTAGATCTCCTTCATATGCGGGAAATCTGGGTAACGTCTCTGGTTTTGCTCCTAACTGGCAGTGTGATCTCTGGCAAGTTGCTGACGGCCTCTGGGTTGTGGTTGTAGTATCCGAAGGCTCAAGGAGTTGGGCCGTGAATACTGGCGGTCGCCATTCTGGGTAGACTTAGTATGTGCCTGGTACCAAGTGATATGCTCTCTACCTACTAACCCACGTCATCCTTGTCATGACCCCCAAAGTGGCTTCTCATACTAGCTGCATTTGTTGACACAGGGAACCTGAGGTAGAGTTTAAGTACCATGTTCTCCATTGTACTGGTAGCGGTCATCAGAGGTGAGACTTGAAAGCAGACCATCTCACCTCAAAATTTATTTCTTCTACTGTTATGCCTCCCCAGAATACATGGCCACACAGGTCCCATCTGTGTCTCAAACTCCATTGCACGGGGCCATTTACAGAAGTAGGTAACATTCCAGAATGCAGGTACTTATAGTTATCCAAAGAACGTGAACTTGAAATACTGGGTTTTAGATGTTTTCAGACGACACTTGAGGTCGGGGAATGACAGGCAGCACTTCTCTGCACGACCTCGCCGGGAAGTAAATGGTGTGTCTTTTCAAAGCAAGCATTTGGGGAAATTATTTTCTTATCTGTCTGATACCTTCCACAAATTCCAGCTTAAAAAAACAAAAACGATAAGGAAGATGTGGTACATATACACGATGGAGTATTATGCCTCCATCAGAAAGCATGAATACCCAACTTTTGTAGCAACATGGACGGGACTGGAAGAGATTATGCTGAGCGAAATAAGTCAAGCAGAGAGAGTCAAGTATCATATGGTTTCACTTATTTGTGGAGCATAACAAAGAACACGGAGGACATGGGGAGATGGAGAGGAGAGGGAGTTGAGGGAAACTGGAAGGGGAGATGAACCATGAGAGACTATGGACTCTGAAAAACAACTTGAGGGTTTTGAAGGGGCGGAGGTGGGGGGGTGGGAGGTTGAGGAACCAGGTGGTGGGTAATAGGGAGGGCACGTACTGCATGGAGCACTGGGTATGATGCCAAAACAATGAACACTGTTATGCTGTAAATAAACAAATGAAAAATAAATAAATAAAATTAAATTTAAAAAAAAAACAAAACAAAAAACGAAAACAGAGGGCACCTGGGTGGCTCAGTCGATTAAGTGTCTGCCGTCTGCTCAGGTCATGATCCTGGGGTCCTGATACCCAGCCCTGCACATGGCTCCGGGCTCAGCTTCTCCCTCTGCCTCTACGCCTCCCCCTGTTCATGCTCTCTCTCTCTCCGTCTCTCTTAAATAAATAAATAAAATCTTTTAAAAAATCTGAATGTCCCAGACACCACGTTGGGCATGTATAAAACCATTTAGAATTCACAGTCCCCGTTTTACAGATAAATGATGTAGAAGATTTTAAGGTGTTGTAAGCCATGCTATGAAGTCACAGCACAAACATGAAACTCCGCTCATCCAGTTCCAGAACCCCGCCTCTAACCACGGTACGCTGTCACACCGTCCTGCAGTTACTTAACGTGCATAGAGGTTTATTGAAATTTTTTAAATTTTATAAAATGAATGAAAGTTCTGGGCAAAGAGACAACCTAGTGGAGAGAGCTAAAATTCAGAGGGTTCAATTCTACCTCCTGGTTTTCCCACTAACTTACTGAATGACCTTGAGAAGTTCACCTACACCATGGGTCTCAGCCTTCCATTCACAATGTAACTGACCTCTGAAACTTACTCCAGCTTTGAACGTGTCACTGTGCTGGGGTTTAGCTTCTCCCTGGGATACCCTGTATCCACTCTAGGAAAGATAAAGTGTAACGATGATCTATTCCATGAGACCATTCTGCCAAGACATTGGGCAACAGAATTATGTTACCTTCAGGGACTTGGCACACTACAGTTTTGGGGTGCCCAATGGTCATCCTTGCTCCGTCCCCTACTGCAGGAGATGGCAAGAAAGAGGAGAGGCCTTTCTGCAACAACCCCCCATGAAGGGATAACCGTCAGTTGAATTTTTGCTCTTTCTTGCATCAGTGAGTCAAGCCATGGGGAAGCCAGGCACAGAAGCTATGATTTTTTTTGTTTGCTGATCTAACATACACTGAAACTAATTTCTCTTCTTAATCTTATAAAGCGTATTACATAAGGTACATGAACAGTGCACATCTTAGGATCCTAACACACACAATATGGTCGTATTTAGATACTGGCCTTTTCTTCTCACCCCCCAGAGAGACTCGTAAATTGCTTGTGGCAGTTCAAGATTGCGGGGGAGAAACTTTTGATGAATGAACAGATTAAGGAAGGAAGAGATTAAGGGCAACAGAGCCGTGAAGCCAGGGCTGCACCCACAGATAATGTCGCTGTTAAAACCTACATGACGGTATTAGTATCACTGTTATTTTAAGACAACCAGAGTAACCACACATTTTGGGAGCTAATGACTTGTGACCAAGAGGGAATTGCTCAGAAGATGCGTGCACTGACCCCAGGCAGAGAAGAGCAGAGGACACTGAGAATATGAAATATGGGTGACGGCGTCACTGAGAATATGAAATATGGGTGACGGCGTATGGGGTTTCCCCAACACAAGCTCTTTTCTTCCTTTAACATTTGGGCTCCCCTGGCAAAGATTTTTGGGAGATGTCTCTAAGGTCAAGAGTTCCCACCGTCCTGTACTTCAGGGGAACATCTGCAGGTGAAGACGCAAAAGGAAGTTCGCTGACGGAGGCATTTGGATGCGGGAAACGCCAGCCTCTCCCTGGATCGCAGGCCTTTTTACACAACATCACAGGACGGACTGTGCGCTTCGGCCGAAGTTGAGAGCCTATATCCAAACCCATGTTGAACAGGCCCCTGGAACTGTCCGTTGTATTGCGTGCCGGGGATATTTTCCTCATTTTATATATGGGGGGGGGGGGGTTGAACGTCAGTGAAATCAAAGGGCTTTGTCTGTTTCCACAGCTCCCCGGGCATGTGTAGGATACACACCCCCCAGGACAGAGTGGAGAACAGACCCAGGGACTCAGCGACACCCTGAGACGTGCTCAGGGCACCCGTCCAATTGCTCCCTTAGCAGCCAGGGCAAGACAAGAAGTACA
Source organism: Meles meles (assembly GCF_922984935.1). Classification (NCBI taxonomy): domain Eukaryota; kingdom Metazoa; phylum Chordata; class Mammalia; order Carnivora; family Mustelidae; genus Meles; species Meles meles. The sequence continues at coordinate 144,412,776 of NC_060072.1, read as the reverse complement.
AGGACAAGGACAGTGTCCCTCTCTGGGAAGAACCCCAACCACCTGCCCTGTGAGACATCCGGGAGCACCCTTCTCCCCGGGTGGCCTGCTGGGCTTGCCACGTTCAAAGAGCCTGTGACCAACAGCTGCGTTCCTTTCCTGGACATCATGACAAGCACTGAAGGTGAGTTCGGAAAATGACTGAGCTCAGGCTCGGACATCCGAGGAGAAACCACCGTGACCTGGAGAGTCCCGGCTCTTCCTCACCGTGCACGCGCCCTGGGCCAGCACCTTCTTGGGATGCACACGCAGTAACTGCCGGCTTTCAGGAGATGGGAGGAGACAAACGATCAAATTCACGGTCACCAACAAGCAGAGCTGAATCCCGCCCCTGCCTTCCATCTCAGAGTCCTGCGGCTCCGTTGAGTGGCTCATGTGAAGATCAGGCGGGATGCGGTGCTTACGGTGCTGAGCAGTGATCTAAGCTCTGGTGCCCATCAACGGATTCGATCCTCAAAACACCCCCACGGGGCAGGCAGTTCTGTCTCCTCTTTACAGACGAGGCAACGGGAGGCCCAGAAAGGCCGAGGTTTTTCCTCGGGGTCCCAGAGCCAGCAAGTGTCAGAGGTGGGATCTGAACTGAGGCCCTCTGCCTCCAGCACCCTCTCTCCAGGCGCCCTGGGGGGTGCGTTGCCGGCGATCTTCATGCTGGCTTCCCGGGGCTTGACCAGTGAGGATACAGGGTCCCGTTTTACCCTTGTCTTCTTTTTAAAAGAAAGCCTAATGTGAGAGAATGTGTCTTCTGCTATGAAATTTCTTTTTTTTAAATTCTTTTATTTTTTATTTTTTTATTTTATTTCTTTTCAGCGTAACAGTATCCATTGTTTTTGCACCACACCCAGGGCTCCATGCAATACGTGCCCTCCCCAATACCCACCACCTGGTTCCCCCAACCTCCCACCCCCCCCCCCCCGCCCCTTCAAAACCCTCAGGTTGTTTTTCAGTGTCCACAGTCTTTCATGGTTCACCTCCCCTTCCACTTTCCCTCAACTCCCTCTCCTCTCCATCTCCCCATGTCCTCCGTGTTCTTTGTTATGCTCCATAAATAAGTGAAACCAAATGATACTTGACTTTCTCTGCTTGACTTATTTCACTCAGCATAATCTCCTCCAGTCCCGTCCATGTTGCTACAAAAGTTGGGTATTCATCCTTTCTGATGGAGGCATAATACTCCATTGTGTATATGGACCACATCTTCCTTATCCATTCGTCTGTTGAAGGGCATCTTGGTTCTTTCCACAGTTTGGTTACCGTGGCCATTGCTGCTATAAACATTGGGGTACAAATGGCCCTTCTTTTCACTCCATCTGTATCTTTGGGGTAAATACCCAGTAGTGCAATTGCAGGGTCATAGGGAAGCTCTATTTTTTTTTTTTATTAAAGATTTATTTATTTGACAGAGAGAAATCACAAGAGAGGCAGGCAGAGAGCGAGGAAGGGAAGCAGGCTCTCCGCTGAGCAGAGAGCCCGATGCGGGACTCGATCCCAGGACCCCGAGATCATGACCTGAGCTGAAGGCAGCGGCTTAACCCACTGAGCCACCCAGGCGCCCCGGGAAGCTCTATTTTTAATTTCTTGAGGAATCTCCACACTGTTCTCCAAAGTGGCTGCACTAACTTGCGTTCCCACCAACAGTGTAAGAGGGTTCCCCTTTCTCCACATCCTCTCCAACACATGTTGTTTCCTGTCTTGCTAATTTTGGCCGTTCTAACTGGTGTAAGGTGGTATCTCAGTGTGTTTTTGTTTTTTTTTTTCAATGCGGTTTTAATTTGACTCTCCCTGATGGCTAGAAATGATGAACATTTTTTTCATGTGTCTGATAGCCATTTGTATGTCTTCATTGGAGAAGTGTCTGTTCATATCTTCTGCCCATTTTTTGATATGATTATCTGTTTTGTGTGTGTTGAGTTTGAGGAGTTCTTTATAGATCCTGGATATCAACCTTTTGTCTGTACTGTCATTTGCAAATACCTTCTCCCATTCCTTGGGTTGCCTCTTTGTTTTGTTGACTGTTTCCTTTGCTGAGCTGAAGCTTTTGATCTTGATGAAGTCCCAAAAGTTCATTTTCGCTTTTGTTTCCTTTGCCTTTGGAGACATATCTTGAAAGAAGTTGCTGTGGCTGATATCGAAGAGGTTATTGCCTATGTTGTGAAATTTCTAACAAAATATGCATTTGGGGGGAGGAAAGTGTGTCCTGAGTGACCAAGGAAACACTGATGGAAATGTTACATCTGTACACACATCGCTTTGGTACAGCCGAAATGGGTTTTACTTGGCAGTCAACAGGTCTTTGATCAGTCGCCACCCGACAAAATTGGAACACCCGAAAATCGTGTGCCATGTATGCGATTATCAGAATTATATTACCCAAGACACTAGTGTGTGGCAAAATTTATCTCGAATTCTCCATAACAATTTCGCAGTTTGGAGTCTGAAATCCCACGAAAGTGCTCTATGCTCCGAGTCTGTTACTGACAACTCATTACTTAAATGACCTCCTCTGTTGTGTAGATTATCCTCTATCTAGGTTATTCTTTCTGGATAACAATCGGTACATAGCTTATCTGGTCTTGATTTTACTAATCTCAATGTCAACCTTGGTGCTCAAAAAGATAGGGCTAGGGGCCTACAGGAAAAGGACATCCAAGAACCTGGGACTGAAGCCAGGGGCCATTTTAAAAAGGGCCAAATTAGTCACGGTGAAGGAAAAGGAGCTTTTTAAGTTGGGTGGGTCTTGGAGGACCCGTGGAGAATGGGGCTATTTCTTCGTGGGAGGCCTGCACCTGTCACAGAAGCCCAGGAGCTTCAGCACGTGCCCTGGTTCTCATTAGGGGTATTAGGCCACGCGTCTGGCACTCCAGACATGGGGACCAGACCTGAGCACTGCAGCTGCGTAGACCACACTCACCTGTTGCGGAGGTGGTGACCTGAGGAAGAAATGGGATGGACCTCACGGCAAATGCTGCTTGCAGTTAGGGATTGACTTTGACGGGTGTAGATCCAGCCCCTGGAAGCCCCAGTTCTGATGTCCTAACAGGGATGAACTAGAGAGACACAGATGCATGGATTTGGGCTAAAAACGTGTTAACACATTGGGAGGACACTTTTACCAGCAGAATGTGACCAACCATCACTTCGTGCACAGAAGCAAGCCCGAATTAGCTGCCTGCCATTCAGCTACTCCTTCATGATAAATTTTTATTTCCTTCTATCCCGAACTACGCGTGAACTTTCTGGGATGTACACAGTCTGCTTTGGCGATCACATGACAAATAGTCATGGCCACCGAACATACCGAAAATACAACTGACAGCTTCTCGCATGACGCAGAAACCGAGCTTCCCAAAGCGGACACACAGGACATTCCACTGGGGTCGTATCTCCGTCCAGATGCTTCGGAGACGGCTCAGTGTGACCACGCGGGTTTCTCCTCCTCCTCTGCCTCCCCAAGGAAAAGTGCATAACTCAGAAAACCTTGAATGAAAGCATAAAGCCCAACAATGATGTCCGGTAGTATTTGATGAGATCAGATTCTCACTCCTGAAAGGTAATATGAACCAAGAATAACCACTCAGTGTGAAGCCAAAAGAAAGCTAGAGAGTACATCTCCTGCCCCAGAGCAGAATATGATGTTGGTAGCAAGAATGACCACAATTGCCCTGGCACCACGTAACCTGGATGGTCAGAGGCATAACAGCAAACATAAAGGTCTTGGGGAAGAAAACTTCATTTCTGATCACGACTCTGCCATTGGCTAGTCGTGTATTGTTTTACTTCACTCGGCTTTCCATTTTTGTCTGTGGAATGTAACAGCTACTAAAGGGCTTTAGAAATGCAATGCAATGGAGGAGAAGTTCAAATGTCGGAGACAACAGCCTTGGCGCGGGGACTGAGTGTAGCCATCGACCGAGTCTCCGGCAGTACCTTCCACGTTGGAAGGACTCGCTGTTTATTGAACTCTTTACTGAACAGAACAGAAAGGTTTGTCCACGCGGGCAGGGCCACACAGAACACTTCCACAGGAGTATGGCGCACCTGTCACCTGCAAAGCACAGAGGAGCTGACTGAGCTCATGGAAAGCCATCCCGGAGAAGTGCGTGTGTGGCGGAAGGCGTTTGTGTAGAGGGAAGCAGAAAGCAGACAGAAGATAAGGACACAGCTAACACGCTCAGGCAAACGGAATCGCAGCTTGAGTCAGGGCCCCTTCCCCATGCTGTGGCTGCCTCTGGGTCAGGCCATGTGTGCCCAGGGCCCCTTGCATGCAGGTGGACAGACAGGGGCTCCCACAGGAAACAGTTCTCTATCAAGACAAAAGAGGACACTTTTCCAAACTCATTCCATACCCCTCATCCCCACCTGACCCTTGAACTGGTCCCATTTTGCCTTCTGGGTAAAACCATTCATACTCATTTAAAACCCATTTGACCGGGGCGCCTGGGGGGCTCAGTGGGTTAAGCCTCTGCCTTCCACTCAGGTCATGATCTCAGGGTCCTGGGATCGAGCCCCCCATCAGGCTCTCTGCTCAGCGGGGAGCCTGCTTCTCTCTCTCTCTCTCTCTGCCTGCCTCTTTGCCTACTTGTGATCTCTGTCTGTCAAATAAATAAATAAAAATCTTTAAAACCCATCTGACCTATGCAAAATGTTCATGGCTCTCAGAAGGCATTGACCCTATTCGATTTGTATCTGGCCCTGCTTCCCTCTGACGCTACACCATTGCCTTCTTCACTGCAGGAAAATGATGTTCGTTGTTGCTTCTTCTTCATGCCTTTGTTTGGTATAGATCAGTCCCTCCTTTAGCAAAATGATAGTCATATACATAACTAAGAATTTGGGGAAGGGAGTTTCCTATGCTCCAGAGTGGTAAATTTGGAGGACATGAGGGGAAGTAGATTAACTGTTCTTTATTATGTTATATGACAGCCCTGGGGATAAAGAAAAGATTGGTACACCTGACTGCATTAAAGTGAAGAAAGTCCATTCATCAAAAGACATTAAGAGTGTTAAAAGGCATACCACAGAGTCAGAAATGTTATTTGTAATACATATACTCAACTGAAGACTTGTATCTAGAAAATACAAAGTAAACCCTACAAATAAATACATACGACAGTCATCCCAGTTTTTTAAAAAGGGGGGGCAAAAGACTAGAATAGACGTTTTATGAAGAAGATACTCAGTAAGTGTATTAAAAACCTCAGGTCATCAACATAGTTCTCTGCAAGGAAATGCAAATGAAACCCACAGGGAAATACACATTCACTAGAATTGCTAATTTAACATGACAAAGCAACAGAACCATTCTGGACTCAATGTAGAGCTGCTAGGACTTTGAGAGTGGAAAATGACACAGGCACATTGGAAACCTGTCAGTCATTATTTAGAAAGCTCTGCATAGGCGAAGATCCAGCAACCCCTCTCCTAGGGATACAATTGTCTACTTGTGCCCCAAAGACCTGCCGGAGAAGGTTCTTGGAAACACAATTCACAGTAGCCCCAAGCTAGACACAACCTACATGCCGTCAACAGCAGAGGTAAATAAATGGTAGGAAAGTCATAAAAGGGACTAATACAGAAAAGTGCACTAACTCAGATAAATGCAACAAATCAGGGAAAAAAAAAATCTCACAAATACAAAGTTGAGGGAAAGAAGCCGGACAGAGAAGAACACACACTTTTCGAATCCCTCTATATAACGTTTAAAATTCAGCCAAACTATTTGCTCATGGTAAGGGTCAGGAGACTTTTTTTTTTTTTTTTTTTTTTTTTTTTTTTTTTTTTTTTTTTTCCCAAAACAGGCAGCAGGAGTGCATGTCACCTGGGGAGGACAGAGGGGACTCTGGCGTGTTGTCACTACTCTGTCCCCAGGAGCTGTTGACTTTGTGAAAATTCGTCAAACTGCCCATTCACGATTTAGACATTTTTCTGTATGCTATTTCAATAAAAAGCTTGTTTTAAAAACCGATGGAAAGCTAATTTGATAAATTAATTTGATTAAGCCCTTTGATAAATGCCTCCTAGTGGTTGCTCTGTGATATTCGGAAGCTAGCATATTCTTCTGTCTTCCCCAAAAGCAACTGAAGATAATCAGAAATTCTCAGACGCTAGATTCAGCGATGCTTAAATGTTCCCTGACACAGGAAACTCAGTCGCAAAATGACCTGTAATCAGGGCGCCTGGGTGGCTCAGTGGGTTAAGTGTCTGCCTTCAGCTCAGGTCATGATCTCGGCGTCCTGGGATGGAGCCCTGCTTTAGGTTTCCTGCTCAACAGGGAGATTGCTTCTCCCTTTCCCTCTGCCCCTCCACCTGTTCATACGTGCTCGCTCTCTCACTCGCTCGCTCTCTCTCTCACATAAATAAATAAATAAATAAATAAATAAATAAATAAAATCTTTTAAAAAATAAAAAATAAGTATATTGATCTATAATCTTAAAGGTGAAAGGACAGGATGCCTCCATGATGTGAAAGCAAATGCAGGGGGTGGGGTGGGGGGAGTAAGAGGGAAAGAGAGAGAGAGAGAGAGAGGCCTGAGTAGGGGGGTAATTAGTTAGTTCGGAGCAAGAAAAAGCATCTTTACCTCCAAAGAGCAGCTCTGTTATGGACTGGACTTAGGAAAGAAATGGGTCAAGACACCAGTTCTTGTCTTTTGGGATCCTGGAAGAATTATCCGAATCTGATGAGTCCCGAAGGGCTAGTGACCTTGTGTTCCAGCATCACGCCCTGTATCAGCTATCACAAAACCACACCAACTCTCCCTCAGCTTTGGAAGCTCAAAATCCACGTGCACACACACAGAGAGCCCATTTCTCCCATCAGAGCCTTTACTGGAGTCATTTCCCGGCACTGCTTCCCCCTGTGCAAACTACAAACCAATTTCCTTGGTCTCTCATTTAAGGTGATTCACCCCCATTTTCAATCCATTGCCCCATTTCTTTCTGAAGACCTTAGCTCTCTGGCAGGAAGGTCCAGTTCCCTGTGCACGCTCGCCTCTCCTTTTCTCCTGGGCTCCTTCTGTTTTCTTTTTAGGCTTTCCGAGGGGACCAAATTGTCTGAGATCTGCGGATGAATCACGTGTTCTCTTTGCGTCCTTCCCCCAAGGCCATGCCACACAGCACCCTGGCGGGCAGTGTGCTCACCCCAACCCAGCCCATGGGGCTATGCTGATTTAAGAGACTCCCCCGATTCTCAAGTTCAAGGAGGTGCTACAGAAGAGGAGTTCTGCATAAGGTGGCAGTGCCAAGAGGGGACCGAGAGGGACTCCGCCGTCTCCGCCATGCTTCCCAAGCTTCGATGGGAACGGGTGACAATCACTCAGTCATGTCTAAAGTACAATGCATGGGTACTTCCACATTCCATGTGGCTGTCACCATCCTTTGTGACATCCTTTCTATAGGAGTTTTGGGTTCTGCCCTACTCCTAGTTCAACCATGGATTCCTCCCAGTCTGTCCTGCACATCCACGAATGGAGCCTTAAAGCTCTAAGCCAGCACACGGTTCTGGAACGGATGAGTGTTTCCTGTATCCCCAGCTCCCAGTTTCTACCTTTCTCCCTTCATACTATCTGGTCTGTCCTGTGTCCTCCATAAACCCATGCCGAAGTGTCTATCTTACCGCATCTGAACTTAATGGGTTACATCTGCAAGGACCCTATTTCCAGCTAAGGTCACATTCTGAGGCTTCGAGTAGACATGAATCTGGGGGGACACTGTCCAGCCTGCCGAAGAGAGAGTCCCTTTTAATTGTGTGAACCAGACAAACACGGGTCTGAAGGAGCTGAGCCATCTATGTGCTGTAAGAAAATGTCTCAAGGACCCCCAGCTGAACCCCGAGTGCTTGGCTCGCCTCTGCCACGCGCTTCCTGTTCTAAATACACAGTTAGGACGATAAATGCAGTGCACCCTGCCCTCATTGGCTGCCGCCTTTCTCTGAAGAGCTGAAGGAACCCCTGGTCCAGGCAGACACAGGACGGAGACAGGAGAGCCCTTTCTAAACACCGCTGTTGGGTTTCCGCGCTGAGGGGTGCACAGCTGGTGAATTCCCTCAGGGACAAAAGGCCAGGGACAGAGAGGAGGAAGTCGGACCACTCCTCTGTCTCTCACAGGCGCAGCTGGACATTTCACTGCCTGAAGCTGGCCTTATCTTCCAAATCCAGATACCAAGTTTCTTCCCGAGAAAGGCGCGTCCATGACAATTCTAAATGTGTGCTTCAGGAACTGTAGCAAGCCGGGAAGATCTAATCTTTGCGACCAGGCCTGTTATCTCCACCAACCCTCCCTTCTCAGAGACTGCAGGGGCAGGGAGGATTTCCAGCCACCAGAGAATCTCGGGCTCAGCTGTAACCACCAGAACTAGAGGGGCTGTAGCGCCGCCCGGCTCAGCCTAGAGTCCAGCCCCCCGGGAGTCCTCCCCAGAGGGCTGTGCTCCCCCGGGGCTGCACCCCGCCACCCCTGCAGGGGCCAACGCCGGTGTTGGCAGGCCTGTGTCCAGGGCCCTCATCCTCTTCCTTCCATTTCCAAAAATCGTCTATTGACACAATCCCAGAAACTATCTAGTAATCAGATGTGTGTTTTCTGTCTCTGCAAGGCCCTGAGTGTGCGTGCCTGCGTGCATGTGTGTGTGTGTGTGTATACGCACACACACTCTGTAGGGCTTTGCTTCTCTACTGTGTCTTAGCAAATATCCTCCAATGGTTTTCAGACCTGTCCCGCGGAAGATTCTCAGCTCCTTCCTGCCAACTATTGTTCTAACGAGATTGCCATTCCAGCAGCGTGGGCGGCACGTGAGTGCATTGTCTAGGGGAGAGTGAGCTTTCCCACAGAGCTGATTGTTTAAAATCTTCTTAGGAATTTAGGGCGCCTGGATGGCTCAGTCGGTTAAGCGGCTAAGCGCCAGACTCCTGGTTTTAGCTCAGGTCATGATTGCATGGTCAGGGACGGAGCCCCACGTCCAGCTCTGAGCTCAGCACGGAACCTGCTTCCGATTCTCCCTCCCAGTCCTCCTGCTCACTCTCGCTCTCTCGCAAATAAATAAAAAATTTAAAAGATATGATTTTAAAAATATATTCTTAAGAATTTAAATGCAGTATGGGCTTCTGGGTGGCTCAGTTGGTAAAGCAGCTGCCTTCAGCTCAGGTCATGATCCCAGAGTCCTGGGATCGAGCCCCGCATCGGGCTCTCTGCTCAATTTCTCCCTCTGACTCTGCCTGTCTCCCCCCTGCTTGTGCTCACTCTCTCTCAGATAAATAAAATCTTAAAAAAAGAAAGAAAGAAAGACAGAAAGAAAGAAAGACAGAAAGAAAGAAAGAAAGAAAGAAAGAAAAAGAAAGAAAGAAAAGAACAGAATTCAATCACAGCATGCTGAGACGCACAGAGCTGAAAGCTGGGGAGACCTGGTTGAGGAAGCCATCCTCGCCGATCCTTAGCCGTGTCATCTTGGGCTGGTGAAACTCTTGCGCTCCCCGGTCCCCCATCTACAGACTGGCAAAAACGTCACCTGCTTCATGTCATAGCTGTGAGAGCTCACCGGAAGCAAATGTGCAGAGTAGCCAGCCAGTGGCTCTCGGGGAGATAAAAGGTGGCATGAGTTTTGCGAGGGTCCGGGTGGACGGGTCGCCTCAGCGTCCCGGAAGGAGCAGTCCCCCATGCACCTGCAGAGAATTCACGGCTCCGCAAGTGACGGGTCCCAACTAGCTCCCCCCGCAGCTCCCACGGGAGCATCCCAGACCCAGAGTTCAGCCTGCTGACCGTTTCCCTTGGGCCATTTCTAACAGTGTCCCCAAGTGGACGACATCACAGTGCCACCATTCACAGAGCTCACTCACCCCTTGATCCGAGTGTAAACTGAATGCCTCCCACACACGTGCGCAGTACTTTGTAAAACCCCAGGGGACAGGGACTTCAAGTCTGCCTTGTTCTTTGGTACGCAGACCAGTGTGTGACAGGAACAGGAGCATCAACACCAATAACCACGATGATGGCTATGAGGGTTGCTATGAGCTGAATGTTTGCATCCCCCCGCATTCAGATGCTGAGGCTCTGACCTCCCACGTGATGGTGTTGGAGGTGGGGTTCTGGGAGGTAAGGAGTCCAGTTAGGTTTAGGGGAGGTAATGTGGGTGGGGATCAATGGCCTGATAAGAAGAGATGAGAGCCATCTCTCCCTCTACTGAGGACGACACCATCCACGAAGCGCGAAGCGAGCCCTCCCCAGGAACAGAATCTGCTGGCGCCTGGACCTTGACCTTGGGCTCCCAGCCCCCAGACTCATGAGAGGCAGTTCCTGGAGCCGCCAGGTGTGTGGTCCCTGGTGACAGCAGCCAGGGCTTGTGTGTGGCCCGTGCTGCTGACCGCATGTGCGCCCGGAACTCAGACTCCGGACGCATGACCCCGCTCAGTCACCACCGCCCATGGTGACCAGGACGCAGACATGCATGGAGAAAAGTCACTTGCTCCTGCTGAGTTCTCTGCTGCTGGTCGTGCCTGGAGGCGCCGCGCTTCCCAGGAAGGGACCGGGAGGGATGCCCCGCAAGGACAGAGAGGCGGGGGGACAGACACACAGCATCCGGGAAACCAGACAGTGAGACAGAGAAAGGCAAGAAGACACTTGGCCAACATCCCCAAGGAGCGTTTCAGCAGACCCCGTGGATGGCAGCCCCCGCATAAGGGGCAGAGCACCCCGCGGAGCCCTGCGGTCTCGAGAGCGGGGCTGTCAGTGAGCAGGGACTGTTCACCTGACTTTGCAACACACACACCTCCTGTAACAGCCGCCGCCACAGCACCTAGCCCAGCAAGTCCTACCTGCTCGCTTCTAAAGAACCACATGGGCAACAGAGTTCTGGAAAATGCACTGTAGAAATTCCAAGGGCAGAAGGAGGAGGCTCAAACACGATGAACAGGTGTCTACACATGGTCAGAACCTTGTAGAAATCGCCCCTGGCCTTACACATGGTCTCCAGCCCGGGGGCTTGCCCTCCCCTTTGTCTCAAGCATCCGTCCTGGCAGATATCTTCTCATCACCTTAGGCTTGGGTTGTTTTTGCCTTCTTCTCAGTGGAGACGGTCTCTGTTCTGTAGGGACTCGTTAGGTCGCTTGAGAATCAGAGGAAAGCGCTGGGCGTTTTCCCCCAGAATAACACATGCAATACTTTGACATCAGATCATGAAATTCACAGACCCTCGGACACCGTTCCATATAGGCTCCTGGGGTCTTTGGCCCGGAGAAACAATTCTGTGGCTGACCTTGTACAAATAAAATATCAACAATGCACACAGGCATAACGGGGTTGTGCTGAGGACATCACGCAACTCACCCGCATATCTTTGTCTAAAGACCACAGCTCCCATCTACCGATATTCGACTTTGCAGATTCAAATAATCCAGAATATCTATTTGCTAATGAGGCTTTTGAGGTACACTTTCCGTGAATTGACTCTAGATAACCGAGAAGTACATTATGTTTTCTTCTCAATTTCCAAAGTTAGCAGATTTCCGTTGCTGGAGGGAATGCTTTTTCCCAGTCCTTCCCCATTCCTTGCAGAGGGGCACCATTCAAGCAGTACTCTGGCCCCGCGGTCACCCCTCACTCATTCCTGGAGAAGGAGCGTAGCCAGCGACGCATCCTAGAGCTGAGTGGTTCACACACTTGGTGTAGACCTTGGGTGTGGTTTTCAGCAGACACGCTTCCAATTCAGGAACTTAGTTCCTGTCCTTTCACTCTTTCCTAATCTGCATAAAACGAGTCCAGGTATCTCGACCCCCTCTCCTCCACATATCTACCCTCTATAGTTGATATACCCCCCCTTTCTGGCTTCTGTTTACTAAAGAAAACCTATGCCATCTACCCACTGCTTTCCATGACCGACCAACCTGAGGGCCTGTTCTGCAAATTGTTCTCATTATATTCTGGTCTTCGGGTGCAAAGTACTTTTGTAGCTTGATGGGTCTCCAGATACTCACCTTCCTCTTTCTTGGCCTACTTTCCAGTGCCCCATCTGCTAACGGTTTCTGAAAATCCTCACCTCGCCTCGCCAGAGCAATCCCAATTCATTCCGCTTCCCTTGATGCCTCCATCCTCAGACAAAAATGGGAATATAGTGAAGTACATTCCATGAGCGTATCAACAAAAGGAAAACCATAAATTCCCGCGTTTTCCCATCTCCCTTCCTTTATGGTTCCACTGCTCCTGGAGACTCATGCTGACTCGCGTGTAGCCAGTTTCCACGTTGGGCTCATGGAGTCAACGCGGTCACCAGGCAGTCTGGTCTCTGCTTTTTATGTTATTGTGTTTGGGTTTCAAATGGTGCTCATCTCCCGTGACGACTCCGGCAATGACAGAGAATGGAAGGGCTTGGACTGATTGGTAGGTTGGCTAAGCCATGAAAGTTATCCTGATGATTCTGCTGATTCTGCTACAAATCAGTAGTGTTCATTTGAGGCGCTTACTGGGGTGGGGATCACGACACAGAGGTGGTCAGACCAATGGGGCTCCCATTTCCCTCCCACACAATACCCAAACGAAGTCCACCAGTGGGCACACAGGACCCTCTTTCCTTGCTCTTTTCACTGAAGTCAAAGAATTTAAAATCCTTCTTTAGCTGCGTAAGTAAAACTGCGGTCTCATCCCAAACCCCATATTGTGCACAGGCGTGGCACTATCCTTGCATTTAAGAAAAAGGATCCAGCCGGGACCAACAGCTTCAAGGCGCTCAGCTGTGAGCGGGATTTACGCAGCCCCCAGCCATACGGACTGCCATGGCATTTTCCTTGCTCACGGCCTGAATTCTAAATCCAATCCTTCCTTTAGTTCTTGACACCTGGTTCCTAAGGTGAAGTATTTTCTCCAAATTCAGCTGCCGCTGCTGAGGAGAATCCAGTCCTCAGATTTGTTTCAGGAGCACGGCTGCGTCTCAGGTGCAGGTATATTTTCTAAGGTGTATTTTCTGCTTGCTCCATGGGAGAAAGCAGCCGCCGTGCCTGGTGCTGGCCACCCGTTAGCTAGGACACAGCCTGCAGCAAATCGTTTGTTCGTCTGGTCTTCCCTTTGCCGGCACATCTGGACACGGGGTCACATGAAATGCGTTTTTTTCTTTTTAAAGATTTTATTTATTTATTTGACAGACAGAGATCACAAGTAGGCAAAGAGGCAGGCAGAGAGAGGGGGAAACAGGCTCCCTGAGAGCAGAGAGCCCGATGTGAGGCTCCATCCCAGGACCCTGAGATCATGATCTGAGCCGAAGGCAGAGGCTTAACCCACTGAGCCCCCCAGGTGCCCCTGAAATGCATGTTATACTCAGGCGTTTCATGACGTCCAACGAACGGAAGGATGCGGAGTAAATGAAGCTACGTGAGTACCCTACCCTGGGATGTCCCTATTCCCCCCTGCTCCAACAGGACCAAACTAGCAATGGCTCTCTCCATCCCCAGAAAGATTAACCCGCGTGATGGCTCCTTATTTCACTAGGGACAGACGAAAAGAGACGAAAATTAGAATCCTCTGCTTGGAGACATTTTAGGTGCTTCCGAGAGCAGAGCCGTTAAGTAGGCAGTACCTCGTTGCTTCCCGATGGTAATGGGGGGATGGAGACCACCAGGAGGGAGGCAGGGAGGCAGGCCAGTCCGTAAGCACCCCGGACGGAACGTATCATCAAGGACGACAGTTCGCGTGTTAGTCTTCGTGACCAGGAATGAACTTTCACGGCAGCGATCAGATTGGTAGAAGCTGGAGTCATTGTGGTCTGAACACAGATGAGTGCAAATGACAAATAAAGTGGGGGAAGTTTTGCAAACACAGCAGCTTGTCTGAAAGGCTGACACCAGGGCCCATCTGGTTTCCCAGGTTTTACGAAGCCAATTTAGAGAACCACTGAACTCGCAGTGCCTGACTCCAAATTCAGACTTTTTCAGACTCCCAGATGTTGCCTTGAGCAGGCAGGTTTTTCTGGTTGTTGTTGTTCCTTAGTAACACCAGCTCTTGCCATATCGGGAAAGCTTACAATGTATTTGCAAATCCTCGAAATCCACGTGGAGTGAGATATTCTCCTCCAGCCGGGAGAACAAAACCAGAGCTGCTCACACGTCAAGAACATTCTCACTCTGTGGTTTATTCTAGCATTCAGCTGAAGTCTCAGCCTGTTTCTATACCTTTCAATAGATGTGACACCCAAAATTTCCTTTACTGGGCTAAATCAGGTCATGTGCAGTCATTTAAAATAGCACCGAACCCCTGTGACCCCGCAAAAATAAAGATTATTGTCTGTATGTTTAAACTTTCATCTAGACATTCTAGCATCAAAGTGGATTAAACCCAGCTTAACTAAGGACCTCCACAAAAAATCCTGAAGTCCGCTGGGTGAAAATAATCCTTAACCACAAGGAAGTTTGTCTCAGCAATGAGGTTAGCTATAAATTCTACCTTGTAAAGAACATTTTGCCAAGGAATATGTTGTACGTATTTTTCAAGCGGCTTGAGGATACCTTTCTCCACCCTCTCCAAGGGTTTTTTTTACACACACAGAACAGAGCAAATTGTCATTCCAGAATAGGTTCCTACTGTTCCATAAATACCACAATGAGTATTAACAGCTTGTCGAAAAGTTCTTAATGAAAATTTGAACACTGTTTTATGAACACAGTTCAGTTTGACAAGCCTTTCATAGTGAAAGCCAGTCTGGAAAAAAAAATGAGCTGGAAAAAAAAAAGAGCCATTCTTAACCCATTATTTTTATTTTTCTCACTTATGATTTTTGGAGGTGGTAGGTGACCCAGGAGACCCACAGTTGGAGGGACGAATGAGCGATGGAAGCTATCTCGCTTTACGAACATCTGACGATTGGTACAGTTCTCAGTACCAACATACAGGAAAAGATCTGAGACCCCCCAGACTCTACTGAAAGACACCTGGAAAACGCCCGTGAATCTCAACCCTGGCTCATGTGAGAATTATCTGGAGAGCTGTACAAATACTGATGCCTAGGCCTCATCCCAGACTAGTTAAATCAGATTTTGTCACTGATATGTTAGCCCAGAGTGGCCATTTGAGACAATTACAGAATCAATGCTCAAAGCCTTTATTATCACCTAGAACTTTCCATCTGGGACTGTAGGGGTCAAACAGTGTCCCTCTCCCCCCAATTTAGATCCACACAGAATTTCAGAATGGGACCTTATTGGAAAATAGGATCTTTGTAGATCCAATTAGTTAAGGATGGATATGAGCACATATGGACAAGCTGGTCCTAAATACAATGACTCATGTCCTTATAAGAAGAGCAGAGGGACGAGAGACACACACACACCCACAGAGAAGAAGACATTGAAATCAGAGGCAAGGATTGGGGGGAAGCAACCACAATCTAGGAACGCTTGAGGCCTCCTGAGCTGGAGGAGACGAGAAAGCTTCTCCCTTCGGAGGGAGCATGGCCTTGCAGACAGCTTGATGTTGGGCTGACAGCCTCCAGAGCTGTGGAAGAGTAAGTTTCTGTCGTGCTAAGCACCACCCCACCCCCCACTTCATGACCCTCTGTCACAGCAGCCTCAGGACACTAAACAGCAAACCTTGGGTTCCAGAAAATACTACTGAGGAAGGCAATTTCTTGACTCCAATGGACATTGAAGTCAGACCACGAACACGGGCTGGATCCTTCCTGCATACGGACTCATTCTGTGATCTCATGGTCTCTGGGAACCAAAATTAGGGTAGGCGCTGAGCCCCTGAGCTTTCACCTTCTGTATGGTCTTCACTCCCCTTGCCAAGCCTGGAGGCTGGAACGGCCACACCACGTCTCCCTGTGCTACTTCAGGTCACCCTCCAGGTGAACCAGGAAGAAGCAAATGTTGACAATGTCGTGATTCCTCAAGACTGAAACAAAGCGTGCCATGGTTGGGCCCTCTTGACGCACCCTCTTTAAAACTTCATCAACTAGTGATGTCTTGGAAGAATAACTTGTTTTCTTTTGGAATTCCAAGGATGCTGGGTGGCTCAGTTGGTCAAGTGCTGGTCAAGGGATCAGGTCATGATCCCAAGGTCCTGGGATGGAGCCCCATGTCAGGCTCTCCGCTCATTAGGGAGTCTGCTTCTCCCTTTGCCTCTGCCCCTCCTCCCCCTCATACACTCTCTTTCTCTCTAATAAATAAATAAGATCTTAAAAAAAAAAGAATACCGATATCGAGTGCCTTAGGGTAAGGGTCAGTACGCTTTCGTCATGCTGAAAGATCAAACTACAGTATCAATTGTCAAGACAGATGTAGAAAAGCAGGAGCAGAGGGACTGGTATGAACATTCCCTAGATTTTGCTGTTTCTTTAGCCCAGGACACTTCTCTATGTGACTGAAGCAGTATTTTGAAGGGGGAGAAAAAAATTCCCCTAGTATTTGTGAGGCACTCTGATATTTTATACTCTCTGTTTTGAATCTGTCACTGAGGCACTAAACTGACCAACGAGTCACCGCTCTCAGTTTAAAAGACTCCTACCTGGGGAATTTGACCATGGGATGGGCATTAGATCATGCCCTGAATTATGGTTCTCTGGGTCGCTGTTGTAATGGTGTCGTGGTTCTCCAAGAAAATGCCCAGTGAGAAGCAGGTCCGGACTACTCATTTCCTTCCCCACGCCGGCGCCCGACTGGCCGGGCTGGGTGAGCGAGCCGCTCCTTGGAAGACAGCCAGACCTCAGGGTGATGTGGGCGCGTCTCCAGGCGAATCCAGCTTCTGGCCCCACGTCTCTCCAGCATCGTCCCCGGGCCTGGAGTCTTTCTGATGTATTACTCAATATTTAGAGAAACTAGGTGTCCCCATCTCCTCCTCCAGCCACAGGACCCCCTAGCCTGCATGTCCAGACGGGTCCCTTCTGCTTGGATTTGGCCACAGCGGGCACAGAACACGGGTGTCTGGCTTACGTCGCAGAATACTGGGAGCAGGGAATTCGTGGGGCCTCCTGCTGCTTCTCCACTTGCAAGTGTTCCCTCAAGAAAGCCCAGGACACTTCTGTGTCATGTGACACTAAGGGTCCTCTTGCGTGGCAAGGTGGGTGAGAATCAGACGGTGTGATGCCTGGGCGAGAGATTGCTTCCAAATACCTCAGCAGAGGGGAGGAGAGGGAGAGAGGAGGCAGATGGGACACGAACCTGATGACAGTGGGATCCGTCTGCTGGCTTTGTGGGAATTCATTTGCCTAATCTCTTTTATTGTGTGTGTGTGTGTGTGTGTGTGTGTGTGCGTGAACGTTTTCTTAATAAGAAGTCCAAAGAAGCCCCCTGCTCTCTCAGAAAATCACGTGCCGCTCAGCCTGGACTTTGCATGGTGACGTTGAGACTCTCAGAGAAGGTTATCCGTGGGCCCTCAAGTGATCACTGGCCGGAAAATCACAAAGAGAGAAAACGGAAAAATCCATGTCGTGAGGAACTTTTATCCAGAAGGCTTTATTACTCCCGCGTTTACACGGTAATGCAGCACAGTGCAGCCAACGATGTGGTCCTCTTCCGGTCCTGCTTTGTGTTGTTTCTTACATTTTCATCTAAATGGCTGATTTCCCCCCAAATTGATGGGAAACTATGTAAGGAAAGAAGTACTGACGAATGAACTTTTACAGTGCCAGGAGTCTACCTCTTGCGTACCGTGTGTGCTTTTGCAAACGTTTTTAATTCACTGAGCTGAGTACTTACTTGTAGGTATCATCGTTTTAATATTGGCACATGTTCTGGAAAAAAAAGTTCATTTGCATCCGGTAAAAAAAAAACAAAAACAAACAAAAACAAAAAACAAAAAACATGACAACTCACTTTCAAGCAACGTTTTCAACCAGAGAACCACCACCTGCTTATTAGATGAGGCTTTGTTAAAACACACGGAGCATTTGCTGGGTGCCAGTCCCCTGGCAAAGAGGTTTACGTAAATTGTGGCTGGAGAATAGCTCCTTTCAGAAGCTACAGGGAGGGAAACTGAAGCCCGGAGAGTTGAAGTAACTTTCTCTAGGCCACAAGCTGTTCCGTGACAGAGCCGGACTGGGATCCCAGGAAGAGAGCCAGATGCCAGAGTCCCTCCTGTCAGAGAGGGCAGACCCCTGGTGCCCAGTTCAGAGGGCCCATGAGGAAGTCCGCTGGAGTCCCCGGGTCCAAATTGACTGGAATCCAGAAACATACCATATAAAGATGATAAAAAGGACTAAAGCGCTTCACAAACATTGTTTCATTGAACCTGCACAAAGACCCCCATGTGCTTGCTGAGGACTTTGGGCCTGAGTTTACTCCAGCGGACTCAAGGATGCTAAGAGGAGCTCAAGGTCATGATGAGGAAGCCGCCTCCCATGAGCAAACCCATGACAATCACTGGAAGGGACGGGGACAGAATGGAGTCCCTGTGAAAAGAAGCAGAGCGTGGTAAAGTGACAGAATCATGAGTGAAGGAAAACAACCAGAAGGAAACCAGAAGGACCGGCGAGGGCACAGGGGAGGCCAGAGGCGGTAACTCCATGGGGAGCGCGCATGGAGACGGCCGTGGAAGGAGGGAACTCAGAGGGCTGGAGGTCTGGACGTCACTGCGCTCTCTCTTAGCTACACAAGAGGAGAAGCATCCCTCAGAACGAGTTAAGGAAAAGCCCTTATGGATAGAAAGGAAATCCTTTACTGTGAGCAAATAAAGGAAGAAAGAAGCGACGAGAAGCAGCCAGTTGTAGAACCCTTCTGAATTTGAGGTTAAGACATTTTTTTTTAAAGATTTCATTTATTTATCCACAGACAGAGATCACAAGTAGGCAGAGAGGCAGGCAAAGGGGGGGGGGGAAGCAGGCTCCCCGCTGAGCAAAGAGCCCGAAGCGGGACTCGATCCCAGGACCCTGGGACCGTGACCTGAGCCGAAGGCAGAGGCTTAACCCACTGAGCCACCCAGGCGCCCCCGTTAAGACATTTTTAAAAATCTAAGGCATGTGAACAAACTTAAAAATCTAGCAACAGACTTTAGGAAAAGATTTTCTGTGTGGTTTTGGTTGGGAGGAGGAAACAACACAGGGCATAGTGAATTTCCTTCCCTGCCACCTGAAAAGAAGAACTCCATGACCAGAGGCTGCGTGGTCTCAGGATGGGTAAGGTGCCGGGTGGGCATCGCATCCCAGGAAATGTTTGCGTTTGCGCAGCTCGGACGGGTCAGGCAAAGTTACGCGGGGCTCAAAGGAGGAGCCGGTCTGTCATTAAGAGATGAGCAGCTCCCTGTGTACAGCCGGGTGGGTTTTTTGAAAAGCTGGAAGCTCCTCATGTCCTGGGGTCACTATTCCTGCCCGTTACCCATTTCTCTATGATATTTTCACAAGAGTGACCGCTTTTCCATCTACCAACTCCCTCTCACCACACACACACACACACACACACACACACACACACACACACACACAGAAAGGCATTATAAAATCCACACAACACGTACACATACAAACTCCATGACGTGAGTATCTCATTCACATACACAGACCGCGACACCAGCTCTAGGACCTAAGCGACTTGGCCAGGGAGTGCCAGCAGTCGGCGAGGGGGCCAGATGTCCAGAACAGGTGGGAACGGCTGTCCCCACCTCATCCCGCCAGCTCTGGAAGCCCACAAGCCTGCCAGGATCAGCAAACACGCATGATGCCACCTTCGTTCCTGGGGGTCACACCAGCCCGGGGAATTGCAGAGCGCCCCACCTTGACTGGCAGCGTTTTTGTCGACAATGTAGTGTTCTAAGATACACCATCTATTGGAACATCTGTTTTTCTTTTGGGAGTCCTGAACTTGGACTCATTCCCTCTCCTGGTGGACGTGAGCCCGTTGGTGCACATCTCTGAAAGGAAAGAGTTGTGTGCCCGCGGGCTGAAGCTCAGCTCGGAAGCTGGGTGCAGAGGGCTGGGTCACATCCTACCAGGAGTGGGGACATGGGGCTGGTGACTTTTGGTGCATCACAATAACATGAGCTTAAAAAACCAAGCCCCCGTTCAAGGGCTGCAGTCTGCCTTTCCTGCTGGGAGCCCTTGGGAGCGCGCATCCCATAGGTTTCCAGACACGTCTGGTAAGCCGGAGCCTCAGTGAGAAGACACGCAGGGTGGACAGAACAAGGAACTATCCCCAGACAACGTGCACAAGAGCCTGGCCAAGAGGCCCCGGGGCCTGGCCTCCCCAACTGACATTTCCACCGTCTTCGATCCCAGCTGGAATGACCAGAGCTTTGCATTAACAGCCATACCATCCCGTTCCCGAGCCTTCCTTACTTGGACAGGAAGTCTCCTTCAGGGCATTACCTGTTCATCAATATTTCCATGGCCGCTCTCGGGTGGGTCCGTGACCTTGGCCTCCTCAGATGGGTCGTGATGCAGTCTAAATGGGTGATGAGGCCCAGGGACGATCCCCTCAAACCAGAGATTTAAAACCGTAAGGCCGGGGCACCTGGGTGGCACAGTCGGTTAAGCATCTGGGTTCGGCTCAGGTCATGATCCCAGGGTCCTGGAATCGAGTCTCACATGCTCAGTGGGAAGTCTGCTTCTCCCTCTGCCTCTCCTCCTGCTCATACTCTCAGGCTCGCTCGCTCTCAAATAAATAAGTAAATAAATCTTTAAACAAACAAACTGAAGGTCAATGAAAACATCAACAAAAAACCTTAAAGTCTTAGAATGTTGCAGGCTGAGCTAACTCATACTACATAGAAATACAAATCAGGGAGCACCTGGGTGGCTCAGTGGGTTAAAGCCTCTGCCTTCGGCTCAGGTCATGATCTCAGGGTCCTGGGATCAAGCCCCGCATCGGGCTCTCTGCTCGCGGGGAGCCTGCTTCCTCCTCTCTCTCTGCCTGCCTCTCTGCCTAGTGATTTCTCTCTGTCAAATAAATAAAATATTAAAAAAAAGAAATACAAATCAGACAGGTATTTTATAAACGAAGAGGAGAGCCAATTTTGAAATCGAACTATGAAATATTTTGTCCATTTGTGTTCACTGGACGTACGGCTTTGCGGGTGTCGTGTTTGGTGTTTGTACTGTGAAACCAAAGTTCTATCCTGTGGGTAATGCAAAGCGTCGGATAAAACTTAAACAGTGGCAGTGACCTTGGTAAGGAGGATCAAAATGCATCAGAAAACCTTCGTCCGCCACTCTCTGAACAACACACAGCTCACCACCTTGCGGGTGTTCTGCCTCTCCAAAAGACACATCAGTGTCCTTTGTATCAGCTACTCCGCTCTTACGTTACCCTATTTTTCTGGGGCAATAACTATTGATTTTTAAGGCATGTACACTAAAAATATTAAATATGCATATACCTATGCTGTGACTTTGGGCCATTTTTTCTTTCTCTCGAAAATGGCACGAAGTCATAAATGATTCATTTCACTGAGGGGTTAGCTAGACACATATCACTAAATGTTCTGATCTTTCCGTTCAACAATATTGGGATATTCGGTGATAATAAATTATTAAAGGTGCCTTGGTCAGGAAAATGTCAGTTCCTCTTTCCTGAAGTGACATTATTTCTGCTCAGAAAAGAGCTGTCAAAAGAGAGCGGGAAGAACGGCAAGAGTTAAGGAAAACATCATTTAGTTTTGTCGATGTCAAAAGTGTCCCCAGGGCCCAGGGGTTGATTTCTAAATGGGTGTGGGTACAGAAGTGTCCAAATATTTGCAAGGATACGAAAACAGAGTAGCGAGCGCAAAGGGCACTTGGAGATGTCTAGAAGGGAAAACAAAGGTTTGTTTCTATAACAATGTGCTACTAAAATTAACGACCAGTGAACTGTTAAGCACAGCCACAGACTATCATCCATCAAAGACGATTACGTGACCACGGCATCATCCAGCTGGGGGACGCTCGGCTCAGATCGCAAGCACATGGGGCCTGATGTTGGGGACTCCCTAGGTAAAGTCATCTAAATTCGTAAGACAAGTGGGGCAGAGTTAGGAGCTGCAGTGGATGTCCAAAAATAAGGGACAATAGGCGTCCAGAGGAGAGAGAGAGAACATGGTAGGTATCTAGCTAGCCTGGGGCTAAAATTGTAATTATAAGTAGTATTTGGGAAGGAAAAGGGCAAATCTTTCTTTTTTTAAAATTGTGGTTAAAAAACACACATAAGACATAATTTCCCATCTGAACCCGTTTTAAGTGTACCATACGGGAGTAGTGTTAACGACTGGTATCTTGTCACACCACAGATCTCTAGAACTTTCCATCTTGCCACACTGGAACTGTACCCAATGACTGGCTCTCCTCTCCCCTCCCCCCAGCCCCTGGCAAGCACCGTTCTACTCTCCGTCTCCATGGCTGTGCCCACTTCAGAGACCAACGGTAAGTGGAGTCATACAACATTTGTCCTTTTGTGATGGGCACATTTCACTCAAGTGTAATGTCTTTGAGGCTCCTTCCTGCTGCAGCTCGGGGCAGAATTTCCTCCTTTTTTTTCAGGCTCGACAGTATTCAGGTGTGTGTATACTGACCACATTTTCTCGATCCATTCCCGTGTCAGTGAACTTTCAGGTCATCTCTTGGCCTCTGTGAATAATTCTGCAATGAACATCAGTGTGCAAAATCTCCTTGAGCTCTGCCTTGAGTTCTTACAGGCATATTCCCGGAGCGGGACTGCTGGATTACACGGTAATTCCGTTTCACTCTCTCTCTCTCTCTTTTGGGAACTTTGGAAAGGAGCACATCACAAAGCCCCAGGGAATGGGCAGAAACGTGGGAGTCCCACGGAGCCAGCCCTGGGTGCGGCACGGCGGCTCTCTGCCGGGGCGGAGCTTGGCGAAGCAACCTACCAAGGAGATGGGGTTATCGATTCATTTGTCAAGCGCATGGTGCGGGTCTCACACGTGTGCACAGCTCTTCTAGGGGCTGGAAGACCCAGCAGTGAACATTACCAATCAGCTCCTTTATATGGGCAGTAATGCTAGTGGAGGAAAAAGAGAATACACAAGCAGTTGTGTGTGTGTGTGGGGGGGGGTGGGTGCGTTCATGAGTGCGTGTGTAAAACAAACCAGGATGATGAGTGTGGAAGAGGGTTTTAAGTGGGTGGGGGCTGGGAGGTAAGCTCCGCGCAGACGCTGGAGCGGCGCAGAAGAGCAAGGCTGGTGGACGGCTGAGGTTAAAACATTCCAAGCGGCGGCAACCGTGGATACGAAGCAGGTGTGCCTGGGGAATGGCGGGATGGACAGTATGGCCACAGCTGGCAGGGGGCAGGGACAGATTAAGAAGGGCTGATGGGCTGTCAGACCACCTCGAGGACTCAGGCTTTTACCCTGTGTGGCAGGAAGATGTTTCGGAAGGACCCTTCTGGCTGGGGCACGGGACCCAGACAGGAACGTAGAGGGTGTGGGATGAGAGCATCCGGCTGGGATGCGGTCAGAGACCAGGCACGAGAAGGCAGCTCAGACTCTGGACACCAGATCGCGAATCCCGAGAGAAATTGTGGGATCCTGGCTGCATACAGAAAGAGGGGTTGAAGCAAGAGGTATTGTACATTGACTCCAAAGATTTTAGCCCAGGCAACGGCAAGTTTGGCATTGCAGTTACTGCCGTGCAGAAAAGCAATGGGGTTGGAAGCTGGTCTTTTTGTGGGGTATCAGGTGTCTCAAAACAACTGGGCTTGCAGAATTATGCAGTTTGGACTGGAGCCTGGGCATGGAGACTGCCGTGCGGACCCGTCTGCAATGGGGTGGCGGGCTGCGGGGCGTGGGGACGGACTGCGGCAAGAGCTCCGGGAGGCTGCCCTAAGGGAAAATGACAGCCGCTGCCACGGACCGGAGGCTCCGGTAGAGGACGAGCCACAGAGGCTCCAGATCAGAGATGGGAGAGGTGCAGAGGATAGGCTTTAAGTCTTGTTAAACTGCACCTTTGCTCTGTGAATCTAGCAAGTCCGTTGCTAAAAGGCAAACCACGTAATGCTCTGACGAGGTTTCTGTACGTTGGCAAGACCCAGCAACAAGGTTTTGCTGTGCGTTGCTGGAAGGGAGGACCGCATACATTTGAAGCGTGCGTTGTTTCCAAAGTAGTCGATAAAGGCAGGCTCACAGATGCAAGTTTTCTAGAGCCTTTCAACTTCCTACTCCAGCTTTTCGCAACTGTACAGAGATTCCATTTGGGCCGAGTCAAATCTCAGGGTTGAGGGGAGCGGAACCCTTTCTGAGTAAGAGTATTGACCAGATGAGGAAACGTTCTTGGACAAAGTATCAGTTCCGAGGCTATGTGCTTTTGTCAAAACTCACTGAGTTGTATAATTACAATCTGTACATTTCTCTGCACATAAGTTATAGCCCAGTTGAGGCAACGGGACATATATCCAAGGTCAGGCATTTTGGCCAGAGGGTAGGAGGCTGGAGGGGCAACAGATGATGCTGCGATCTCCAGCAGAAATCATGCCAACAAGCAAGCACCAGATCAGAGCCCTGTTCCTCCCAGCTCACTCCAGGCCAGTCCCAAGTCACTGCCAAGAAGCACGGGCATCCGGTCGAGGAAACACACCAGAAAGAGGGTGCCTTGGCAGGTGCAGAGCAGGTGGGAGTGTCATTTATACCACATCAAACCAGAAAACCCTGCCAGGGGGGAGAAATCAGTATCGGTAAAATTGGGTCAGGTCTGAGCCCACACGAAACAAAGTTTGCAGGACACGAGGGGAAAGCAAACCCAAGCCAAAGCACATCCAGGGGCTGGTGTTATCACACCAGCTGGAGAAATGGCGGGCCCGCCCCCGAGGGCAGTGGGCATGAAGTAGACCGGGCGAGTGCCCTCCCTTCCCCCAGGCACATGACAGACCTGTGGCCGGCTAACCACACTCCAGCAGCCCTGTATCTTCTTACTAAACTGGACTGAAAAGAAGCGATATCTTTCTTTTTAACCCATCAGCTCGCAATGACTCTTGGTGCACCCTCTATTTTGATGGCTGCAGCAAAGCAAAAACAGAACAACGATCTCTTAGGCAGACGTTGCCCGGTGGTCCTGGGAAAGTCTGTCTGAACACAGTATGTTTGATCACGTGTGCTTTTCTTGACGCCCAACCGACCCCCAGCCACCACGATGGAAGGATGGAAATGACAATGATGCTCATTCATAAGGAAAGTAGCCAGTCAACACGTGTCACAGGGAACAGGAGACACCAACACCTTCTGGAAGACTCGGAGTGGATGGCAGTGACTCAGGGCTTGCAGGTGCAGACGGTGAGATGTCTGCAAAGGGGCGACATTTATGAGAAGGGACACATCTCCCCTGATAGTACAGAAGTGCTGACGGGGGTGACTCATGGGGAGCACCGGGGAAGTTGACAACAGCAGGTCCTGCTTCGAGTCTGCACACAGTACCATCGGGAACCCCTCTGTCCGCTCACCCCAATCCCCGCGGCCAGGTAACCAGCCCTCTCCGTCTTCAGTGGGCGGTTAAGCATGTTCCTGTCTGGATGAAATGAATGTAACGTGCCCTGCTCTTGAGAACACGAGGCAGAGAGGCTGAAAACAAAGATTAAGTAAAAACTCCACCTTGAGATTTAGGACTCCAGCCTAGGTCGCGGACACCTGCAGCCAGGCAGAAATGGTCACGTAACAGAGAAGCTGGATGGCTCCGGGGGACACACCTGTCGGGCCCGCTTCCCCCACAATGGCAGATTCCACCTTATCTAGGGACCAAAGAAAGAGGAAAGCATGGGTGGGATGGAGGAAACAGGGCCCCGGGGTGATGTCCCAGTAGAGTCCCAGGGATTCAGCTCTGTGCCAGGCTTTGAAAACAAAGTGGAACAGAAGAGCGGGGAGCATGGGAGACACCCCATTCGGGGGGTTTGGGCAGGTAGAGGGGGTGGACGGCAGGACGGGGCCGATGGATGGTTTGGAACTGTGTTTGGGCATTTGGCAAGGTTATCGGTAGGCATGTGCCCGATGGGTTAGAGCATCTGGAAAGAGTTAGTGATAAGCACATAAGAAGCTTGGCAGATGGAAAAACAAGGCCATAATTCCAAGAATAACAAATAGGAGTGTAAGATAGGAAATGCAATCAAATTATGCCTCTTGACTCATTAGTGAAAATCTTTCCATAGTGTTATTTAGTTGACTGACGTAGCCACGGTTTGACACAGAAGAAGGCGGAGGAAGAAGGAGGGGCTGGCGATGGTTTAAGAGAGCTAAACCCTCAAATAATGAAAAAGGCAACAGACATATCCAAAACCATACGTTAAGGAATAGGACTATATGTGCATAACTAGGAAATACGGAGGCAAATAGAAAAATCAAAGTGTTGGAAACAGTTTCGTGTAATGGGGACGGGACGAGGAAGCTGAGGGCCACCGGACAGAGCTGTCTCCGAGCTCTCAGGACAGAGCTGTCCCCCACCTTTGCTGCACCTGCTGGAAGGCGCGGGGACTCTTCCCCCTGTGGGGTCTCTCCAGCTGGGCTCGGCCTGGGCCGACGGAAGTGCTGAAGGTGTCCTGTTCCCAGGGACCCTCAGACCAACCACGGATGGGAACAGAAGGTGAATATTCCAACTCCTTCAGCCCTTGCCGGGGAGGGGTAAGCTGTAAGGCGTGTCCTCCCCCAACCCCAGAGCTCCAGCTGCACACAGAATCATCCTGTATCCTGCACGTCAGTGCTCCCTCCCTCCCCTCCCTCTCCCACCTTCCCACTCCTCTAGCAGGGTTCCTGGGGATCCCCTCCCAAGGAGGCCACCTGCCCCCAGCCTTCGCATCAGGCTCCGCATCCCTTCACCCTAACAAAAGCCACTTTTCGATGTAAGACTTTCAGATCTATAGCTGCTGTTTGATTCCATCAATGACGTCCGTGCATTACCTGGAAAAAAATGATATTTCGCCTTGAAACTGTATAAGAATGGGTGATCTTCGGCAATCATGTCATACTGTATCTATTAAAACATTAACAACTAATTGATTCATAACCCAAGTGAACTTGCAATAGGTTCATTACCACATTACAGGTTCAGTTAATAAGTAGCAGAATTTACTCCTGGAATTAAAAATAGTCTCCTGTTACCTATCACTTGGCATGGCTGCCTTCTGAACAGATACTGGGAAGGCAGACTCGCTATCAAAACGGCGGGCTAGAGGTTCTGAGTCAGTCGCCATTGTGGAAAGCAGGTTTTCCTGTGATTTCTCTGCTTCCATGTTGGTCCCTCTGCTACAGCTAATATTTGTTTGCTGATTTGTCTCCTCCCTCCACCATCGATTTTGAGAAGTGTCAGCTGATTTGACAGTATGTTGATTTTACTGCTTATAAAGTGTTATTGTTCTGGGAGTTTGGCCAAGGGCCAAAGGAACGTCCACTGACTGGCATTTACATGACTCCCCGCTTTCCATGTAATGGTACTGTGGTTAGTTTCTAAAATTCTCTGAGGTTGAGAGTTGGCTATTCCTGAATTTTTCATCAATTCACATGAAGACTAATTACTGCAGTACTATCTTACCAGCAGAAGCCTTACTATTTCCAGCCAAAGTTGTCGGTCAGTGCGTGGTGAGCGAGGCAACGCCACAGCTCCCAAGACTTGGTGGTCTGTCAGCCGGGGTCGGTCACTCAGGCAGCGGCAGAACTGAGATGCTCTCCAAAGCTCGACTCAAAAACCAGAACAAAGACATTTCTCAGTAGTGCCAGGGAGGGCTCAACTCTCAGAATATCATCCCACATTCATTTTACCAACCCTAACATGCAACAGCTTGGGACCACCTTGCTAGAAGCTTCCCTGCTCAGAATGCAAAGGAAGTCACACCTGCCCACACATAACCACGGCGCAAGGAAGACACCAGACACACTAACTTCCGAGCGTCGCATCCAAGAAGCTCTGGACATGAAGGAACTCGGGTTCTTGGGAAATGCCAGGAACAAAGACTAGAAAGCCCACTAGGGGAACAAAATGTCAGGGAATAAAACGGACCAGAAATAAGGCGATTGCTGAAAGAAAAACAATGTCATGTCAACTAGCGGCAAAGAGAAGAAAGAACCACTCAACTCCTGGTTTCTGGGTTTTCAGTTAGAAGATGGGCATGTTCAAAAGGAAGGGCGCGTCAGCAGAGGAGAAGATGCACATGTGGCGGTTTCAGGGAATTCCCATCAGCAGGCACCTAGGATGGAGAGCTGGAGTGAGGGGATAAGCCGACGGATTTGGTCTCAGAAGGACTGGCACAATTAGAAGGCGATGGGTGGGAGACAGAAGACAGATGGCGGAGGAGACACAGAGCAATGATGCAAAAAGGAGCAAAGGTGAATTCTGGAAGAAGAAAAATGGTAGGTTTGGTGTGTTCCAGGGGATTTTTGGAACTGAGTTTCCAACAGGTGATTTGCAATATTACTAATTAATGCAACTTTGTTAGGAATCTGTCAGGTCGGGGAAATGTCAGAGCCTGGTGCACCTCTATGTCCTTGAGGCATACGGGAATTCTCTTATTATATCTTCGTTAATGAGGCTGAGAAATGGATGGTGGCTGGCAGTGGGCTAGACGGACCTGGAGCTGTGAACAAATGGCCATGCACACGGGGCAAGATTAATCAAAGTTAACCTTTTGCGAGGCAGTTAATGGTGCAGTCAATAATCGAGACAGAGAACCCGCAAATTGGATGTGGGCCTGCAGTTACCAGCTGGGGGCAAGTTCCTTCCCCTCCCCGCATGAGCCTCAGTTTTCCAATCTGTGCATGAATGCTCACAATCGTGCTGATGTTCCAAAGCCAGGGGAGACAGTGGGGCAGTGCCTGGCATGGGCTTACACAGGCCAGGACCCTGGAGTAAGTGCCCATCAAAGTCATCTCTGTCCCATGGGTTTCTAACCTATGGGTTTCAAGAAAATGGGTTCATTCATCTCGTTTGACTTCGGGAAGTCATCTAGAGTGGAGAACCTTATCCTCAGACAGACCTCTCCCGATGGGATCTCTGTAATACAAGAAAATATTCTGTAAAGGAACTTTCTCTGCGTCACCTCCTTTGCTCAGTATTTTGAAAGCATTTTCTGTGGTAGACGAAGAGTGACTATACAACCTGATTCTTTCTTGTTGTGGTAAAAAATGCACAACATAAAATCTACCATCTTGACCATTCGTAAGCGAACATAACCGTGATATTAACTCTATGCACTTGATGATGCAAAGGTCTCCAGAACCTGATCATCTTGCAAATCTGAGACCCTGTCCACTGAGCAACAGCTCGCCTTATTCTCCCCTCCCCAACCCCTCGCAACCACCATGCTACTGTCTGTGGCTACGAACGGACTCTTCAAGGTACCTCCTGTGGGGTGGAAGCACACAGTATTTGTCCTACCATGACCAGCTTATTTCACTCGGCATGATGTCCCCCAGATACATCCATGTTCTAGCATGGGGCAGGATCTCCTTTTTTATGGCTCAGTAATATTCCACTACATGCACAGACCACATTGTGCTTACCCGCTCATCCCTGGCTGTTCATCTCGCTTGCAACTTAATTTTTAAGTTTTTGTATCTATTTTCATTTGATTCGTGAAACAGGCATGATATCTGTAGGACAGCTTTGTGGTCACATGTGTTGAACCTGAGACCTTGTCCCCAGCAGGCAGGCAAAGCAGAGTCACAAGTGTCTGGGAGCAGGACACGAGGGGAAGAGGCACAGCCCGACAGTTACAAATGACTTTGAATTCGCCCCTGTCTTCAAACAGTGATGGGGACATCACAGCGATGTCCTCAAGGTGTACTCCATAGGCTTCTTAATACAGAATTTCCCTCTGGAACAATCTCAGACTTCGGCGGCTCTGCAAATGAGGGAGACAAGCACACACTGACAAGCATACTCCCGTGGCACTAACGTCCTCATTCTGTACCCGAGACTCCGAGCTTGTGGGTTTCTTTTGGATACACACTGAACTGGTAGAAGGCTCTGGAATTACTCGAATGGCTTTGCTCTTACAGATCATTACAGAAGAGTGAGGCCAACTTCACCCCCTGCCAGGGTACAAGAAAGGGACTCTTGCTTGAGCTGTCCGAGGACAGAGGGAAACCTCATCCAGCTCTCAGCTACATGACCTGGGCTCGCCTAGCTCCCTAGCTTGGCCTTGTTACTTTGGATAAGTTACTCACCTCCTCTGCCTTCATGCCCTCATCTGCGAAATGGGCTTAAGAACCCATGCTCAGTTCTTAAACAGTGTCTGAAGCCCAATCATTGCTCAAAATGTGTTTGCAGGTACTCTTGGTGAAACTCATCTTTCCCGCCCTGGGTTTTTCCCACAATCACCCTGCAGGTGCCCAAAGTCTATGCCCCCATCCCCCTCCTCCATCACAACCTGCAGCCACCGTCTGCGCTGTGTCCATGTCCCTGGTCCTTAGACAGCCCTGAGCACAGCTGGGTCGCAAATCAGCACTGTTTGGTGTCTCGGCGCCAACGTGCACGGGGGCGGGGGAGGGGGTTTGGAAGCATCGTTCTCTTGAAAAGAGTGACAATATCCCATTCATGTGAAACCCTGGACTAGCAGGGAAGGCTTCTTTCTAACAAACTCTCTCTGAGATTGGTTTTTATTTGACGGCTTAATAATTAATCAGGGGAAGGAAAGCTTCATTTAGAGATGGTGGATGGGAAATCAATGAGTAAACGTGCATCTCCGCTTGGGAGAGCAAGATGGGCTCCGGCAGAGCTCCGTTGCAGACACGACCCTGCGGCTGTTCCCTCCTGCGTCCCCCACCTGCTCCCCACGCATCACACAGACGGGGGATGTCGCTGTCAAAAATCAGAGTTGAAAGACAGAGGTGTTTCTGATGGGCAATAGTGAGGGTCTTTGCCTTTTCAAAAAAATTTTTAAAAGGAGCAATGCCGCTTCCCCAGCTTCTCCAATCCTACATCCTGTAATTGTTAGCATAAATGCAAAACAGCAAAGCTAAAGGAACATCCCTTTCGGAAAGGTATTTTCAGCTGCTTCTGGGGAGCAGTTAGGATACGGCCGACACTACCCTCAAACCACCGACTTTGTGTTTCAGCGGCTCTAATAGTTAGTGTCCCTGGAGTTGATATTGACCTCCTCATTGCCATCGTCAATACCTGCTCTTCTCCCTCCAATAAATTCCGCTCTCCACCCCAGAGAGGATTCAGGGTCTGCTAGGACCGCACTGGCTACAAGTCAGTTAGGGAGGAGACAATGCAGGATCTGGTCACTCCACTCTGCACCTTCTGGAAAGGGGGAGCTGGACAGCAGCTAAATCCTAGAGAAACGTACTCTGTGAGAGCGGACTGCATTCAGCATTGCCCCATATCTTTGGCAAATCCTTGCTTCTTGTACGGATTGTCTGTTTATTCTGATTCCCTTCCCAACCAAAGAGAACCATCTCTGTTCTAGATCTCTCCTCCACCGTCTCGTAACTACCATTCAGTCCACTAGTTGGGTCTACTGGACAGGACTCGGTCTGCCTAATTACAGTGAGTGGCTGCCAATGGCTTCATAGAGATCCTTTTGACAGGCCTCACTGCCAAAGGAATGCATTTATAACTGTGGGATTTTGCATAAACAGGAACATTCGTAAGGGGCTGTCTGGGGAAGCGGCATGGGCAGCACTCCATTCTGTGGGTCAGGTTCCAAAGAGTACCAGATACTTCCTCGAACTCCGGCTCATCCTCTCAACTCTGCTGGAGGGAGAGGAAACTTTGCACTCCTGAATGGTTCCTCAGGATTCCACACGCAAGCATCTTCTCTCGGATGCTAAGGGATCCCCCCCACAGTTGGTCTTCCTCTTCCATGATCAGAATCGGGGAGCAGGTGCAGAGGAGGAGGGCAAATGAGGCAAAAAGGCAGTGAGAACCACTCCTCACCCCCCAGGAGGAATAACGTCTGGGATGTTCCACATCCAAAGGATGGGTAGAAGGGCTGCGGGGTGAAAAAAATACACAAACAATGGTGGGCTTCGAGACTACTCATACTTTTCCAGCTGGAGACCGCGTGACATTGGTACAGAGGCTTTCTGAGGGGAACAGAATTTTCCAGCCCATATTTGATAGCGCTCAAATCCTGGCTCTGAGAATTAACTGAGTATCTGGAAAGTTTGGCCTGGAAGTCGTTCTCAAATTTGGTTCATTTGAAGTTTGGTTTTCAGTCCACATATTCACACTGTTCAAGAAGTCCTTCAATCTCATTGTTTTCCCTCAATTATTGCTTTTCCTCAATTGATTTCTCTTCCCTAAACCTATATACACATCATGAAAAATTTTCAGAGTTCCACGATTTGCTAAACCACAGATTGCTAGAGAGTGACCGTTAGAAATTATCCACTCAGTTTGGTCATCTCTCACACGAAACTGGAGTCTCCTCAGCTCACAGTTTGAACACGTTCATGCTCTATAACGCACACCTTCAGCTAGAAAGGAAGGAATCGAGTCATAAAATGGAGGGATTTCAACATATCGCCTCCCAGAGCACCACTCCAAAATGCCTGAAGTTGGCAAGAAGGGAGGAAAGACGAATCAAGTCTTAAATTTGGTGCTTGCTTTGATGTTTGTGCCAACGATCTTTGCACATGACACTTTCCCTTTTCTCTCTGTGCACATTTCCCTCTGTCCTGGATTTTTTAAAAATGCAGTTTTGGGGTAAAAGGGTCAAATAAGTGATTTTAGAATGCCAATAGTATTGATCTAGGACACACTGATTTCATGGTGCTTTAAAAGGAAGTGTGTAGTTGATTATAAATCTATCCTGGATGGTGAGTCCTGGGGAGGAAGGAAACACATCCATCTCTGCCCAGTTTCCCAGCATCTCAGCATGATGCTCGAAGCTTCCATCATTTATAAGTATATTTAAAAATATGGTTCATTAGCCTCAGACATGGCAAGTAAAGGAAATCTCTAACTTAGTTTTGAATCCAATCATAAAATACCACAAACAATCCCAGTCGCCGCAGAGGATAAGAACTATGGATTTGCGTCCCTTGTCAACAAACATGATGCACAGCAAATGTGTGTTGTGCACAGCAAATGTGTGTTGTTTCTCCAATCACTCACCACGATTTCAAGAAGGAGCTGGAGAACAGGTTTTTTTTTTTTTTGAACCTACAAAGTTCCTAAGAAATACAAAGACATCGGTAAAATAGAGTAGCAGGCTGGCTTTCTTTGAAAACCTGACGAAATGCATTTATCAGACTTATCTTGATGTCTTCAACAGACTCTCAGTCTGATAAACAAACAGGAGAGAACATCAATTCCTCCTTTCATTTCTCAGCTGTGCTTTCTGGGTAAACGACCGTCCATCATGTAAGGCCGAGAAGCGCCTCTTTGATTGTGCTCACGTTTGATTGAGGAACTGTGCCCGGCAGACCAAAATATACCAAACTGTTAATTGCTTTTTAAAGGAGAATTATGACACTTTTATCAAGCTACACATCTTACTCAGTATCGTGAGGGTAGATGCTCTCATTCTGCTATAGACTGTCTTATTTTTGAGAACTGGGTCCCTAATTGCTTATAAACCATACTGTTTATTGAGTATTAACTCTGGCATGGTTGTTTATAATGGGAGCTTAGGGCCCAATGCCTATAAAAAGCAGCATAAATGAGCTACTTTGTGCCTGCAGTGTCTCTTCTCCCCAAAACACGCGTGCGTGTGCACGCACGGGCACACACACACACGTGCGTGCGAGCTCACAGAGCCACACTCAAGTTCATCGGCGGAGAGAAGAAGAAGTAGGGGCAGAATTCTGCAGAGGTGAAGCTGAAGTAGCGCGTTGCCTGGTAACCAGAAAGCCCTCTGTTGATTCACCAGGGTGTCGACCATACATTTTCCTCTGTACATTACCGACAATGAAAAGGTCCGTGACCCAGTGAAATATCAGATTAAGTCAAACTATTAACTGGACAAATGCATTTAAAGTGCTCTTGTCCCCTGGTTCCGTGTGATTAGTATACATTATGTTCTGCCAAGGCAAGCATGAATCATTAATATATTCGGAGTCGGCGGCTCTGGGCAATGAAACATAGTAACTGGACGCTGAGTAATGCAGTGGGCTGTGTTTATAAGATGTGGAGCCTTCCGTTAGTGTGATCTACAGTGTTGTTATTTTGCGGTGAGGACACAGGCTCCTTTAGTAAATAGTATTTGTCACTCCGCTAAAAAGACAGAAGGAAAAAAAAAGTCTTTCCCTGGAAAAACAGGTTACTCGCCAGCAGGACTGCGTCTGTGCCTGCGTGGGGGAGGGGAGAGGAACTTGGCCCATATAAACAGACACATTGTTTTTCTACTCACCCCGAGAGGGTTTTTTGTTTTTGTTTTTGTGTGTTTTTTTTTCTTTTTTTCCTTCACTTCCTGCAGTTTAAAGTCACTCCACTGGAGCTGATCCGACCCCTGAGTCTGCAGAATCTGAGGAGTTGAAATCAAACCTCTCCTCATTCTGCTCTTTTCTGCGGCTGTGGTTTGGCAGCCTGCTGGATTTGCAGGAGAATGCACAGACTGGGAACGTGCCCAGCTCCGTTTTCTCCCTGAACCGAGAATCAGAAATCTGGGGTTCAGGAGCTTGGCTATTTCAGGCTTTGACCTCTGCTTGTATGAGGTCGGATGTGTCTGAGTTCAGCTCATAGGGACAGGTGTGACTGTTCGGCGGGACCTGGATTCCCTGACCACCTCTGCCCCTAACTAGCCCGCGGAATGCATATGAAAGCACTTAGTGGTGGGAAGGGAGGGAAGACAGGGCTTTCCCTGGAGTGGACCGCCACCACCGATGGCCACCCGGCTACCCAAGGGCCTGCCGAAGTGTTACCCGCTGTAGGCGCCAGGGAACGAGGTATGAGCACGTGATCCTGAATCTCCCGAATTCTAAACTTGGCCTTTGCCAATCTGACGCGCCACCAGCGTTGAGGTCGCTAGGAGGTTTCCAAATCTATGTTCAGTTCGTCTCTCTGAAACCCACCTGCCTTTGGAAGACCGTGGCAGTCATGGGCGATCACTTTACAGAAGCGGCAAAGCCCCTGATCCTCTGCGTCTGTCACTGTTTCCGGGATTCTCTCCTTTCAAAGATGGCCCCAAACTCTGTGACCTTCTGGGTCAGTGAGCAGCAGCTCCGCTGTTAGGGGCTGAATGGTGTCCCCTTCAACATTCCTGAGTCGAAGACTTAATCCCGCGTGCCTCGGAAGATGACAGTATTTGGAGAAAGCGTTTTTAAAGAGGTAATTGAGTTAAAATGAGGACAAGTGGTGAGTCCTTACCCAGTGCGACTGGCGTCCTGATGAGAAGAGGAGGGTAGGGCATGGATGTGCAGAGAGGGAGGGTCGCAGAGAGATGGCCATGGACAAGCCAAGGAGAGGGGCTTCCGGAGAATGCTACCCTTTGGAAACCTGAATCTCAGACTTCCAGCCTCCAGACTGGGAGTAATAAGCGTCTGTTGTTGAAGCGCCCAGTCTGTGCTCCTACCGGGCAGTCCAAGCTGACTCACGCTTTCACGCGTACAGCCACAACGGATCGCAGAGAAAGAGAAATAAAAGCATCAAATCGGTTATTGGCCTAAACCTCACCGTGGTTCCGGGGCAGCGTCACCCATGGACAAGATCTGTGCATTGACACGATTTGTGTCGCAACAGAGCGAACAGTTTTTCGGTTCTATGCTGGCCACCACCGGTATGAGTGAAGGATCTGGCCGAGCCATTTTGTCTTCTGTCCCTGTGTGGGCATCCAGAGCATCCAGGGCACACAGGGAATGCCGGTGTGTCCGTCCTGGGCATAAACATACAAACATGGGATTCCTTCTGGACTGAAAAAGACATTGAGAGTATCACAGGATGGGACAGGGCTGAGCCTTGGAGGAAGAACCGACATTCACCCACCCAGGGGTCATTCAAATGACACGAAAAGACACCCCTGGCAAGCCCTTCCTTCCACCACGTCCCCACCCACCAGGGACCACACCGACACTCTCCTTACGCAGAGGAGAGGTCGTAAAACAATGCGGCGCATTTATTAGGACAAAGATGCAGCCGCCCGCTGATGAATGGCCCAGGAAGAGCTGGTTGATGAATTAAGGTTCTGTTTGCTTTTCTATTGTGACGGATCCTCCCTTGTTAGTTTAAGTAATCCCCGAGCTTTGATTACAGCTGTCAGCGGGTAAAGGCAAACCGTCCAAATGCACTTACGGACAGTTAGGCACCTGCTGTCTGCTGAAGAGCGGATGCCTCCAAAGGAGTGAGAGGTTGGGAGGTGAAGGAGGGTCACGCTGGTGGTCAGGAAAGGTTCGAGTATATGGTGGGTCCCTCTCTCTTCTCCCCTCATGCAGATCCGCTCCACCCCTTTGAGCCCGTAAGAGGAAAGGGTTTCCTCCGGGGAGCTTCCCTCTGGCATAATTGGAAAGTCCAGACAGAAGGACAGAGGGTTGAGTTGAGGAGGAATGACAATGATGACAAGCAGGACAGGTCTAGTGACGGTCGTTCTCAGTGCTGACTCCACCGGGACACAGGCGTGCAGGTAAAGCTTATTCTGGGTGTGTCTGGATGAGACTTGCATTTGGATCAGGGGACTCCGTGTGACGGCTCTCTCTCGCATGGGGAGCGGCCCCCAGTCTGTGGCAGGCCTGAGCAGGACAGCAGAGGAAGGAGTATGTCCTTTTTTGTCCTACGTGGCTGTTTGAGCTGGAGCATGCCAGGTCCCGGTCTCTGCACTGGGACAGGGATGTACACCACGGGCTCCTTGGACTCAGGCCGAGTTACATCACCGTCTTTCCGGGCTCTCCAGCTTGCAGACAATGGGGGTCCACCCCATCCACCCTGTGAACTGAGTCCTCTTAGTAAATTCCCTTTACAGCCCAGATAGAAGGGATGAGCCTGGGGGCTGGCAGGCATGTGCAAGTCACTGGTCCTGGGAAAAGCCCGTGTGGAACTCATGTCCTCTTACAAAATAAACGCCCTAATTGTTCGAGCCACTCTCAGAAGCCATCACTGAAAACATCCGAACACACATGTGTAACACATACGGGGCTTTTACGAGACTCGGGATGACAGACCGGGGCAGATCGCGGGGAGGCTTCACGAACTAGGGCTGGGAATTACAGAAGCACCAGAGCTGAGTGACCACCGTTCGTTTGATACCCGAGAACGTGGGGGGCGGGGTACAGGTACATTCCAGTGCGTGCGCCCGGTGCGCCTGTCCCACTCCCCCAGGCTCTGGGGAACTTGAGGGGGTGAAGTCTCCCCGCGAAGTCTCGCCGCGAACTGTCACTGCTTCCCGGGCAGACCGCAGGTGCCGAGCCACGGGAGGTGGGACAGAGCCCCACGATTTGCTAAATGTCACTAAGCAGGATGCCACAGGGACCATTAGGGGATGTCCTTTCCTTCCTATCCTCCCCTCTGAGTGTGTGTGCATGCATACACAGGCATTTCCTAGAAACATCTACATCTCTAATTCAGGTCATCCTTCAAGCTCCTGAGGAATTGGGGAAATAAGAAAAATAACACGAGGGACACCTGGGTGGCTCAGTCGTTAAGCGTCTGCCTTCGGCTCAGGTCATGATTCCAGGGTCCCGGGATTGAGCCCTGCATTGGGCTCTCTGCTCAGCAGGGAGCCTGCTTGTCCCTCTCCCACTCCCCCTGCTTGTGTTCTCTCTCTCGCATTTTTTCTTTTTATCAAATAAATAAATATCTTCAAGAAAAAAAAAGAAAAAGAAAATAATACCATCGTCCTTTTGTGCTGGCCTGTCTAGGACGCACGCAGGAGAAGTTACTTAGCTTACTTCTCTGCTACAGGCTGGGAACCACAGGAATAATTCGAGGAATCGCAATACTGCTGCGATCCTTCTAAGCTACAGAGAACACATATAGACATTTTGTTTTACATTGTCTACTCGGAACTCTCCTGCAATGCACGCAAGAAATAGGACCTTTGCCAGTGCAGAGTTGAAAACTTGCGCTCAGATGGCTAAGGACCCAGCTGCTGGGACGGCAAGCCATACAGTGTACACAGAGGCCACCTCTCCACCCCCTAACAAGGGCAGGGCTACTTTATTGCAGAAAGGGCCTAACAACAGTTCCTAAGCTGGAACCCAAAAATGCTGGAAACAATTTCAGCCTCCTCCCTGGAAGCCAATTGAGAGAAACTTGAGCCCCTTCCCATGCCTGGAAGGGATTGCTGCT
This sequence comes from Meles meles, assembly GCF_922984935.1. Taxonomy (NCBI): domain Eukaryota; kingdom Metazoa; phylum Chordata; class Mammalia; order Carnivora; family Mustelidae; genus Meles; species Meles meles. The sequence continues at coordinate 144,374,720 of NC_060072.1, read as the reverse complement.
TGCTCCCTCTCCAGCTACCGTCCAGGGTGGGCAACAAGGCCGGCAAGGAGTCAGTATCATTTGTCTCCCTTCCACCCAAGGGCTCCTTATAAACAATACAAATCAGTGCTCCACTCACTAAGCTGGCCGCCTGCAAAGTGGCTTGTTATGATGGAAATGTTTCAAGCGTTACAATCAGCAATGTCAAAACATCAGAGATTAGGCTCGGGAGAAGGGATCTTGGACTGGGAAGACGGAATGAATCCTTTAGCAAAGGAATGTTGTTATTAGCCTGGTTTAATTTGTTTATTGGGCAGTAAGCTTGAGGCACTAGGGAAACATTTATTGCCAGTAACAATAACAATAATGGGCGTGTTTCTGCCCCTTGGGCCTCAAGTCTGCTCTGACTCCGGCTTCTCCTGGACTTCTTCGTTACACAGGGCGTTTAATTAAGACGCTGGGCGGCCACACACCATTTCCTGGAGCATCTACTATAATCAGGGCAGTCCCCTCGACGCCACAGGCGTTTACTGAGTGTCTTCTACGCTGGAGCACCCATATTGTCCTGACTTCCAACTCCTCCAGATGCTCTTGAAGCAATCACTATTAACTTTACTTGCAGGCATTTTGGAAAAGAAACTGAGCACAGTCAGGAGCCTTGACCACATCAGCAGTCCGCTGTCTCAGCCCTTTGCCTTGGACAGGGTGTCTGCCCATCTAGAGCTTGCCTTTCAGACTCCCACGCCTCAAAAGGAACAGGGGTATCGATTCGTAAAACCGGGAGACGGGACTTAGCATGGTAACAACGCCAACAGAACAGCATGACAATGTGATGTCGAATGTAAATTTAATTGGCATCTAATCTGTTGCCTTCTTGAACCGAGCCTTAGTTTCAAAACTCCTCCTGGGAATCACTTCCCACGCTGAGGAAATGAAGTCAGCCTGTGTACACCCTTGACCTTTAAACAGCCTCCGCTGCTCTAGACACTTGAGAGGGGGGGAGGCGTGGCACTTGTAATGTAGCCTCGGAAGCTTCCGGGCTCGCTGAAAGGCTTCGTAGAGAATCATCTGATCCCATTCAACAGCGGGGACCACAGGACGTAACTCTACACTTTTATGCGTAGGACTGTAGAAAGTGCTCGTGCCCTCTAGACTTCTCGCTCCCCGTGGGTAGGGAGTCCGGCGCTCCCTTCCCCAGGGTTGTGTTCACAGATGATGAACTCTCAGTCTTACTGGGGAGTTGCCTTGGTCCATGAAGCTGCTTACAAACAACTTTATTGCTGACAGTGGTGAAGGCTGGAAGTCCAAGACCGTGGGCAGATTTGGGATCTGGTGAAATCCTAGCTCCGTGATGGTGCCTTCTCATTGTGTCCTCATGTGCGGGAGGGGCAAAGGGGCTCCCCGAACTCTCCTTTACAAGGGTGTGAAGCCCATCATGCAGGCTCTGGCCTCAGGATCTAGGACCTCCCAAAGGCCCCTGGATCCTAACAGCTTGGGTTGGGCTTTAAAATATGAATTTGGGGGGTGGGACACCTGGGTAGCTCCGTCTATCAAGCCTCTGCCTTCAGCTCAAGTCATGATCCCAGGGTCCTGGGATTGAACCCCAAATCGGGCTCCTTGCTCAGTGGGAAGCCCATTTCTCCCTCTCCCACTGATGCTCCCCCTGCTTGAACTCTCTCACTCTCTCTCTCTCAAATATATAAATAGAATCTTTAAAGAAAAAGATATGAATTTGGGGAAGACACAGGTGTTCAAATCATAGCAAGAGTGAATGAATGAATGGCAGAACCCACAGCCATTCCGTGTTGCAGTCGGCAGAGATGCTCTCCACAGCGCGTTCTCGAAGAGAAATCCTTTGTGGTGAGCAGAGAAGGTATGTCTAGTAATGGGCACTTTACAGGGTAGGAAACTGAGGCCCAGGGAGATTTAAATAAGTGTTCGAAAATTCTAGAGATGGTACATGGTGGATCTAGGACTTTAGTCAAGACATTCTTTTTTTTTTCTTTTTGAGTATTTTCCCAACTTGAGACCTTACACACCAAAGCCAGAGCTCTTCCCATGTTCATATTCTCTGAACCAAAGTATTTAACCAAAGAGGCAAGAATATCGATGGGGATTTCAGTTGATTGTGTCTTGAATAATCACAGAGTCGGACCAAAAGGTCTGCACAGACTTTATCCCAGTGCTCCTGAATCTGGAGGCTTCTCACCAAGAAGGACCCAGAGCGCAGATTGGGGGACACCCAGCCCAAGTCTTGAGTTGCAGCTCGGGTTTGGTGAGCCCAGCATGTTTAGGAGAGCTGACATGAGTCGCAGTCCCGAGTTCACCCTTGGGAGGGCGAGCAGGAGCAGACTGCAAAAAGGTCCCCGCTCCGTTTCTCATTTCCCAGGTGCGGGACCCAAACCGCCGGATGCTCTAACAGCTGGAACACCTGTGCTTTCAAGCTGCCTTACCAAGCCGCAGTGGAAGCTGGAACCCGGGGCCTTTTGGGTCTCCAGACAGTGACACACCTTCCTCGCTGTGCTCTCGGACTTTCCCCCATTTTAGGATCCACACCTCACACCCGAGCTGCTTGCGCTTTGCTCATGTATCAGGTTGCACGTAACCATTTAGAAGACAGGACTCGTAAATGCAAAACCAACTCATTTCCCATTTCATGAGAACACGCTCTGTGAGGGACGCACATAACGTGTGTCGTCCCCTCCGGGAGAGCAGAACTCCAAGAGCCACCTCCTTTCGCTGCTCGGCTCCCATTCCTCTAGCGGCTCCAGCCCCTGGAGCGCATCCTTGTCCGGGATTCAACAGCATGGAAGTCAGCCCTTGCAGTGGAGCTGTGGCGTGAGGGAGAGCACTAGTTTTGGAGTCCCGAGGACCCGAGTTTGAATTCTGTTTTCCAGGTGCCGTTCCTACATCTGCTGCATGAGGACACCAAGCCCGAAAACAATGCAGGGTTTTACCTCTTTCCTTTGTGGCGTAAGAATTACCCAACAGGGGGCTGATTTTATCACTTCTACAGCGTGGCATCATGTACTGTTGGGAAAAAACGATGCAACTAACATCTTCTCTCCCATATTTTTCTAGGGATAACTCATATTAAAAACATTGAGGATGGCACAGCGTGGGTCTTCAGTAAACATCACACTCAGAACAAAGTCACGCTCAAGAATAATTTGAAGGATCATAGGGAAGCTCTATTTTTACCCCAAAGATACAGATGTAGTGAAAAGAAGGGCCATCTGTACCCCAATGTTTATAGCAGCAATGGCCACGGTCGCCAAACTGTGGAAAGAACCAAGATGCCCTTCAACGGACGAACGGATAAGGAAGATGTGGTCCATATACACAATGGAGTATTATGCCTCCATCAGAAAGGATGAATACCCAACTTTTGTAGCAACATGGACGGGTCTGGAAGAGATTATGCTGAGTGAAATAAGTCAAGCAGAGAGAGTCAAGTATCATATGGTTTCACTTATTTGTGGAGCATAACAAATAACATGGAGGACATGGGGAGATGGAGAGGAGAAGGGAGTTGAGGGAAATTGGAAGGGGAGATGAACCATGAGAGACTATGGACTCTGAAAAACAACCTGAGGGTTTTGAAGGGTCAGGGGTGGGAGGTTGGGGGAACAGGTGGTGGGTAATAGAGAGGGCACGTATTGCATGGAGCACTGGGTGTGGTGCAAAAACAATGAACACTGTTACGCTGAAAATGAACAAATAAAAAAAAAGAATAACTTGAAGGAAAACAAGAGAACGGAAACCTTGACTCGGCTCTTGGAACAGGTATGAGAAAAGATGAGGTTTTTGCTTCTTTGTGTGTTTCTTTTAAAGATGCTGACCCTCTTTGCAAAGATCCCAATGAACCATCCCCTCGCAGGCTGGTAAGAGCCCTCTGCTCAGACTTAAAACTGCTCTCAAGGGTTGTTGAAAGGGTGTAGACTTGCAATCTAACAGGACGGAGAGAGTTCCAGAGATGGACAGTGGTGATGTCTGCCGGGACATCCAAACAAACGTATTTCATACCAGGGAATGGTACGCTTCAAAACGGTTAAGAGGGTAAGATTATGTGACCATAAAAACCTGGGAAGAAAAAAATCTACCATCCAAAGTTCCCGTCACGCAAGGTAAAGAATTGCCGGAGAGCTGATGCGTAATGCCGTGACTCTACTTAATGATACCGTATCACAGAACGCGAGACGCGTTCGGAGAGTAGGTCCAGGTGTTGTCGTCGCACTGCACACGGAATGGTAGCCGTGTGAAGTGACGGATCCCTTCCCCAGCTTGCCTGTGCTGAATGTTGTAGTACAGACATAGATATCAAAACATCGAATACACACGCTTTTAAATTGTCAACTATTAATAAAGTTCAAAAAAAATACTAACAATTTTTAAAGGTTACCTAAAACCAAGGCCAGCGCTGGGAAAATGATAATATATCCTCACTCCACATTCCCCAACGCCTGGCCCTAGAGACCCCGTTCGGTTACGGCCATGTCCCAGGAGGGACAGTAGGGCCGTGAGGAGGGATGGGGCGGGAAGGATGTGCCCCTCACTTGCAGAGGAGAGCGAGCTGTGGAATACAGCACTGGCACCTGCTGCGCAGGGAACCCAGGAAGGCAGGGGTGAGGCACCCCTCCATGATGCCTGGAGCTCGCCTACCCTTCATCTCCGAGGCGGAGGAGGAGGAGGATGTGGTCTCGGGCTCCACTCTCCCTGCAGCCACGACTTGACCCAAACGCTCACCCAACATGGCTCTTCTCACACCCCCAGTCGGCGACACCTGAAACAAATCACTGCAAACATCTCACCCTGTGTCTTCTACCAAGTGAGCATAAGTGAAAGACCACAGAAGGCCCTGGACCAGGGGACTCATGCGCTCCCCTCGCACACTGTCTCCAAGGGCTCCGTCCTCCCGGAAAAGAAATACGGCTCCTTGCCCCAGCTTGGAGACCTGAGTCATGAAATGAGAGGGATGGAACCTCTGGGTTTGCTCCCATGTCATACGCCTCCTTGAGATTCTGTGCTCTCTCCTTTGTGCTTAGCACCGGGAAATATTGCCTTCATGCTCACAGTCTGGGTGGACACGCGAGCCCCCGTGGAACGTGTGATCACTGTTCCATTCCCAGGACCCAGAGTGGGTGGAAGACACTCCATAGTTGACCAACTCGCTAACCCTATGGAAACCTAGTAGATGTCCATGGTTCTGAACAAGGGCTCCTCTGGAGACTCAGCACTCTCTTGTATCTTGTAGAAACACAGGGACACCTGGGTGGCTCGGCTGGTTAGGCAACTGCCTTCGGCTCAGGTCATGATCCCAGGGTCCTGGGACCGAGCCCCGCATCTGGCTCCCTTCTTGGCAGGGAGTCTCCTTCTCTCCCTGCCTCTCCCCGCTGCTCATGTGCTCTCTCTCTCTCTCGCAAATAAATAAAATCTAAAGAGAGAGAGAGAGAGAAAGAAAGAAAGAAAGAGAGGAAGGAAGGAAGAAAAAGAAAAGAAAAACACCTCTGCACCGGGCATTGGATGATCCAAGTTCTGCCTTTCTGTGACTCTTTAGGTGTGATGCAATTCTGTCCTGTCTCCGGTTCCTGCTCGAAAAATAAAGGAGTTGAACGAGGTGGTCTGTGACGCCTTCTACAGCCCTGCCGTGACAGTCCCAGGTCTGTGACATCTGACGAGCTTCTGCAATCCACTGTGTGTGTCTTTCAAAACTACTCATTTCCCTTTAATGAGTCCAAAGCAATTTCATATGATGTAAGCGCCAGATTGTAGACAAGCCTCAAGACAACAGGGGAGAAATGCAGGAAAGAAAGGATGATTTCGGTGTTCCCGCAGGACAAACTAGACCTGAGCAAGGCAAGTGACTGGGCTCATCTGCTGCCAGAAAGACACTGAAACGAAGGGGGTTTCTCATCTTCCCAAAAAGGAGACGAGGGGATGTGGGAATGCCACAGGAATTGTCTCAGTGAATCCCATTCCTTGAAGTGGGAGGTCTCAAACTGTCCTTTCAGACACAAATACAGATGATATGGCTTTGGTCTAGATGCCTTGCTCATATGCTTTTCAGAAAGTTCCCCTGCATGCTGTAGAGACAGGATCTACACTCTCATGCTTCCCTAAACTAACACACACACACACACACACACACACACACACACAGTCACAGTCACACCTGCACTGACGTGGCACATAGACTTGCCAAACTTATTTTTGGTCTTCAAAGGGAAAGTAAGTCCTAAACTTTCCCCCTGTTTTGCCCTCAAAACCTAGTTTCATAGGGCTTAACCAATAGGATCATGTCTACACTGGAATGAGGAGAGCAGCTTAGCCCTGCTGAGAAGGGCTGACCTTTATCTCTGCCTTGTCAAGCCCAGAGGAAACGAAGGGAAGCACACAGTCCGTAAGCTACAAATGGAAATATCTTGCCTTATATTGTGCTTTGCTAAACCTCAGCGCACAGGTGAAATGGTGGATGGTCGGAAAACCTTCCCGAGAGTGTGTGCGATGTTTGCTAAACCATCAAAGATGGACCTATATGATTGCAGATCCCAAGCTAAATACAAAAAATAAGGGTTTTAAGACACGCACACACACATGCACACACGAAATTAGGACAAAATGGCATCTGGCATGAGCAAAAAATGCAAAGTGGTCACATTAAACAAACAAACAAACTTGCGTCTTATAAATTCCATCTCTCCCTCCACCTGACTTCCCACATGAGTCTTTCCAGTATTTCTGGGCTGCCCATGGCCCCTTCCCACTCAGTCTGCTCCCCACCACCCTGGGAAGGGCTTAAGGTTTTCCAAATTTTGTGAGTTTTTTTCTTTTTCCTTTTCTTTTTTCCTTCCTTCCTTCTTCCCTTCCCTCCTTTCTTCCTACCCTCCTCCTTCCCTATTTTACCCGTTTTCCCACTCACCTCCCCTCTAACAACCACTACTTTGTTCTCTGCATTTAAGGGTCTACTTGGTTTTTGTGAGCTTTTTTGATATACACCTTTGCACACTCGTGTCATTTTTTTTCTAGGGTTAAATTCCTACCTTCCTACACTCCTGGGTCAAGGGCCTGCATGTTTTAAAGTTTGCAGGATATTGTTCACAGACCTCCACACCGATTTACACTCTCACCCACAGTACATGAAAGAATGAGCTCCTTCCTGCCCAACAACTCCGGGTGGAACACAGCTAGGAAGAAAATCTTAAAATAAGCAGAATTTCACTTTTTCCAACTCATGCCTTTTGACCAAAAAAAAAACACACACACACACAAAAACAAAACACAAAGTACAACAGAAACAAACATATTCTACAGAGTTTAAACTCCCATGAAATCTTGGAAATTACAAATTCTGGCAATAATTAAAGCTGTTACTCCTCTTGCCTAGAAATCTCCCGGGCAGAGAGAAGAGGCAGGAACAGCCAAACAGAAGAGGATTTTTTGTAAAAAGCACCCCCACACGTCGTCAGCAGATTCTCTTGCCGAGTCACCCATTGCTTCTAGCACATGCCGGCTGATGAGCCCTCATTTGTCCTCACGCCGTAGCCTTTGCTGCCGTGGAAGGTTCCCAGAGGACTGGTTATTCGCATTATTGTTTATTTCCACAGGTCACTAAATCGAAGAGCAAATCCTCATAATGTAAAGTGCAAGAGACTGCACAAAATGTGCTTTGAAGTAGACACAATTTGAGTTCATATTAAGCAGAGGTTGTATTAAAAACCACAGGGTGACCCGAGAAAGACACCTGCTGGGAACAGTGGGTACCATGATGGTCAGTGGCATTTGCCTTGTCAAAGTATTTTTTTTTAGTCACCTATGTTGATGAGGATGAGGATTTAAAAAGCATTCTATAGCCGCCAAGGAGATGTGCGTGGACAGAGCAATATTATGAAGGCACAGGTAGATTACTAGGTTCAAGACTATCATTCGGCCTGAGCTGAACAGGCACCCAGCACCCTGCCTGGCACCAGTCACACTGCCTGATTGTGGGCAGCTCCTCCACCGGGATGAAGGACAACTGTGCAAGGAGTGAAGGTACATGCTTTGTATCTGGGCTTCGCTAGCAAGTCCTGCCATCTGGACTTGGCAGAACGTCTGCAGGACACATCGCATCGGGCCAGCACCTCACAGATGATTCAGTCTCTGAATTCGGGGAGGTGACTATTTCAGCCTTGAAGTAACCATCTTCCTAGAACTGTGTTTCAGCTTAAAAGTGACCTCACTATCATCCCCGAGGCCCTCTAACGGGGTGTATCCAGCTTTGTCTTCCTCTTTCCTAGAGAACACAGGCTCTCTGTTAGCGATTGCCGAGGGAATGAACGGTAGCGTGTCGTGTTAGGGAGCCTGGGAGATGTTCTGCACCTTCTCTCTTCAGTGTTCCTTGGAAAGTGTCTGGGTGGCTTTCTCCCAGAAGATCTTTGCTATTACTCTTTGGACAAAGAAGGCGTGGCTCCTAAAGCCTACAGTTCCAGTCCAAGATCACCACAATTCTTAGTGACTGCTGAGTTTCTAGAAGAGTCTGCTTCCCGATGCAGCAATAAAGAGAGAAGTGAAGAATAGCGTCCTCTGGCTGACATATCTGTCATTACATATTCGAAAGGGTGTCCTGGTGAGGAGGAAGTAAGTTTGTGGAGTTGGAAAGGTAAAACAATAGCCCGTGGACGGGAGTGACAGGAAGGCCACTTTGGGCTCAGTGTGAGCATTAGGACTGCTCATTAGTCAGGCTTCTCCAGAGAAACAGAACCAATAGGGGATAGACAGATATGGAGGTAAGAGATTTATCCCAGGAATTGGCTCACGAGGTTATGGAAGCTGAGAGGTCCTACAACCTGTTGTCTACAAGCTGGAGACCCAGATGTAAGTCCTGGAGTCAGAAGGCCCCAGAACCGGGCACTCCAGTGAATCTGAGGGCAGAAGAAGATGGACATCCCAGCCCCATAAGACAGAGGGAGTTCACCCTTTCTCTACATTTTTGCGGTATTCACGACCTCAAGGAATTGGATGATACCCACCCACACTGGTGCCGGTGAGACTTCTCTACTCAGTCTATGAATTCAAATGCTAATCTTTTCCCGAAGTAATGTATTATTAGCTCTAGGGGCATCCCTTAGCCCAGTCAGGTTGACACAGAAACTTAACCATCTCAGACTGCGTGTTTGCATCCCCCCAAGGTTCAGAGGTTGAAACCCCAATCCCCAAAGCAATGGTGTTAGGAAGTGGGGTCTTTGGGAGATGATGTGGTCATGAGGGTGGAGCCTTCATGACGGGACAGCGCCCTTACAAGAGACTCAAGGTAGCTTCCTTCTTATTCTGCTCTCTGCCCTCTGAAAACACGGCCCAAAGCCTTCCATCTGCAAACAGGAAGAGTGTGTCCACTATGAGCCCAGCCATGCCAACAGTCTGGTCTCCGAAGTCCAGCCTCCAGTGCTGTGAGAAATAAATGTTTGCTGTTTAGGCCACCTGGTCTGTGTATTTGTTACAGCAGCCAGAGCTGACACAGTGAACAAGGTTTTCATAGTAATTAGAGCTGGAACAATAAACGCTCTGCCAAAAAAAGTAATACAGTTAGGAAAATGCAGTTGCTTTCACAAATAACCCCTCAAACTTCAATGGCTTCACACACACACAAAGTCTCTTTCTTGCTCGGAAAATGGCCTGATGCGGGTGTTCCTGGTCCGCTAGTCCTTTCTTCCACGTCATGACTCAGGATCCCAGGCTCTTGTATCTTGCCGTACTGGCCACTAATTCTCTGGAGTCCTATGCTTCCACGCAGGGAAGAGGAAGCAAAAAGTGGAGGAAAGCAAGCATTTTTTTAAAGCTCCTGGCCCACATTAGCTCTGTGCACATCCCCTAGCAAGAAGTAACGACATGACCATGTGTGGATGCAAGACCAACCACATGGGAAACATGGGGTGTACCAGCCTCCCGCCAGGGCCAGCTCCCCAAGGAAGAGGCGAACATCCCACCTTCTCTGACTCCTCTGAGAAGCCTGATGTTATTTTCACACTGAGTAGTAAGCCAGGCTACCTGAGCTCTACGTTTCCTTCCAATGCTGAGATTTACTGTCGGTAAATCAACAGATAGATAACCTGTGCTAAATGAAAACACTGTTTTTCTCTACCACAGAACACTCTCAGATGCCAACTATGTGCCTTCTTATCCCAAACGTACCAATTTTTCAACTCTCCAGACACCAACTGGGTGCCCCACCATTCAATTCTGACACCATCTACTTGGAGTTAGCAGAGGCTCTACAGGTGAGAGGCTCAGTCCCACAAGACTGCCCTCTACCTCTGCAGCCGCTTGTAAGTCCTGGCCTCCTGTGCTTAGGATCAAATAAATCAGGGGTTTGAAGACCCCCTCCTTCTGTTTGACCATTCACTAGAAGTGCTCACTGAACTCAGGGAACTACATCTACTGGCTTTTTATAAAGGCTACAACTCAGGAACATCCAGATGGAAGAGACGCAGAAGGACAGCACAAGGGAAGGGTATGGAGCTCCAGCGCTCTCTCCAGGTAAGCCACCCTTCCAGCTCCTCCATCTGTTCACCTACCTGGAAGCTCTCAGACCCCACAGTTTATGGTTTTTTATGAAGGCTTCATCCCATAGGCATGATTGATTATTAACTCAGTCTCTAGCCCCCCTCCCCTCCCTGGAGGATGGAGGTGGGTCTGAAAGTTGCAAGCTTCTAATCATGGCTTGGTCTTTCTGGCAACCTAGCCCTATTCTGGAACTATCCAGGAGCCTGCCAAGAGTCAACCCAGAACAAAAGATTCCCATCACCGAGGAAATCGCAAGGGATTTAGGAGCTCTATTTCAAGAACCCAGGGGCAGAGACCAAATATATATTTCTTATTGTGTCAGAACTACTTACTCTATCCATGGCTCACTGTGTCAAGGATTACAAAATAAACCAAATATACATAGGAATGATCACAGAGAAGCTTACATTCTAGAACAGAAAGCAAGACAAATACAAAAACAATAGTACACAGCACAATGTGAACTGAGGGTTATAAACACTATGGGAACTCAGGAAAGAATGAGGTCATTTGAAAACTTTTCACTAGAACAAGTGGTTTCAGGGATAGGCGTTGGGAGAAGTGTAGGCTTTCAACACGTGGAGATGAGGGGAGGGTCTACAGGGCAAAATAATCAGCGTGCAGAGGGCACCACAGGCTATTGGAATCACAATTGCTATTACTTTATTTTTATGAGCCTATATTTTCTTAGTATAAATAAATAAATGCTTCAATGAATGTTAGTATAGATGACAGTAAATGGAGGCTACTAGTAGCTGTAGGCATAGAAATACTTAAAGACTGCTCTGGATTTCCTTGTTTATTTCTCCGTGTGATCATAATTAGAGGCCCTCCAGCTCTCTTAAATCTCCTTGGTATTCAAGGAGACCACCTTCAAAGATCTACCAACAACTTACTGTTTGTATCTGTTAACAAAGAAAAGCAAGAAGGGAATTTCCCCTCAAAATAATATATACAGGGCCACAGCCTTACCTGAATTACTACAAGAATCCCCCCAATTGGGGGCTTAGTTTTGTTTACTGGAGACTAGACACCAATGTCCTAGAATAAATCATTTCACCTTCACCTACCTTGTTCATCCCCTTGGTTAATTAAAACAATATCCAACAGCATCCACGACAGAATGAGATAACGTCTAGAAAGTGTATTGCAGTCCTTGCCAGAGCTAGCCCATCCCCACGCCCCCAGATGATTACAAACAAATATTTCAATCCTGTCTGAGGTCACTGGTGTGGGTTCTACCTGAGAGGAAGCTTCTCAGAGATCTTCCTAGTTAACCTGCCTGGTATCAGTCCAAGGCTTCCACACTGTCCTTTATAAGTGGATTCACCCTATAAAGTGGTGAAAATCTCTGAGTCTTTAGCTCTTCTTGGTCTTCCCGCAACAGCTCAGGGGCTTTAAATCATTAGTTGACCTTGGCAATTAAGGATGAGCAACAAATTTCAAAGCCTCAAAAAGATCTACCCTAGAAGATGTCACTAGGAGTTGGAATTAACTGCTCATTTTCAGGCAAAACCAATTAACTTTCACTATCTCCCAAGAGTTAACAAGGAATCGATAAGGTAGAGTCAAACATTATTTGCCAACACATGTTAATTCAATGAGGCTGAATGGATATTTTTGAACTGAACTGGACCTCAAAATTTCTACACCTAAATGTTTCTGTGAATGCTGCTTGAATTTTTAGAAAAAAAACAAAACAAAACGTGGAACACAGGTCTCATTTTCCATGCATTTCCTGGAAGCTGCACAGCTAAGAGTCCATATGGCTTCTATGGAAGACCAGGGGTCCTTTCTGTTTCTGTCTGCATTAGAAAGGATAGCTTGGGATTTTCCAAACCCAGTATGCAAGCTCACATTCCCAACAACTTAAACACTGCCTCCGCAGAAGGAATAGAATGGCTCAGCCTTGGCCTCTTTCACTTCACCAAGGTCTTACCAATGACATTTCCCTGTTTTCAAGGGCAGCCCCCATGTTCCAGCAAATGTGTGTGCAGCCAAATATTGAGGCACTTACTCAAACCCCAGCCCCCTCTCCCTCTGGATAGATCAGACCTAATGTGAATTCTGGAAAGAAACAAACTGATCAAACTAAATCAACCAAATGAGTAAAAACATCCTTCCAACACTCTGCCTACCCGGGGTGGTGAATTTTATATCACCTTGGCGGGGCCACAATGCTGAGATATTTGGCAAAAGATTATCTTCAACACTTCCATGACTGTGTTTTTGGAAAAGATTTATGATAAAATTGGTGGACTCTGAGTACAGAAGATTGCCTTCCGTAATGTGGGTGGGCCTCATTTAATCAGTTGAAGGCCCCAATAGCACAAAGACAGATCTTCCCTGAGCAAAAAGAAATTCCCCAGCTCAAAGCCTTTGAGCATTAGAGCCTCTAGAGCAGTGGCTCTTCCTGGTTCCCCAGCAGAGGGCCTTTGGGCTCAAACTACAACTCCCTCCTGAATCTCTAGTCTACCAGCCTTCCATCAGATTTCAGATTTGCCAAGTCTCCACAACAGCAGGAGCCAGTTTCTTAAACTATAAACAAAACAAAACAAAAAAATAACAATGACAAAAACTATAAAACTATATATATATAAAATAATATATATGATATATATAATATTATATATATATATTACATTCACACACACACATACATTCTAGGTTCTACTGGTTCCATTTCTCTAGAAAACAAAGAGTAATGCATAAATATTTATTTATTTGTTTATAACAAATATAAACAAACATAATTTGTTATATTTTCAATTTAATTAGGATTCACATTTTTTCCTCCTAATGGTGCTGTTTACATTAGGTTCAAAGTCTACTCTATGCCCCCAGGGATATAGAAAACCAGTATCAAATTTACTCAATCAAGTAGCTGGAAGCCTGCTCTTTTTTGGGGTGAGGGAGTGGACTTTGGCTCTTTTTTCAGCTTTTTTGAGGTACAACTGACAAAAGAAATTGTAAAATATTTAAAGTGCCCAAGAGAGGGAGGAGCAAGATGGCAGAGGAGGAGGAGACCTAAATATCACTGGGTCCCAGGAGTCAGCTACATGTTACAAAATCATTCTGAACACCTGCAAACTCAACAGGAGACTGAGAAGAAGAGCAGTAATTCTAGGAACAGAGAATAGGCCACTTTTGGGAAGGTAGGACGTGTGGAGAAGTGAATCCAAGGCAACACATGGGAAGATAGATCGTGGGGGGAGGGGCCGGCTCCCAGCAAGTGGTAGAGCAGCAGAGCACAAAATCGAACTTTTAGAAGTCTGCTCTACTGAGGGACATTGCTCCAGAGGCTAAGCGGAGGCGGAGCCCTCACGGGAACAGTGTGGTCTCACGACCCACAGGGTCACAGAAAGACCAGGGGGCCTGCGTTCAGCAGAGCACACAGGTATCAAAGTGGGGAAGCCAGCAGCAAAGATGGGGCTGGGGAGGGGGCTCTCAGCTTGGGCTTACCTTAAACTGTGAGGCACTGTCAGGCCACTGCTCTCTCAGCAGGCACCACCCAAGTGGCAGATGCAGGGAGACTCACCTTCCTTCCTCCTCCAGGGGCAGCCACGCAGGAGTATGCAGCGGGAATCTGCTGGGTTTGGAGACTCCAAATGGGGCCGCGGGTCAGAGATAGAAATGCTCAGTCAGATGCCAGGTGAGCTCGGAGCGGGGCCAGAGACTAGGGAGATGGGAGGGATTGACAGCTTTTCTGTGAGGGCACACTGAGGAGTGGGGTCCGAGATCTCAGCTCCTCCGGCTGGAGACTGGATGGCCTCCATCTTCATTCCCGTCCTCCAGAGCTCTAGGGAAAGCACTCAGAGAACAAAAGCTCCCGAGAGCAAACCTGAGCAGATTACTTAGCCTGGCCCCTGGCAAGGGCACTGCAATTCCGCCTCTAAAAAGACATTTGAGAATCACTACAACTGGCCCCTCTCCCAGAATAACAGCAAGAGCATCCAGCCAAGACCACGTTCACCGATTAATGAGAACTGCAAAACATCAGAGTTACGGGAATACACCACATAGAATTCATGGCTTTTTACCCATGATTCTTTAATATTTCAAAGTTAAAATTTTTTAAATTTTATTTTTTTATTCTGTTTTTTAAAATTTTTCCTCTTTCCTATTTTAACCTTTTAAAACTATTTTATCAATACCTTTTAAAAAAATCTTTTAAAATTTTCATTGTCATAGTCCTATACTATCCCTTCATTGTATTTAACCTTATTTCTTGTATACATATAGGTTTTTCTTTAAAAATTTGGGATACAGTTTCTTCCAACAGATCAAAATATACCCTAAATCTAGCACATGGCTTTGTTCTAGTCTCTACCTGATCACATTCTTTCCTTTTTTTCTTTCTTTTTTCATCCAACTTATCTTATGAATTCCCTTTTTAGAATCTTTTTTTTTTAAGATTTTATTTATTTACTTGACACACAGAGATCACAAGTAGGCAGAGAGGCAGGTAGAGAGAGAGGAAGGGAAGCAGGCTCCCCGCTGAGCAGAGAGACCAATGCGGGGCTCAATCCCAGGACCCTGGGATCATGACCTGAGCCAAAGGCAAAGGCTTTAACCCACTGAGCCACCCAGGTGCCCCTAGAATCTTTTTTAATTTTCATCTTTACAGTCATATTCCATCCCTTCATCATGTTTATCCTTATTTTTGTATATATGTAAGATTTTCTTTCTTTAAAATTTTGG
Source organism: Meles meles (assembly GCF_922984935.1). Classification (NCBI taxonomy): domain Eukaryota; kingdom Metazoa; phylum Chordata; class Mammalia; order Carnivora; family Mustelidae; genus Meles; species Meles meles. The sequence goes on along the minus strand of NC_060072.1, from coordinate 144,359,501 downwards.
GAGGCACTCTCTTCTAACAGACCAAAATACACACAGAATCAAGTGTGTGTCTCAGTTCTATTCACCAGTCTACTATAGATATATATTTTATATGTATAACATATAAAATATATAAAATATAATATATAAACATTTATTAAATTTTTAATTCATTTAATTATATATAAATATATATAAATATATTATATATAACACATGATTATATATAATATATAATATAAATATATTATTTGTATATTTTATATATATATTATATATAATTTTTTCTCCTTTCTTCTCCCCTCTGTTTCAGGTATCTTCCAATTTGGCTAGTATGTATTTTTTTGGGCTAATTGCTACCTTTTTAGTATTTTGTTTTCCCATTCGTCTATTCTTTCTGGATAAAATGACAAGGCAGAAAAACTCACCTCAAAAAAAAAAAAAAGAACAAGAGGCAATACCAATGGCTAGGTACATAATCAATATGGACATTAGTAAGATGTCAGCACTAGAGTTCAGAACGACAATTATCAAGGTGTTAGCTGGGCTCAAAAAAATCATGGAAGATACTAGAGAATCCCTTTCTGGAGAAATAAAAGATCTAAAATCTCACCAAGTTGAAATAAAAAAAGCTATTAATGAGGTGCAATTAAAAAATGGAGGCTCTTACTGCTAGGATAAATGAGGCAGAAGAGAGAATTAGTGATATAGAAGACCAAATAATAGAGAGTAAAGAAGCTGAGAAAAAGAGATAAACAGCTACTGGACCATGAGGGGACAATTCAAGAGATAAGGGATACCATAAGATGAAATAATATTAGAATAATTGGGATCCCAGAAGAAGAAGGGGGGGACAGAAGGTATGTTGGAACAAATTATAACAGAGAATATCCCTAATTTGGTGAAAGGAACATGCATCAAAATCCAGGAGGTACAGAGAATTCCCCTCAAAATCAAAAAAATAGGTCAACACCTCATCATCTAATGGTAAAACTTACAAGTCTCAGTGACAAAGAGAAAATCCTGAAAGAAGCTCAGGATAAGAGGTCTGTAACATACAACAGTAGAAATATTAAATTGGCAGCAGACCTATCCTCAGAGACCTGGCAGGCCAGAAAGGACTGGCATGATATATTCAGAGCACTAAATGAGAAAAATATGCAGCCAAGAATACTATATCCAGGTAGGCTGTCATTGAAAATAGAAGGAGAGATAAAAAGCTTCCAGGACAAACAAAAACTAAAAGAATTTGCAAATACCAAACCAGCCCTACAGGAAATATTGAAAGGGGTCCTCTAAGGAAAGAGAGAGGCTAAAAGTAACAGACCAGAAAGGAACAGAGTCAGTATACAGTAACAGTCACCTTACAGGCAATACAATGGCACTAAATTCCTATCTTTCAATAGTTACCCTGAATGTAAATGGGCTCAATGCCTCAATCAAAAGACACAGGGTATCAGAATGGATTAAAAAAACAAGACCCATTGATATGCTGTCTACAAGAAACTCATTTTAGACCCAAAGACACCTCCAGATTTAAAGTGACAGAGTGCAAAACAATTTACCATGCTAATGGACATCAAAAGAAAGCTGGGGTGGCAATCGTTATATCAGATAAATTATATTTTAAGCCAACAACCATAATAAGAGATGAGGGAGGGGGCGCCTGGGTGGCTCAGTAGGTTAAAGCCTCTGCCTTCAGCTCAGGTCATGATCCCAGGGTCCTGGGATTGAGCCCCGCATCGGGCTCTCTGCCCAGCAGGGAGCCTGCTTCCTACTCTCTCTCTGCCTGCTTCTCTGCCTACTTGTGATCTGTCAAATGAATAAATAAAAAAAAAACTTAAAAAAAAAAGAGATGAGGGAGGACACTATATCATACTTAAAGTGTCTGTCTAACAAGAAGATCTAACAATTTTAAATATCTATGCCCCTAACAGGGAGCAATCAATGATATAAACCAATCAATAACAAAATCAAAGAAACACATCAACAATAATATAATAATAGTAGGGGCTTTAACACCCCCCTCACTAAAATGGACAGGTCATCTAAGCAAAAGATCCATAAGGAAATAAAGGCTTTAAATGATACACTGGACCAGATGGATATCACAGATCTACTTAGAACATTCCATCCCAAAACAGCAGAATACACATTTTTCTCTAGTGCACATGCAACATTCTCCAGAATAGATCACATCCTGGGTCACAAATCAGGTCTCAACCAGTACCAAAAGACTGAAGCATTCCCTGCAAATTTTCAGACCACAATGCTTTGAAACTAGAACTCCATCACAAGAGGAGAGTTGGAAAGAACTCAAATACAGGGACGCTAAAGAGCATCCTACTAAAGAATGAATGGGTCAACCAGTAAATCAAAGAAGAATTTTAAAAATTCATGGAAATAAATGAAAATGAAAACACAGCTGTTCAAAATCTTTGGGACACAGCAAAGGTGGTCCTGAGAGGAAAGTATATAGCAGTACAAACATTTCGCAAGAAACAAGAAAGGTCTCAAGTACACAATCTAACCATATACCTAAAGGAGCTGGAGAAAGAACAGCAAGGAAAGCCTAAACCCAGCAGGAGAAGAGAAATCATAAAAATCAAAGCAGAAATCAATGAAATGGAAACCAAAAGAATATTAGAACATATCAATGAAACTAGGAGCTGGTTCTATAAAAAATTTAATAAAATTGATAAACCTCTGGCCAGACTTCTCAAAAAGAAAAGAGAAAGGACCCAAATTAATAAAATCATGAATGAAAGTGGAGAGATCATAACCAACACCAAAGAAATACAAACAATTATAAGAACATATTATAAGCAACTATACACCAGCAAATTTGACAATCTGGAAGAAATGGATGCATTCCTAGAGACATATAAACTACCAAAACTGAACCAGGAAGAAATTAAAAACCTGAACAGACCCATAACCAATAAGGATATTGAAGCAGTGATCAAAAATCTCCCAACAATCATGAGCTCAGAGCCAGACTGCTTCCCAGGGGAATTCTACCAAACATTTAAAGAAGACTTAATACCTATTCTCCTGAAACTGTTCCAAAAAATAGAAATGGAAGGAAAACTTCCAACCTCATTTTATGAAGCCAGCATTACCTCAATCCCAAAACCAAAGACTCCTTCAAAAAGGAGAATTACAGACCAATATCCTTGATGAACAAGATGCAAAAATTCTCACCAAAATACTATTCAGTAGGACCCAACAGTCAATTAAAAGGATTATCCACCACAACCAAGTCAGATTTATTCCTGGGGTGCAAGTTTGGTTCAACATCCACAAATCAATCAGTGTGATACAACACATTAATAAAAGAAAGAACAAGAACCATATGATACTCTCCATAGATGCTGAAAAAGCATTTGACAAAGTACAGCATCCTTTCATGATCAAAACTCTTCAGAGTATAGGGATAGAGGACACCTACCTCAATATCATCAAAGTTATCTATGAAAAACCCACAGCAAATATCATTCTCAATGGGGAAAAACTGAGAGCTTTTCCTCTGAGATCAGGAATACAGCAGAGCTGTCCACTAATCACCACTGCTATTCAGCATAGTACTAGAAGTCCTAGCCTCAGCAATCAGACAACAAAAGAAAAGGCACCCAAATCTGCAAAGAAGAGGTCAAACTCTCACTCTTTGCAGATGACATGATTCTTTATGTGGGAAACCCAAAAGACTCCACTCCAAAACTGCTAGAACTCATACAGGAATTCAGTAAAGTGTCAGGATATAAAATCAATGCACAGAAATCAGTTGCATTTCTATACACCAACAACAAGACAGAAGAAAGAGAAATTAAAAAGTTGATTCCATTTACAATTGCACCCAAAACCATAAGATACTTAGGAATAAACCTAACCAAAGAGGCAAAGAATCTGTACTCAGAAAAATATAGAATACTCATGAAAGAAATTGAGGAAGACACAAAGAAATGGAAAAATGTTCCATGTTCATGGATCGGAAGAACAAATATTGCAAAAATGTCTATGCTACTTAAAGCAATCTACACATTTAATGCAATCCCTATCAAAATACCATCAATTTTTTCGAACAAATGGAACAAATAATCCTAAAATTTATATGGAACCAGAAAAGACCCCGAATAGCCAGAGGAATGTTGAAAAAGAAAACCAAGACTGGTGGCATCACAATTTCAGACTTCACGCTCTATTACAAAGTTGTAATCATGAGGGCAGTATGGTACTGGCACAAAAACAGACACATAGATCAACAGAACAGAATAGAATGCCCAGAAATGGACCCTCAACTCTGTGGTCAACTAATCTCTGACAAAGCAGGAAAGAATGTGCAATGGAAAAAAGACAGTCTCTTCAATAAATGGTGCTGGGAAAACTGGACAGCCACATGCAGAAGAATGAAATTGGACCATTTCCTTACATCACACACAAAAACAGACTCAAAAGGGATGAAAGATCTCAAAGTGAGACAGGAGTCCATCAAAATCCTTGAGAAGAACACAGGCAGCAACTTCTTCGACCTCAGCCGCAGCAACTTCTCCCTAGAAACATCACCAAGGGAATTAAGGGCAAAAATGAACTATTAGGACTTCATCAAGATCAAAAGCTTTTTTGCTCAGCAAAGGAAGCAGTCAACAAAACCAAAAGACAACTGACAGAATGCAAGAAGATACTGCAAATGATGTATCAGATAAAGAGCTAGTATCCAATATCTAGAAAGAACTTATCAAATGCAACACCCACAGAACAAATAATCCAATCAAGAAATGGGCAGAAGATATGAACAGACATTTCTGCAAAGAAGACATCCAGATGGCCAACAGACACATGAAAAAGTGCTCAACATCACTCAGCATTAGGGAAATACAAATCAAAACCACAGTGAGAGGGGCACCTGGGTGGCTCAGTGGGTTAAAGCCTCTGCCTTCAGCTCAGGTCATGATCTCAGGGTCCTGGGATCGAGCCCCGCATCGGGCTCTCTGCTCAGCAGGGAGCAGGCCTTCCCTCTCTCTCTCTCTGCCTGCCTCTCTGCCTACTTGTGATTTCTGTCTGTCAAATAAATTTGAAAAAAAAAAACAAAAAAACAAACAAACAAACAAACAAAAAAACCCACAGTGAGATACCACCTCACACCAGTCAGAATGGCTATAATTAACCAGTCAGGAAATGACAGATGTTGGAGAGGATGCATAGAAAGTGGAACTTTCCTACACTGTTGGTGGAAATGCAAGCTGGCAGCCACCTTGGAAAGCAGCATGGAGTTTCCTCAGAACATTGAAAATAGAGCTACCCTATGACCCAGGAATCACACTACTGGGTATTTACCCTAAAGATACAAATGTAGTGATCCGAAGGGGCACGTGCACCCAAATGTTTATATAAGCAATATCCACAATAGCCAAACTATGGAAAGAACCTAGAAGTCCATCAACAGATGAATGGATAAAGAATATGTGATGTATATATATGCAATGGAATACTACACAGTCATCAAAAAAGGAAATCTTGCCATTTGCAATGATGTGGATGGAACTAGAGGGTATTACACTAAGCAAAATAAGTCAATCAGAGAAAGACAATTATCATATGATCTCTCTGGTATGAGGAATTTGAGAGGCAGGGCAGGGAGTTGTAGGGGGAAGGGAGGGTAAAAATGAAACAAGATAGGATCGGGAGGGAGACAAACCATAAGAGACTCTTAATCTCACAAAACAGGGGTGCCTGGGTAGCTCAGTGGGTTAAGCCTCTGCCTTCGGCTCGGGTCATGATCTCAGGGTCCTGGGATCGAGCCCTGCGTTGGGCTCTCTGCTCAGCAGGGAGCCTTCTTCCTCCCTATCTCTGCCTGTCTCTCTGCCTCCTTGTGATCCCTTTGTCAAATAAATAAATAAAATCTTAAAAAAAAAAATCTCACAAAACAAACTGAGGGTTGATGGGGGTGGCGGTAGGGATGGGGTGTCTGGGTGATGGACACTGGGGAGGGTATGTGTTATGGTGAGTGCTGTGAATTGTGTTAAGACTGATGAATCACAGACCTGTACCCCTGAAACAAATAATATAATAAAACAAAAATAAATAAAATAAAGTGTCCAATGTAACTCTTTTGTTGATGTTGACTTGACGAAAAAACTCTCAGTCAGGTTAATTAACATGCCCATCACCTCACATCTCCCTGTTCCCCCTTGTATTTTTGGTGAGAACACTTAAATTCTACTCTTAGCAAATTTCAATTAGACAACACAATGTTATCAACCATGGAAGTCTGTGTTTTAAATGTTAGGGGATTAAAGTATTAATTGTTTCCAATGACACTTAAAAATTAAAAAAAAAATACTTGCTTGTGATTCTATTTGAGGGAGTTTAAATACAAGGAAATCATTACATTTAATATGGAGTGAGGGTCTGGATTCAGACCCTAGGAGCTGGTGTTTAATAGCAAGGGTTAATAGAGGCCCGGATGACAAAAAAATAGCCACCAACTTGGCCTTGGTGAGTGGAGACACATGGGCTTTGTGGCCCCGTGGACTGAGACTACAGTCAGCACCCAGCAGGAACGTACACATTCTTTCCTTCCCTTACTTAGAAGGGTTATTTATCGGCCTCTGAATGAATGGTTCTCTGTGTTTGTTGTGCCAGAACATTACCTAGGGAACATTTCAAGCACAGATGCTCAGTCCCTTCCAGTCCTACTGAACCAGATCCCCTGGCCAGGGGTGGCCCAGGCCATGCATTTGCTGGGAGGTGGGGCTGGCACCTGGGGCGTCCAGGCACCTTCCCCCACCCTTGCACCTTCCTCTCCATTTCCTTTCCTCCTGCACACATTCCCTCTTCAGTGCCAAAGTTTCTCCTGCTCACATCTCTCGGACAGTTAATTGTATATGTCATCTTGACAGGGCCACTCAATGCCTGTGCAGCTGGGAGAATGTTACTTCTGGCTGTGTCTAGAAGGATGTTTCCAGAAGACAGTATCATTAGAATTTGAAGGCTGAGTAAATGCCACCCTTCCCAATGTGGGTGAGCCCCATCCCATCCACTGAGGGCCTGAATAGAACAAAAAGTGGAGGAAGGGTGAATTTGTTCTCTCTGATGGAGCTGGGACCCCCACCTCTGGCCCCTGGATGTCCTTGCTCATGGTTCTTGAGCCTTTGGATCTGGGCAGGTCCTCACGCCATGGACTCGCCATAGACTCCCCTGGTTTTCCATCCTTCAGACTTGGACTGAATGACATGGCCAGCTTTCTCGGGGCTCCATCCTGCAGAGGGCACAGACTGCCTTCCCCATGGCTGCTCCGATTCTAGAGCATCGAGAGATCAGACAGGTTGCACCTACAGGCTAACTCCCACCCTTCACATTTCTCTATGGTGTCTTAACCTTTGTGTGAGATGAGCATGTGGGACGCATGCTCAACTCAGAGAGAAAATGCAAAGTAAGCAAATACTCTCCCAAATCCCCTTTCTTTCTACCCTCAGGGCAGCTTCTCCCAATCCAGTAGGGTTTTTTTTTCCCACCTTCAACATCAAAACTTGTGCTCAGGAAAAAAGGAGAGCTTAGTAATTTAAAGTTTGATGGGAATTAACTCCAAGTGTTGTCTGTATAGTAACAGAGAGATGCCTCAGAGGACCTCCTTCCGTGCTCTTCTGGAAGGATGGAAACCACACCTTGCTCTCTCCCATCTTCAGACAGGCATCCCAGTTTGTATGCAGCAGGCAAATTCAACGGAAGAGAGAAAGTACAGGCTTCGATATGAACATTATGACTAATGGCTTTTGTAACCACAGTTTCCCTGAGAATGGTCTCTGTGTCTGAATCAGATTTCTGTAGGAATCCAAGTCAGCAGACTCCTGTGGGCTCTGTTTTTATTTTGTGGCTAGCTGTCACAATAAAGTTGTATAAGCACAAAGGACCAAATAAGGCAAGGTTCCATAGAAGTTAGGTAATGAACGTCAGGCAATATCCCATTTTGCGTGATATGACAAGCACTGGGTATTATATGCAGCTGATAAGTTATTGAATACTACATCTGAAACTAATGATGTACTATAAGTTGGCTAATTGAATTAAAATTTAAAAGTGAAAAAAATAAAATTGCCTATTAACAGGCAAAAAAAAAAACAAACCTCACTTCAAGCTTTGAAACATCAGTAGAACTTCTCATTCCCCTAGAATTTCCCATTAAAAAGTAGACAGCGTTTTCAGTGTAAAGACTGATGCCCAGAGGAAGGCTATACTGATAAGGGCCTAATAGTATTCAAGAATTGTTCCATGGCGGTGTTTTCTCATATCCGCAGTGCTGGGACACTCAAGCGTGTGGGTGCATTGCTCTTCCGTGCTCCTTCCATTTCATCAGCAAGGTCATAACACCAAGCAGGATGGGGGAAATGCTGTACCAGAGGTTCAACCAGCTGCACATGGGAAGCTGAGAACAGGCTTGTCGTAACTCATCAAGGCTTCAAGGAGCTTCCACAAGACTTCAAGCTGCAGGGGGCGTCCTAGGGAAATTTGAATTGACACTCCTATCCAAAAAAGTGTGAGATGCTTTGGAACGGGAGATGCTTTGGGAAAAGTCAAAAAAGACTGAGCATGTCATTGACCTTCATTCTGTGGGTACTCAAGTTAAATGTAAGTACGTGGACCAGTTTTGAGAGTTTTCTGCTCTGACTTCATCACCCACTTCTCTAAAGGTCATAGAAAGCGAACCAGGTCTTAGACAAATTTTTCAGGGCACAAGGAAATTCCATCTGAAGGAGGTTCATCTGCATGCACATAGAAATAAGGCCAAATAAGGAGGAAAATCTTGCATCATTTCCAATGTCTTTTCTTCTTGTTTCTCTCTGCTCTCCGACTTTTTGACCAGATGACTTGCATATCATAGGGTTTATCCTAAGCCAGCCCTCCTGGGATTGTTGGTAACTAGCCCTCCAGTGGGCAGGCTACTTAGGAGCTGTCCTGACTTTGAACTTGAAGATTGAGTCTTGGGGAGTCTCCCCAATGGCACTGCCTTACCTCTGTGGAAGATGCCCTTGGGATTGAGGGGATACTGGGGTTTCATATACCTTTCTCTTTGAGTCTAAACTGCCAAAAAAAAGCTTGAAAGCCACTAGACTCTACTATCCCTAATCACAGTTGCTCAATTTCCAGCTTGTTCTGATGCCATTATATGGAGTGAATTTGGGGAAGGACTCAAAGGCAGAATCGGATGATACTGGGGTTAAACTGTGTCCCGGATAAAAGATATGTTGGAAGTCCAACCCCCCATCTGAACAAAACCTTATTGGAAATAGTCTTTACAGAGGTAACCAAGTTACAATGAGTCATCTGGTGGGCTCTCAACCAATGTGACTGGTGTCCTCATTAAAAGGGGAAATTTGGACAGAGCCATCAATACGAGAAATGCCATGTTAAGAGGAAGGCAGAGGGGTTGCATCTACAAGCTGGATAATGACGAAGATGGCCGACAAAGCCCCAGAAGTAGGACAGGGGCACAGAGCAGATTCTCTCCCACAGCCTCGGGAGGGACCAGTTCTGCCCACACCTCCCCAACCTCCAGCCTCCACAACTGGGGGGGCAGTAAGTTTCTTTTGCTTAAGACACCTACTGTGAGGGACTTTGTAATACAGTGAGTTGAGAAGCTCTTTGGACCCAAGTACAGGGTAGAGATCTGAGCGAGATCCACATCTTGGGTGGTCACAGGGGGCTTCCTGGAGAAGAGGGTTCCATTTAAAAGAGGAAGTCAGCAGGAGGAAGGAGGAAGTGAGTTTCCATTAAAGGAGGAATTCAGGAGGAGGAAGGAGAAAGTGGGTTTCCATTTAAGGGAGGAATTCAGCAGGAGGTAGGAGGAAGTGGGTTTCCATTTAAAGGAGGAATTCAGCAGCCCTAGCAAACAGGGCCAGTGGTCTGGAATGTAACAGCACCTGTGCATTAGAGTAGCATCTCCTGAGGTGGGCAACAAAGGAAGGAATGCTAACCAAAATGTTGAGTTTGAGTGTTTCTTTAATAAAAAGAACAAATATTCAAATGTGTTCAGTGTGTGCCTTTATCAGGTACCACCAGGATCAGACAGCAGAACACATACCCGACGGTACAGTCAGGTTCCCAAAAGGCAGAACCACCACGGTTCACTTCCGTGCACATATCAGGAAACCACAGGGCAGTAAGGGTCATGACTTCAGGGGTCCCCAGTTCCCACTTTCCTCAACAGATTCTCCTAGAGCTCTGGCTCAGACACCAGCTTCTTCTGTCTTAAAAAGACTAGTCAAGTCTTCCCCACTAAGGAATTGGAAAGATCCCCTTCTCCTTAGCACATGGCTTTAAGGAACCTTTAGGTGGTTACACCCATCTCTTTCTCCTGCTCTTCCTCACCTCTTTTTCTCTGCACCCTACCCTTCCACCAACAGTCGTCGGTACCATTTTCTCTCTGACTCCCTCATCTTTGCACAGGCCTTTTCTCTTTCTTCTGGAGCACCCTTTCCACCCTCCCTGGCCACATCTTTCTAAGGACTGCCTGTCATTCACATCTCACTTAGCCACCTTCTTCTCCAGGAACCCCTGTGACCACCCAAGACGTGGATCTCCCTCAGATCTCCACCCATGCTTGGTTCCAAAGAGCTTCTCAACTCACTGCATTGAAGGCATCTTGAACACGAATGCCCTACATCATAGGACATGAACATCGCTCACCATGGGTCCCCAGAGTGTGGTACTTGTCTAGCACTGAGGAGCTTCCCCATACAGTTCACTGCATAAATAAAGAAATGTCATCTTTAGAGTAGGCTATTGCTAGTCTGGTTAGAAGGTAATTAGGGTCTGAAATAAGATAATGGCAGAGATGATAGCAGGGATCGATTTGAGAAATGTTTAGGATATAGAATTGTCAATATTTAGTGACAGGATATATAGAGTAATGGAGAACAGAGTCTTCCTAGGCTTTCTGACTTGGGTTAACCTGTGGATAATACAATGGATGGATGGAAGGAAGGGAGGGAGGAAGGCAGGCAGGCAACCTCCTAGTAAGGCTCCCTCCTGTGGCGGTTTGGAGATGTTAGTGGTGGTTAAGTGTTGCTACTGACCTAGGAGTTCAAATATCTAGATTCCAGAACTCTCTCTGACATACACAGGACACTTTCTAGCCATGGGCAATTCATGTATGACATCTGGGCCCAGTTTCTTTTTTGGGAAAATACAGAATTTGGTGGGGTTAATGATATTCCTTTGAATTTCAGCATCCCATCTCTCCTGTTCTTGAAGAAAGATGTTGGCCCTCAGTTACCTTCAGGACCCTAGAGAAAGCTCTTCTCTAGAGCACCTGGGAGTCTCTCAGGATATTAGCATTCTCAAACGTACTTTGGGTATCCCATAAATGCTGAGGATGACCTCCACTCTCACAACAAGATACTTCGGAGACTCTGCCTCTGTAGGCAAAGCTCTACAAAGACCGCCTCCCCAAGAAATGCAAATCTCAACCTTGGGCTTACAAAGGAAAGGGGTCAACCACCAGGAATGATAAAAATGCAAACACCATGTATTGGTTTTTGTTCACACCTGCTCTTTCTGAAGGGACCTGAGGTGTGAGCTCAGGGGATGACGCCACACCTCGCCAGCATGACTCTGGGCAAAACATGGAGACACAAGCGATAGGCAGGAGACTCTAGTGGGCATTGGACGGGGGCTGTGAGTTAAGGCTATTGCCCCATTAGCAAGATGGTAGTTTCTAGAAGGAAAATGATCTGATTTGTAAGGGAGGAGGAAAGAATCTCTTAAATTTAGGAATTGAAAAGAAAAAAAGAGAGAGAAATGTTAAACCATCCAAGTTCTTGTAGAAACGCACTTTGGTGAAGCTGTTAAGATCAAGGGCTCTGATATTCATATCAGGTTCAACTACCATTCAGCTGTGTGACCTTGGACGAGGGACCCAACATCTCCTGACTGCATTTTCTCATCTGTAAAGCAGGGGAAATAACAGTGCCAGTCTCACTGGGATGTTATAGGATCAAAGGAGATAAAAACGATCAAAGTGCTTAGCACAGTTATTGACACCCATTAAGTCCTCCCTCGGTATAAGGGATTATACCTTATACAATCAGTCAAGGGGTAGAGGCAGGTACAGAGCTATCCTTAACCTGAATCCCTTTTTAAATGAAAAACTGTATATACTTTTCTTGGTTTTTGACTGTGGCTTCTATATTTGCAGAACCTAGTATCAGGAAAAGTGGCTTCTGAAGTTCAGAGCACTTTGGGGACAATGGAACAGGGTATTTTTTAAATTCCAGAACATACGGTGCTGTAATGTTTATTCATGTTGAACTGTCCCTGCAAAGAACATTGAGCCCTAAGAATTTAACAATAAATGAATTATTCACAATCACATAAAAATCTATAGACTGGGAAACTGTCTGACATTGAACGCCACGAATGCCTTAAATATAACCAGCGGGGTCGGCCTCTTCTGAACAGACAGATTTACATTTTATTTGTTTTACCTGTTCAATACAGGGCGAAGACCCCAGGGATTTATTTTGCAGAGAACAGTATCAGAATGGCTGCTGTGGTCACTCCAGAGTGTATGACCCGCCATAAAGCAATCTCCAGAATTCAAGGCCACGGTGACTGTCCACAGAAGATGCAGACCCTCGCTGCGTCCTACAGGGTAAGAAGTACTCACCACGTCTTGAAGACAGCAGCCTCGATTCTCATTCCACATTGTGTTAGGAGAAAAAAAAAAAAAAAATCCATGCTGCACAAGTTTATAGACAAAGTTGCCACTGAGGCTCAATATTATTCTAAAAATAGTTTGTTTTCTTTTCTTTTTTTTAATGTATGTTTGGGTTACATTTCCTCACCTTGATCTGCAGGGAGCCTTTGCCCCATGCCCGCATACAGGGGAAAAGTACACTTTGTAGATTTCTGAACACAATAATACAGTGTCAAGTTCTAAAAAAAATATCGAAACTAATTTCCACACAGGGAACTCTACTTGCAATAAGTAACCGGGATTGAGAAGGAAATGAAAGAGCCCCATTTCTCAACTTGAGCACGACGCATACAAATCCTCGGGCTTGCCAGATGAGTCTCTGGGTGGACCGTGTGACTTGGTTGTTAGCACCAAGATGACAGACGACCTATTTCCAAAGAATATGTACAGCCCCTGTAGCCTAAACCGAGGGGAATAAAATCAGAATAAAGAGCATACTTAGTAAATAATAACAAGGACTAGCCATTGAAGGCTTCTTGGAGGACAGCCAGGTGGTGAATAGAGAATAGAGAACATGTTTTATCATGCTTTATTCTAGAGATGGAGCTTCAGTCTCCAGCTGTGGAAATTCTATTCAAACCTAACATAGACCATGGAATTGTTACGAGAGCACAGAACCTCAGGGTTCTCCAACCCTGTGCCTCGGTTTCTTCCCCTGGAAAATGAGAATGCTTCTTTGCACCCACCTCAGAGGATCTGTGTTGGGATCCATGAGCAGATATAAGGGAAGCACTCAGAGCAGTACCTAAGGGGCACCTGGGTGGCTCAGTTGGTTACGTGTCTGCCTTCGGCTCAGTCATGATGCGAGGGTCCTGGGATTGAGTCCTGAATCAGGTTCCCAGCTCAGTGGGAAGACTGCTTCTCCCTTTCCCAACTCCCCCGACTCATGTTCCTCTCTCTGTCAAAGAAATAAATGAAATCTTATTAAAAAAAAAAAAAAAAAAAAGAACAGTGCCTGACACGCAGCAAGCACTCTCTGCCGTGTGGGCTGTGGTTGGGTGACTGCAGCCAGACCACCACCCTCGTGGTTGTTGGCGACCTTGCCAGACCTTGTCGCCACAGAGAGCTTGCCAGGGCCATGGTCGTGGGTCCCCAGGCTTTAGAATGTCATCAAACCGTAGAAGTGGACATCTGCCACACTGCTGTGGGATTGGCTATTTTCTGTCTTGGCTGAGGGAAGCCCTTAAAAACAAGCCCCCATCCTCTACCAGGACAGAGAACTTCATCAGAGAGTAAAGGGCAAGTGGTTACACGGAATGTATTTACCTTCACGAAAAACTCCATTCCCTTCCTCGTTTTGCAGCAGACAGTGAAAATCTGTGGTGAGCTCCAAGAGCCCACCGCCCTATACTTGGGAACTACTGCCCCGTGGGACAGACTCCCACACCGACAGGCTTGGAGAAGACCAACGTAGGAAGGTTCTCAAACATGCGTGGATTAAGCCTCCTTTGGCCTATTTGTACTTCTTCCTGAAAAATGTTTTCCGTTACACAGGAATTTTATATTCTAAGTTACCAAAGGGCCACTCACCTCCGAACTGGATAAAATTGAGAAAAGAGGCCCAAAGCAATTCAGAAATAGAAGACACATATCTTTAAATTTAAAAAAAATTTTTTTAAATGTGCCTGTGGGGCTCAGTCAGTTCAGTGTCTGCCTTTTGCTCATGTCATGATCCCAGGGTCCTGGGATCAAGTCCCATATCAGCTCCCTGCTCTGTGGGGAGCCGGCTTCTCCCTCTGCCTCTGCCTCCCTCTCTCTCACTGTCTCTCATGAATAAAAAATAAAATCTTTTTAAAAATTAAAAAAAAAAAGGTAAGATACTAGGACCAGGAATTAACCAGCAGCGCGTCTCTAAACACTCTCCAGCTTGCATTTTTCCCTTAACTGCCTATTCAGACTGTTTTGTTATTCTTGTCCTTAAGTGAGTCGAGCTTTATTGGGCTTCAGGGGAACATTCCAGAGCCTCATCATCAACGCAGCTGCCGGGCCCTCTTCCCTGTTCTAGATATGTGCAGCTTGGAAGGTACCTGAAGCAAAGCCATCAGAGCAAAGACAGAAGAAAATAGGCATGAGAAAAAAAAAAAAAAAGGAAATAGACCAAAATGTTGCTGATGCACACTGCGATGAAAAGTGATTTTTCTTCTACTTTTCTTTTTTTACTTTTGAAGTTGTTCCAAAGCCTATGGCCATCAGTACATGGAAGGAAGCACGTGAGTTTTGCAGTAAGACAGACTGGATTTGTCACTTCTAGCTCTCCAACCCTGAAGAGATAATTTAGCCCTTTAAGTCTCAGTTTCCTTACACAGAAAATTGAGAATATTACTACTACCGAGGCCGGCGGGCATATAACGTGTTTAGGCCAGCATTTAGCACCCTAAATTGTACATCTCCTGGAAAACACAATTTCATTTTGTGAAAGAGCTAGGGCTCTCTTCTTTCTTCCAGGCCATCTTGATGCCAACTCTATGATATTTACGTAAATTTTTAAAAATGCCCTAAAATTAGGCATAGACTTGGTCATAGATTACGCGGTGGCCTCGTCCGAGCCTCTTCTACAAGCGGTGCTCACCGCACATAAGCTGATGAGGAAACCAAGCCATTATGGGAGGCGGGACTCGTTAGGAAGCTGCACTCACGTAGCTGGACACCGGCCACGGACTTTCTCCCCAAAGTGGCTGTGAAATGCTCCTTGTACCTCCGATCTTTGCTGTGAAAATCATTGCCTCCCACCAGTATTTGTAACACCCGGATTGTCAGACACTATGATTTCTGAAAGTGAGCCTACATGTATCTCGGCTGACTCTGAAAATGTCTCAATCAGAACCTTATCGAAGGAGCCGCCAGTCTACCTGGTCGCCCTGGAGCAAACTGTGAGGCTGAAGGCTCAGGTAGGATAGCTTCCCAGGAGCCCGAGAAGGGTTGGGGGGTGGGACAGGACCAGCCCAGCTCTCACCACGCACTCTGGCAGGTGCCAGTCACAGTGAGATGCTCTGCTGACTTGGGGCTGACCTTGATCACCTCCATCCACACCAAGAGAAACACTCCCAAAGAGTGCCTCCATGAATTCTGAATTCTGCTGGGGCTACACCAGCTTTTCCCTAACATATGCCCCAAGTCTTCCCCCCGCCCCCCCGCAGATTTGCATTTGCAACCCAGCATGAGGGACCCCTGTCCATCAAGTTCCCACATGCAAACAGGGCCAATACAGCCTTGCCACAGAGACCTACAGAAGATACAGCCGCAGTGGTACCATTGGAAACATCTCTTCTGGAACCATTTGACCCCAACTATTCAGCTGCCTGGCCTGAGAACACTATTAAGACAATGAAAAAAAAGAAAAAAGAAAAAAAAGGAAGAATTCTTTTTTTCTTGGTCATTACCACTGCTGAGGTAGACCTTGACATGTGAGCACACAGCTGAAAATTCTTCATAATTTGGGCAATTACAGGTTTTTCTTCCTAAGTTGTTAAGGTGTCCCCAGCTTGGCCACTTCCTCTGCCAATATTTTTATGGTTTCACAGGACTTTCCCCTGTCACTGAGCTGTTGCTGAAAATTCAGAACAGGTATTAGCAGATAAAAAACACAGAAGGATGACCAGTCTCCCTTTCCACTTGAAGATCTGCACCTTGAGCAAAGAGCTCATTAGCAAGAAGAGAGGAAACTCCTAATGTTGATAGAAATTTCAGCCACTAGCTCCTCTCATAAATGTTGAAATCATCACAGTTACAGAATGGCCAAGGGCACCCTGATCCCATCCTCCTTCCGAGTTCCTTAAGCTGCTACGTAAGTATGACTATCTGCCTTCCGGAAAAATCACCAGAACAGCCACGCTGGCCAGGAGGGATGATGATGTCTAATAAACACAGTCTTTAACCTGAGCCAGGGAAGAGTCTGGTTCTATTGTTACTTTTTTATTCTATTAGGATGAAAGAATACAGTTTTTCCTTGTTTCTGTAACATAAATTCCCCATTGGCTTTTAGGAGAATTATTTGCTCACAAAGAGACATCAGGGTTGGAGCAAACAACGCTCTGTGTTTCGATTCAGTGGGCAGTGTCTTTCGAGCCAATGTTGCCGGCCCCGAATCTGCCTGTGAGAGCCAATATGGTGTAGCGCTGGAGGGGTTCCACAGAGTCCGGCAGCCCCAGGTATGAGCGAGGGCTCTACCTCATGCCACCGCATTTCCCCGGCAAGGGCTTTAACTTCTCTGCGCCTCCCCTTCCTGAACTGGGAAATCAGGACCCAGTCGCCCCGATCATGTCGCGCTGTGGGTCAGGGTCGAGGAGTTATGCAGCACTTGACACATGACCTGCTCTCGATAAACAGTAGCTTTTATTACCTTTATATTTACTAGAGTTTCTCTTTCTCACAGGGTAACAGATGTTTCTGGAAGAAATCCCCTAACTATGGTGGATCTTCTCACCCAACACCTCTAGAGGGCAGTGGCGTGCAGTGCCCAGGGAGGAGGGGGGCAATCCCTGATGGGGTCTTGACTTCCAGAATGCTCTTCAGGAAGCACTTCTGGGGGAACTCTTCTGGGAGTTTGGGTTTGTTCTGTCTGAGATTCCTAGAGGAACCAATATTTGTGACACAATTAGTGTCAAATCCTTGGAGAACCAGGTGGTATTTCAACAAAAAGTGTTAATATTAACAATAAGAAGAATTAGAACTACCATCCCGGGAGACCTTGTGTGTGACAGCTCTTCCCTACCATGGAAACCACACCTATGCTACCGCTAACGCCCACAGCAAGCTTGCAAAGTCAACATGCACGTCCTTACTGTACAAATGTGCAAACAGATTTATAGAGCTTCGGGAATTTTCTTTTATAAGCATGTTGGGGATGCACACAAGATTTGAATGTAGGTCTGACTCCTTTTCAAGCCATGTCTCTTCTGTTCCACACTCGTGGAAGCTTTATCAGCCACCTTAAGGAAACTGCAAGGCAGCAACAAACAATCCCTAATATTCGGTGGTTTGCAATCACCAACGCATATTTCTCCCTCATGTTATGTGCCGGCCGTGGGCTGGCTCTGGCTCTGCTCTATGTCTTTGTTCATCCAGGAACCAGCTGGAAGAGCAGCAACAATCTGAGGTGCACTACTCTCATGGCAGAGAGGAACGAGCAGTGCTCTGTGATGGCTCCTGATGCTTTGCTCTACCAGTTCCCATTTCATTAGCCAGAGCAAGTCACAGGGCCAACCCAGATAGCAACAGATGAGAGAAATGTCAAGGAAGGCCTTGTAGGGAGAGATCTGGCAGAGAGAGGAGTATTTATTTTTAAATATTTTATTTATTTGAGAGAGAGAAAGTGAGCACCAGCAGTGGGGAGAGGCAAGCAGAGGGAGAGGGAGAAGAAGAATCCCCACTGAGCAGGGAGGCCGATGCAGGGCTTGATCCCAGGACCCCGAAATCATCATCTGAGCTCAGGGCAGATGCTTAACCGACTAAGCCACCCAGGAACTCAGAGAGTAGTAAGTATTTAAAACAAACAATATACATTTGACCCTTGAACAATGCAGGGGTTAGGGATGCCAACCCTATGCAGTGGAAAATCCAAATAGGACTTTTGACTCCCCCAAACTTAATGACTAAGAGCCTACTATTGACCAGAAGACTTACCAAGAACATAAGGAATTGATTAACACATATTTTGTATGTTATGTTATGTACATTTATACTATATTCTTACAATAGAGAAAAGAAAATGTTATTAAAACCATAAGGAAATACATTTATACTACTGTACTGTATGATAAATATATATGTACATGTATATTTATATAGAGAGAAAGAGCTGTGCAGTTCAGACCCGTGTTGTTTAAAGGTCAACTTTAATCTATCACAGGGTGTCTTCACCTCAAGATGGTGTAATGTGTCGGGAACAATGAGTTCCGTCCAACCATCCAAACTCCCAGCCATCAGGTTTAGAAGGTACATACTGGAGTCAGAGGAAGTTTGAAAAGTTTTGGTGAACTTAGATTATAAAGGGCTCCAAATGCTTAGCCAAGAGGGTGTACTTCCCTCAATAGGTAGTGAGGAACAGCCAAGCAGGGGTTCAAAACAAAGTGTGCCCTCGGGTTACAAAGTCACACCAAGGTCCCACTCTGACATCCTTCCACACCCCCAAACACAATGCTGACAGGTAACACAGAAACAATACAAATCTAAAAAGGCATAAATAGGCTGAGAAAAACCTGACCTTCTCTATGAATTAGAAAAGGAATGGAAGCACTCAACAGCCAGTGTTCTTCTGGCATAAGAACCAAGGGGGACCTCTGCCCTATCAGAGTCAAGGGTACTGAAACGCACCCCATATAACTTGGAGGAAAACCCGGAGCCAGATGAACTCCCTGACACTCAAGACTTGGGTGAAACTGTCCTCATTTTATGATAGGAAGAAACCCCCCACCATAGGAGTCAATGAGCCAATGGTTGTCCTGCTACCTGGAGTGACAGCTGGACCAGAAACTGGGAGTGTAGGGAATAAATAGCTAAAGACATCTTCTCAGGCAAGAACCTGTTACCTTAACCCCCTTCATGCCTAGGCCTAAAATATCTCTAATATCGATATCCTTAATAGGCCTAAAATATCTCTAATATCGATATCCTTAAATAGGCCTAAAATATCTCTAATATCGATATCCTTAAACAGTTTCTAACTGAGACAACAGCAGACATACAGAGGAAGCCAGAAATCTGAAAAACTGTGTAACTGCCAGGCAGAATCTGAAACAAATGGAAACACAGATCAAAATAAAGCAAAAACAGCCCTCGGGTTGTTGCAAGCAACTCAAATTCTATAATAAAGGAAGAAATCCCATGCTAAAGAATGATATCCAACAAAAATTGACAACAATTATATAATTGCATTCCATTTGTTCAAAAATGTAACTGGAGATACACAAGATATGTATTTTTTAAAAAAAGACTCAAATGAAACTACAGGAGAGTAAAACTGTACTTTCTAAAATGAAAATTAACCTAAGTGGGAAATAATATCAGACTAGATATTCCAAAAGAAAAGATTAATGACCTTGAAGACACAGTAATAGAAATTATCCAAAGTGAAGCACAGAAAGAAATAAAATATAGAGTTTCAGTGAGTTGTAAAACAACTTCAAGTAGATACTATCCATGTAATTGGAATTCCCAAAGGGGACAAGAGAAAGAGGGAATAGGAAAAAGGCAGTTGAAGAAAGGGTTAAATTTTTTCCAAATCTGATAAAAATTATGAATGGACAAATCCAAGAAGCTCAAGGAATCCTAAACAAAAAGGAAAAAGAAATGAAGAGAAGTGAATTAAAGCATATCATGATCAACTTAAAGCCAGTAGCAAACAGAAAAATCTTAGCGTACCAGAGAGAAAAGATACGTTATATTCAAAGGGGAAAAAAACACAAGACACTATAAACAAAGTTAAAAAGACAAACTATGGACTATGAGAAAATACTTGCAAAATAAATAAGTGGTAAGGATTAGCCTCAAGAATATATAATGAATTACACAGATCAATAAACAAAGGGATTAAAGAGTATTTCAGAGCTTCATTAGAGGAAATAGAAATGTAGGCCTTATTCAGGATAGCAATAAAGCATATGTTTATTAACCCATTCGCAGGCTTCCTATTTGATCCTCCTATGTTTATGTAGAATTCTATGGTAGATTAGACTGCTTTCAATGGGTCACTTGCTTCCTGTTATAAAACTGTATATATACATGGCCTTTTCCCTGGAAGTAACAGCTTCCATTCTGGGAGGTGTCAACTTCCCTCCTCTTTGAGGTTAGCCTTGGCTCTGAGACTCGCGTTGACTGAGGCAGTGTGGGCGATAATTGATTGTGTGCCATTCCTTTTTTTTTTTTTTTATCACCTTAGCTCATAAACGGTGTTTATTGTTAATTATCAGACAAAATGAGCCTGAAAATTAATTTACTGCCTTCCGAATTACTTTCTGCCATGAGCGAAGCTTTTCAGTTGGCTAAACATAACTGCTTGGCAAGTCACCAGTGACCTCCATGTTGTTGAATCCATTGGTCCATTGTCTTATGTGGTCTGTCAGGAGCATGTGACACAGCTGTCCATTCCCTCCTCCAGGAAATGCTTCCTTCATCCAGTTTCCAGGACACCATACTGCCTGGGTTTTCCTCCTACCTCACCAGTGGCTCCAAGTCCTTTGTTGGTTCCTTCTTTCTTCCTTAACTCTCAGGGATCAGTCCTTCCAGAACTCTCCATTGTAACAAGAGGGACTGTACCGGCTATGACCCCACTGCTAGACATTCCTGTCTCAGCTTAGCCACTGTTTCCTTTAGACGACCTTGGATCCCCTGCTAGGTCTTATAGGTGGTTCCTCCTTGAGGCTCTCCTGATCTCTGTATATGCTCCCCATTTAGCACTGGTAATGACTGTGAGACATTTCCAAACTGAGGCCATAAGGAGCAGTGTGTACTTCCTTTGCTCTCCCACAGTCCTGTTGTTCATCAAGAGGAAAGGGGGCTGAATACCTCCTGCCCCTCAACCGAGGTGCCAACGTGAGACACATGTAAAAGTTTCAGGCTCAACATACAGCCCCGGCTCAAGCCCAGGAGAGAGTCACCTAACCCTAGCCAACCCACAGACCCATAAGGAAGGAAAGTATTTGCTCGGAGGCTATTACATAGCATCGCTGCACCAAGAGCTACTTATTAAAGCTCTATTTTATAGACGGAGAAAGCAAAGACAGAGGAGAGAACTGTGCACCCAAGTAACAAAGCTCAGCATCCAAACCTGGGTCTTCTTGCCTCAGGACTATGCTCTTCTCAGTCGAGGGAGGTGGGAAGAGACCTGAAGACATGAGGTGTCTATTCATGAAGAATGAGGGGCCCAAAGACTTAGGTGAAACCCAAAAAGGACAAATGACGTAGTCTTAGAAGAAGTGGGGCTGATCTGGATGAGGAGGGACAAAAGCCACAAACATAATGATGGAGCAGGTGTCCTCCTGAACCACAATTATGAATAATAAACAGGCATTTGAGGGTCCGGAGGTCAGCAGTTTCCAATACAGGAAGTTGTCTCTAATAGCTTTGTGCTCTGTATTGGTTCATGGGATCACTGACATCACATCTTCTCTTTAATCCAGGCTATTCAGCTTCCTTAGGAAAACGTGTGCTTGCTCAAGTCACTCATTCACTCATTCATTCATTCATTCTCTCAACAAGTATTTACTAAGCAAGTATGTGCACTACACATAAGTCCTCCCTTAAATAACTTAGTATGGTGCAAGCAATCAAGTTGCTAAGCCAATCAGGAGAAGTGCCCTTGAGCTAAGGTCTGAAGGAAGCCTAGAAACTAAGTATGTAAAGAAAGCTGAGGATAAGTGTTCTAGACCAAAGAGTGTGTGCAAAATCCCTGTGGTAGGAATGTGGTACCTTCAGGGAAGTGAAAAGAAAGCCGGTATAGCCGAAGAAAAATAAACATAGCAGGAAATGGAGCTGGAAGGGCATACTGGACAATGCTCTTGATGTCTTCCTACATACACAGGAAGTTACTGAAAGACTTTATGCAGGGCAGGAAGTCATTTGCCAATATTTAATTTCCTAGATGGAGAAAAGTATCACCTTCTAGGTCAGCCAACTTTGTAAGAAGTAATAAATTTATTATGAAAAGTGGACTGTTTCGATGATGTGTGATGGAGACATTTGATCAGGGAGCACTGGTGCTTTCTCGACACAGGCATCCGGAGCTAATAAATTGTGGAGGTAAGCCACGAGTCCTCACAGAGCTTTATAAACAAGCAGGGATCTAAGAGATCTTTTTGAATGAGGTGATGACTTCATTGGAACACCAGTCCTTTCGTTTCACAGTTGGATCACCCTGTATAAAACAGTGCCCCTCTGAGGAGGTGGTTTTTGTAACTGAATCATGCACTTGCTCTTCCTTCTAGATCTGCGTCTGACTACATTAGAATAGAGGAGAGAAAAAAAAAAGGTGTCGCTACCAGTTCCATATCGGAAATTCTGGGAAGGATAAATTTAAATTTAGGTTTCAAATGAACACACCCCTGCTATGATCCATTATTTGACCTGACAAAGATTGGAAAGTTACACACGAAGATAATGTCATTCTTTCTTCTAAATATCAACAGCGGGACCTTCCTTGGGTGGATCGAGTGGGAGGGTCAGGTAACCACTCTCCTTAGTCTTTCAGAGCAGCTATTCCAGACACTCATTTTTCTGTCATTTTTTAAAAAGTTTTATTTATTTATTTGCGAGAGCATGTTGACAATGGGAGGGGTAGAGGGAGAGGGACAGAGAATCTCAAGCAGACTCTTCACTGACTGTGGAGCCTGATGTGGGACTCAATCTCACGACCCTGAGATCATGACCTGAGCTGAAACCAAGAGTCAGACGATTAACCAACTGAGCCTCCCAGGTGCCGCTGTTCTGTCATTTCTGTCTCGAAATGATACCGATTCTGGTGCCGTCATTACCAACCCCGTCTCCATCAGCCCATTTTCCTCATTGTGGAGAGAAGAGCAAGGAACTGACATTCACCTAGTCTCTGCTCCAAGCTCCAGCCTCTCCATGAGCAGAGAAACAAATGCATATACACCCAGAATGTCTTTACGATTAATGAGGAAATGACTAATAATGGCTCACCTAAGTCTGCAGTCAAGACTTGCCGCCTGCTCAAAGCATCATATCTTCACCCAGCTCTGCTGGCTGATGACGGATCAACTTTGAGGACTTTGTGCTGGTCGCTGATAGTACCCCAGACAGACTACAGCCATCTAAAGTTTCCAAATAAACTGGCAGACCCTTCTTTAAATGGATTTTTCACATTGATTTCTTCCTCTTGTTTTGGTACTAGAATGACTTTTCCATGATTTGCTTTAAGAGCCGGTTCAAATTAGACTTCCTCAGGGCTACAGACATTCACTCCTATCAAGTGCATCCCACCTGAAACCTCAGTCAGAGAGTGAGGGACTGGAAAACACATTCTGCCGACTAGTAAGTTAACTGAGATCTGTGCTGGGTGACAGACAGGCTCACCACGTCAGAAACTGCTCTCAGATCACTAGTCTGGATAAACATCCAAGCGTCTCAGACGTCGGTGGCAGGCAACTATGCCCAGCTTAGTGGTAGAAGAGCTCAAGGAGGAGGCTCTGTGAGATTCAAGGAGGAAACATGCTTACAGCATCACGAGAGCCTTTAAAACATGTTTTTGTTTTTTTTTAAAGATTTTTATTTATTTACTTGACAGAGAGAAATCACAAGAGAGGCAGGCAGAGAGAGAGGAAGGGAAGCAGGCTCTCTGCTCAGCACCTAGGACCCTGAGATCACGACCCGAGCCGAAGGCAGCGGCTCAACCCACTGAGCTACCCAGGTGCCCCAAACATGTTTAATTAAAGACTGTGGAAAGGAGAAATAAAGCAATGACAATGTTTACGGGAGCGCCTGATACTCTGGGAAACTCTTGATCAGGTTGGTGAGGGGGGTGGGGTTTGCTGGTCCGAGTTAGGAAACAAGGACATAGTCCCAACACATGTGATTTCATCACCAATGCCGCCGAACCAAATCGAAAGGGGAACAGGTATAAATGGGCAGTGCTGGGATGAGGGTATGAACAGTCAGGCCTTATGAAATGGATTTCCCGCTCTGGTGTTTATAAATGTACGGAGTATTACAGCTCGAACTTCAAGAGTCAGTGGGTGGACTGCAGATACTGATTATGATTATGATTTCCCAGAATCCTGCATAAGCATTTGCACACATTCATGCATGCATTTTGTAAAGACATGATCCATATGTTTTATCAGATTCTCAGAGGGACTAAAGACCCCCCAAAAGTTCAGAGTCACTGATTGAGAGCAATCTTAACCTTTAACCCCACCTCTTTCCAGTCACTAACACACCTATTCCTCCCTTTTCCCAACTTCTAATAGGTTCTGGAGCCTGACAGCACTTTTGAGGTCCCACTCTTTGTCCTTCTGGTCCTTCTGGAATGTTCCTGACATGGGTAGTAAGTTTGTATACGGATTTCGTAGTCTTCCTCTGTGATACACTCGGTGATCCTTGGAAGGAATGTTGTTATAAGAAATTAACCATCAGAAGTTATCATAAAAACTAATACAAGATGCCCAAGGAGTCCCCAGGTGGGGCTCAGCAGGGGCTCCCCCATCACTCATCTCCCTATTCCCCCTATGTTCTCGACCCAGGTAATTAAACAATGGGCAAAGGGGTCTCTAGTGTGCCCACTAATGGCCACCATGGGTTACTGTGAGTGTATTCAGCCATAGGTGAGGCAAGTGACCCACATAACCCGGTTTCCCAAATCTCTCCCTCCCTGCTGCTCCGATCTGAACATTGTACCTGTC
Source organism: Meles meles (assembly GCF_922984935.1). Taxonomy (NCBI): domain Eukaryota; kingdom Metazoa; phylum Chordata; class Mammalia; order Carnivora; family Mustelidae; genus Meles; species Meles meles. The sequence continues at coordinate 144,334,415 of NC_060072.1, read as the reverse complement.
TTAACACAACGCTGACTAGGACTTGGGTCTGCTAACTCTGACATAAATATTATTTTCTCTATATCGTGGTCTCTAAACTTAGGGAAAAAATGGTTTTGGTCAAGTACTAAGTAATACATATATATATATGTTCTACTTTTAAATCAAAACCTACACACACATATACAAGTTACTTACAAAATATCTATATACACGTAGAACAATGCATGTATATAATACATGTATATTGTCCCATGTAAATACATGTGTTGACATTTAATATCCATGTTACAAAATATATACAGATAGAAACTTGAGGGACACCTGCGTGGCTCAGTGGGTTAAGCATCTGCCTTTGGCTCAGGTCAAGATTCCAGAGTCCTGGGATTAAGCCCCATGTTGGGCTCCCTGCTCAGTGAAGAGTCTGCTGGTCTCCCTCTCCCTCTGCCCTTCCCCTCTGCTCATGCTTGCTCTCTCTCCCCTGTGCTGTCTTTCTCTCTCAAATGAATAAATAGAAGTTTTAAAAAAGGGAGAAATTTGAAAGAGATGAACTAAAACTTTTAATAATGAGTTATTTGTTGAAGGCACAAAACTGTCCTACTAAGAGCAATTATTGCTAGTTCTTTGGAAGCAAAATATGATGGAATCTTTGCCATTATTTTTAAAGATTTTGGTTAAACATTTCATGATTTAGCAACTTATCTAATTCAGATGCAGGTCTGCCTCTGAATTCAGTCGATTCCTCGATGTGGTTTTAATGGCCATTGTAGTCCAGGTGGAGGGAGTCCCTGGTTATTTCCAGAACTTTTGGTTTTCAGGCCCTTCCATCAGGCATCCAAATGCTGGTTGAAATTCAGCTAATAAACTCCCCTCTTTCCAGATGTTTCCATTTAATAATCAGGAGGTGCTACATTTTTATATTTTTAACATATGGGTTCAAAGTGCCCTGAAACTCTTAGGTTTAAAATTTTAGAGCTGGCGAGAAAATTGTTCCCAAGTTTTTTAAAGTATGAAATATGAAAGCCTCTATAAGCGAATCATTGAAGCTACTTTCCTCAAAAAAGTTACATAATGACAGAAACACTTCCCTAGATCCATTTTCGAAACGCTCTCTCCATAGCATAAGATTCTTTCAAAAAGCCGTTGTGTCCCCCCTCCGCCACTGTTATTGCATCTACCACAAAAGGACAGATGAAGGGTATTTATTACGGCTGGGTGGCACACTCTGACAGCCACTTTTCATCAAAGGGAAGGTCAACAATTTGAAGCTCTTGCCTTTTTGCGAAGGGGAAAAAAAAGTGCGATTCATCTTCTGTTCACACCTGTTCTAACACTCTGCCACAAAGTAAGCAGCAGACCTGTGGGGGGTAGAAAAGATACTCACCGTCACTCCTTATCTTCTCAAAAAGTATGCTAAATATGCTACTTTTGAAAACGATGAACTCCACGAAAGCCACTTCCCCAGGCACAGATCAGCTGATTATTCCCCAGTATGTGGAAAGCAAGTCACGAGGACGGAACTGTGCCCCGCAGACCCCCTGCTGGAAATCCCACAGCGCTGACTCAGAGACCCTCCCTGCCACAGGATCATCCGGCCTGCGCATCCAAAGCAAATTTGTATTACATTGTACCCAAAGATTAATGTATTTCCTATCTTTTTGGTATAACAGCATTAAAAATGTGTGTCCCATATGCTAACGACTCTCTTAGTTCACGCCCACAGCCCCGGAGAGCTTTCCTGTTCATGTGTCTGAGCAGCCAGCAGCCTGAGCCGTTTGCCCATCTATGAAATTCCATATGTGCATTTAAGTAAAGGAGCCTAGAGAAGCGGCATGTAAAGATGTCTTTTAGAGGGGAACGCCTGAGGGCTTCTGGTCCCTAGTTAGCGCAGCGTGCCTGCAGCAAAGACCCAGTGCTACTGGTTAACCTCCCCGTCTCCTGCTCCTTCCTTACCCAGGCTTCGATGCCAATGAAAGATCCACCAGACCCCGAGGACCCGGTCCACACGGATCTCACCCTTCCTTGGGGCATCACAACCGTACCCTATGCACACAGACCGCCCCCCCAGAATCCTCCTCTGCTTAAAGTGATCGCCAAGGGGGTCCTATGTAGACGGGGTCTCATCCTGTCTTGTCGCTCCCTTTTTCCTACAGAATAAAAACCCTCCGGGTCCCTTTTGCAGGCTTCCCTTGCCTGGAATGATGCCATCGCGGAGGGCTGCACTACCCTTCCCCTTGAAGGTATCATCGTGCAGTGTTTACTGACAGCTAATCTCCTTTTAAGGTGTGGGTGTCTACATATTATAATAAGAACCTCTTTATAAATCAAGAAGCGAAAACCGGGTAATGGCTTTTCAGAGAATATCCGATACACTTTTGAAATTTCTGCCCCATTTTCAAAAGGTCAGAGTGTAATTTAAGAGAATCGAAGTGTTCCAATAAAGTAGCAGCTGCGTAGAATGAACACCTTTTTCTCTCCCTACTAAACGGGATTCATATAAAAGCAAAGGTCTCTTAGACTAATGAATGGCTGTTAAAGTTAAAGGTGTGTGCAGAGAATAATTTGTAGGTGCAGTTCAGAGAGTTCTGGAATTACAGCTACACTGTAATTGAACTCGGGGCTTGCAAAAAGAGCTTTTAAGACCGATTATCTCTGTTTATCTAGATCAATAAAAGTTTGTAAAACACAATTTCCAATCACTCAGTTTTCCCACTAAACTAAAATCCCCTCCAGGGAAGCCGAGGACATGCTGTGAATAGCTTTTTGACAGAGAGTGTGGAACTCATGCAGGGGTGAGCCCAGGTCTGATGAGGGGTTTTAGGTCTGAGGGGTAGAGATCGGATTAGATAGTCAGAAATCCTGAGCCTCCCCCCCGTGCCCCGCAAATTCACTTTACAGTAAAAGACAAGTCCTTTCTTATCTGCTTGCTTGTCTATGACACGGAGGTGTGCTGTGTGTTGCCTTTCCTTTTCAATGCTCGTCTCTTTGAAATTGACAGATAAACCTGGTGCTTCCTACTGGCGGCGCCCACTCCTTCAGGGATTTCCAACCTGTGGCCACAAATATGTTCAAATATGTAAAAAACAGAACGAAATCATGGGTGATTTGCGCCCTTCATGCTCTGATTGCCTGGCGGAAAGAGGAACTATTTGCATCTCGATAGCATTTTGGTTTTGAAAGTAATGAGGGGGGAAATGGTGGTTCCAGGACCCCAGAGAGGGCACTTCCGGAAAATTCCCCCTGCACAGAGGCTTCTCAGGGTCACGATGGTTGAGCATGCTGAACCACCGGCGTCTTGAAAGCCACAAAGGACGCGGCACACCACATTCCATGTCCAGTGTCCTTCCTGATGCCTTCATCTGTCGGATACCTGTGAATACATCCAGGGTACAGATCTCACTGCCTAACATTTACAGGTAAAGTTGGTAACTTCCTGCTTGTTAACCACCTACGGTTTTGTAATGCATAGAGGGTAAAACCCAAACGCTTTGTAAGAGTGTTACAAACGCCGAGACGAAGAGACGTCGTCTTGACAGATGTTAGAGCTGGAAGGAGACCATCTTGTTTAAGCTCCTCATTCTAGGACATGCAGAGCTCCTCCAAGGAGGTGACGAGTCATTCCCAAGGTCGGTCAGTAGGGATGGCACCAAGCAGAGGTCCAACCCGACCGCACCTGTGCCCTGCCCACCTCGATACCGGGCTTCGGAGAGGCCAGAGACATATACTTAAGTGATCTAAATGATTTCTCTGAGTCTTTCCATCATACCAAGGCTTTAGAGAAACTATTTTCTCGGACTCACACACACACACACGGTATAGAAGCAAATATCATTCCTGCTCTTTATACACAGGGGTTTACTCTTCTATTCCACAATCTGACAGAACAATTTCTGGCCCCTGGCACGTCTGTCATAAAGCCGGGAGCACGTCGCTGACAGCCCGGCACGAAGAAGAGAACTAGGTGGGATAATGGACAACCGGCCCCCTGGGGCCACGTGCCTCCTGCATCCAGCCTGCCAAGGGGGCTTGTTGTGTGCATTTCTTCTCCTCTTTCAAAGACCCCCTCAGTGACGGTCCTTCCTGGCAGTGACTTTCCCGACCATGATATTATTTCACTATGATCCATTTCGTGTCACGTGACAATGACTGGGGCGGGGTCTTTCCTAGTCACCCCCAAGTTCTTATTTTTATCTTCTGGGAAGATGGGATATGTCAGGACACTGGCTGTCTCCCCACAAGTCTTGTAATTGAAAGTGACTTGCCTAATTTCTGACAGGTGTATCTGTGTGATGCCAGAAAGCTGATGTCATCCCCGCAGAATGGTGGGGTGTGAAATCGGGTCGATAACAAAAGAGCTCCCGTGGCTGGGATATCTGTTGGTCGGGAAATGTTCACCAGGCACCGATGTGTGCCAGGTTGTGAAGACACAGCGTCTTTCACGATCTGTAGAATTCACGCTCCATGGGGAGGGAGGTGTGATAGAGCCCTCCCTCAGATAGGGTGTCTGAGCCAGCTGGGGACTTCGGTGAAGTCTCAGGCCTGGAAGGTCATGTTGGAGCTAGAATCCGACAGCCACGCAGACACGGGGCAGTGGCACCGCCGTGCACAAGGATACGGAGGGAGGGTGCTCTGAACCCGGGGACTGACAATCAGCTCGGAGGGTACTGGAGGCTGAAACAAGGGCTGGCTTTCCCAGGACTCGAGGTGAGGCAGGTTAGAATGGAGCGACCCCCCCCGCTTCCTCCTCTGTAGTTCCTCCTTCCCAGTGGCTAGCTCCGAAATCCCACAGATGACTCAATATGTTGAGTTTGGTTGCTGAAAGTACATTTCAGAATTTCTAGATGTCTTTGAAATTCGGGTCCCAAGGACCGGGGTCTTATGCCTCTCCTAAGGACCGTGGGCAGTCGGTGGCCGGTTTCTGAGTACAGCCCTCGGGCTCAAAGCTGCTCTATCTGGCAGACACAACGTGCTGAGCACAGGAGGGAGCCTGAGGGATAGCCTTTCCCCACTCGGTGAACAACTTCGGGGGTATTCTCCCGCTCCTCTTAGGGAAAAGCTTTATCCTTTAAATCGTGACTTCTTCTTCTTTTTTTTTAATTTTCACTTAAATTCCAGTTAGTTAACATACAGTGTAGTGTTTGTTTCAGGAGCATAATACAGAAAGCAGCATTTCCATCCATGACTCAGGACTCATCACAAGAGCTCTCCTTCATCCCCATCCCCTGTGCCCCCCAACCCCCACCGACCGCCCTCCCCTCCGGTGACCAGCACTTTGTTCTCTAGAGTTAAGAGTCTGCTTCTTGGTTGCCTCTCTCTTGTTTACTCCTTTGCTCCCTTGTTTTGTTTCTTACATCCCACCTATGACTGAAATCATCGGCATTTGTCTTTCTCTGATGGACTTACTTCACTCTCTAGCTCCATCCCTGTCGTCGCAAGTGGCAAGATCTCCTTCTTTCTGATGGCCGAGTGACATCCCACAGCCAAATTATAGCAAAACATGCCATATTTCAGATGGGCATCCAGAGCAAGGAATGGGTGCTCTACAGAACTACAAGTATGTGCACATTTTTCTGATACTGCTGGAGTTTTCAGATCTTGGCCAGGCACTTTCTGAAAAGAATCAAAAAAATCCAGATTTTTTTTTTTTAAGGAATAAATAGAAGTCTTGTAACACCTCCCGGATTGCATACTTCAGCTGGATTCAAAGGGGCTAGGTCTCTCCGTGTGGATAATACAGGCCACAGAAAGAGTGATGCGTTATTTGGATTGTGTCTTTCCAGGAAACATGAGAAAGAATAACACCAGCATCATCTTACAAGCCTTTAGTGTGCTATGCAACCGTGCCCTTTCTTCCCCTCCTCGTCTGGGTACTGCTCAGTGTCTAACTCTGGCTTAAATTTTAAAGGCAGTAATTAAGCCCTAGAACCTTCTGGTGCCAAAACTGTTCTGCAGTGCTGCTAGAGTGCTGTAAATCACCACGATCTCCCCACAGGGCTCCTTCCCAGAAGCTGTCAGAGGCAACTCCCTGTTTATGGGAGAGTCTCTCGACGCTTTATACTCATTGAGATAAAATTAAGTCAAAGAGCATTCAGCTAAAATGGCAGGGTAATTAAATCAGCGGGACTGGGTCCCTCCATTTAAACTGTATCAAAGACTTTGAACTCGAGGAGCGAAGATGTCAGAGCCGTGTTCTCGCTGAGCAGTGCAGGGATGGTACTGTGGGTATGGGTTTGCTAATGACATCATGGAAGACTGGAGACTTGCTAGCTCTTCTGCGATGCTCCAAAAAGCGTGAGCATTGAGAGGCTCCCAAATCAACTCACAGATGGGGCAAGGAGGCAGGTGCCCCAACTCAGTAACACGCAGCTCTGATGCCTAGTCGGGCATGCAGACAGGAGAGAACGGACGTGGAGTTTACAGGTCAGTAGGGAAACCAAGTCAACAAACAAAGGTACGCTGAACAAAAGGGACGCCATGGGAATTGCTGGATGCTTGGCCGTGAGTGGTTTGAACTGGAGAAAATTGCAAACAGAGACATTTTGAGAGCCAAGAGAGACCACAGAAACTGTCCAGTCCTGGGTCCAAGGCTTGTCTCAGGGGCTCTGCGAGGAGATTCCAATTACATTCCCCTCCACGGTGGCCAGGGGAGGTGAGCACAGCTGAGAGTGGGGAACCGTCCTCATGTTACACGGAAGCTATTTTGTTTGTAATCAATCCATTCCCATTGTCAGCCCAATCGCATCCCGTCGCAGCTCTACCTACACCCATGGGAGGAGGTCATGCATGCGCCTAGACGGTAGTGTTACTCTGCGAGTGTACACACCATCCTCCACTCGTCCCGCGGAGACCTGAGTGATGGGCCGGCCAGTGTCCTGGAGCCACCCATCCCTCGCATTCCTACCTCCGACCCAGGGTCTACCTCTCCCAGGTGACCTCCTGGGACCAGCAGCCTCCCATATGCCCCAAAGTGGCCCATATTCACCTCTGCTAGCCTGGGTCAATTCTGCTTATCCCTTGACTTCATTTCTGGAACACATCGGTCTTCAAGAATCGGTATGTTTCATTTTTCACGCGGTGGACAATTCGGGAGTGTCCTGAGGTCGACATTTACCGTGCTGGAATTGAACAATGAGTCCCTGATGAGCGACTGCTGAATTGCATTCTGCAGCACATTTCAGAAGTGCGTGTTTTACTACATTTCCGTTTACTCCTTCTATCCGTTTGCGTAAGATGAATTCTGAACAGTCCGCCACACCTTCACCAGAGCCTCCCCTTCCAATGACCTGAGCATTCACTTGCCTACACCTTGCATCCACATCAAGGCCATTTCCTGTTTTCATGCATTGTAAGCTCTGCAAAGGTTGAGGAGAAAAGACACCTACGGAATATGCTGATGGAATCAGCCCTAACCGTGCCAAGTCCCTACGAAGCTCCGTCATCCTCCTTCGGCATTCGTCTTTGCTGGTAGCCGGCTCCACATCAGTCAGAAGGCGCACGGATCACCCTGGTTTAAAGTCAGGTGTTGACCTAATATCTGGATCTCCTGATTCCGGTGACTTTGTAACTCTTGCTTTTAACTACTCTTGGAGGAAATGCTGGAAGATTGTGCTACTCTAAGGGACATTTATCTGCACCCAGGGAATTGAAGACTTGTTTGCCCACAACGACAGTGTCCCTTGGCTCACCCTGGTCCTTGAAGCATTGCCTCTGGGACACTATTCTGGTCTCAGTGCCTCGCCCATCTCCACCCTTCAGGAACATCCCTGAGGCTGACATTCCATCTCTACAGACACTGTGTGACACATTTTCACTAGAAAACGAGTAGCTGAAAATCAAAAGTTCTAACTTCGTGTGGAGAGAGACCAAGACTTACACCAAGTTTTGTAGCAAACAGTAATGAGATGGCATTGGCAGTTGCAAGACAAAAAGAAACAGAGAAAACTCGCACAGCCCAAGTACCTGGTCAGGGGAGACATGCACGCCTGCCCAGAACAGAGCGATTCCACGTTACTCATGAAGAACAACGTACAAAGGAAGTCATCAACACCCACAAGACTCAGACGTTTCACTACAGATCTTTGATCAGAGCGTTCACGTCCTCCTTGGTGTGAGTCTTCCCTTCTTCGTGTCCTTTCCACTGTATGAGAGAAGCTGCCAGGCAGTGAAATTAAGAAGCAAGGTCTTCGGAGATGGGTGGAGGAGTAAGCTTTGGAATAATTAGGAGTTCACTCAAGACACTGATCTCGCGGTGAACGTTGATTTAAGAATGAGAACCAGGCGAATTTTAAAAATTCTGATCCCAGGTGCTCTTTAGATAGGTGTAAGCTGCGGAAGGACAGATCCCGGGTGCTGGGCTTACCACATCCCTCCTAACCCCAAGCTCCAGCTCTTTTAAGTAGAGACCACTCACCAAAGTGCTGTCGAATAAAATGTGTGAATATTATCGTCGCTCCCAGCACTGGATTTCCACGTCACTCTCCACAGATAGATATGTCTCCGCAAGGAGACATAATCTGATGAAGAAAACATCCAGATTGTAAAAAATACTTCCGGTGGAGCTGAATGTTTCTATTTCTTTAGGACCAAGATGACTAAGAGGCTGAAGACATGAGAAAACTCCCCTGACAGAAAGGAGAGTTAGCATTACAGTAAAAAAGCAGTGTTCAGTAAAGAGCATAGACTTTTAAAAAAATTTACGCCATTGGTTGCCAGAGCGTTAGGATATTTCCTGATGGCGCTTTATGTAAAAACTGAACTTTAAAAAATTTTAGAATTCTCAGGGCGCCTGGGTGGCTCAGTGGGTTAAAGCCTCTGCCTTTGGCTCAGGTCATGATCCCAGGGTCCTGGGATCGAGCCCCACATCGGGCTCTCTGCTCCGCGGGGAGCCTGCTTCCTCCTCTCTCTCTGCCTGCCTCTCTGCCTAGTTGTGATTTCTCTCTGTCAAATAAATAAAATATTTAAAAAAAATTTTTAGAATTTTCTTTAAACCTAATCTTGTGCATTCGTGATTAACCGAGGAGTACGCAACTGCGGTAAGACAGTGCGCTAGCTGTAGGTACCCGGGGATTACACAAACTGTTGTATTAGGTAGTTGTTCTTTTGCATATTTCTTTTACTCAAAGGGAAAACATTATAATTTGTAATTTCCATATTGCCAGGTTATTGTGCACTCCCTGAGGATGACTCTATTTGTTTGGAATCTGTCAATTTCTGCGCCATTTAATAAGACAATCTGACTTCCCCAGCACCAGGACAAGCCCAGAGGGCTGCATTTCCATTCCAAATCGAAAGGACTGCAGTCCCTTCTCGGGAGCACGCACTCAGCATTACCGTTCGTTAAACCCCTCCCCATGCCATGGCTCCCCCCGCCACCGCCCCAAAGCTTAACTATTTGATTTCATCTTGCAACAATACAATTTCCCAGACTATAGTCTGCAAGGGGATTTCAGGCTAAAGGAAGAGATCCGGGAGATGCCATCATCATAGGTTTGCTGGATGTCATCACTGCATTACCCACGCACACGGGTTTTTGTGGCGATGGAGAGCACCAGCCCTCCTGCAAAGACTCTCAATTTCCACAGCATTTCATAGCCCAAATGCATTAACAGTTTCGGAAAGTGTTAAGTCGAAGAAATCCTATTCAGCCTTTGCCTGCACGTTGTCCACACTTTACAGGGCTTTCCTCGCTGCCTTTCAGCCCCAAAACCAAGATGCTCTAAGACCGGGATGCAGCAGCCGCATCGGCCCATTCGATTTCGCTTTGCTTCATCAAGTTGTTCCTCAAGTAAGTTTTGCAATCAGTCCCCATGTTGTGTCAATTATGAGCATCAGTTTAGTCCCACCCGTCAGCAAGTGTTCATCGAATGCCTCGCTGGGAGTCGGGCACTAGAAATACGTTGTGCGTGCGTGTGCTGAGCTGCTGGCTTGCCGGAGGCCTGAAGGGTTCTTCCGGCTTCTTCTTGAAAGGTTCAGCTCCTCGAACCAGAGGGCACAGATGGCCTTTGGTTAACTAGAGTTGACTGTAGTTTTCACACCCAGTAGAGGGTGACTGAACCACTTGTGTGTGTTCAACACGACGCCCAGGCGCTCTCCATCTGAAGCCTAGGATAGAAATTATAGGCATACACACATTTATAAACAATCCATTGGATAGCCTCTATAGGCCAGGAGCATGATTTACCAAAATCCAGTGTTTTAAGAGGCAATATATACCACAGAGGTCAAGGGGAAGACTATGAACACCAGACTCAAGTAACAGTTGAGGACCGTGAACTAGTTAATTTCTGTACATTTCCACTTGCTCATCTGCAACATGGACGTAACAACAGAGAAGGTCTGATAAGGCTGTCGGAGGATCAAATGAAATAATATCTCGAATGCACGGAGGCGGCAGCAAATCCAGACGTCCTAGAGGCTTATTTGGGTGCTTAGGCAGAGAGGGCTGGTTCTGGGGGTCGAGCAAGCTCAGCGGAAGAAGAGCCGGCGTGATTGGTTGTTCACCTCTGAAGGCTCCCCTTTCCAACAAAGGCCACTCCCCCAATCCAGGAGGCTTCTACTCGTCACACGGTTGCACAGATCTGCTGGCTCCCAGAACCACAGGTGATGCACAGGATACGCGGTCATGCTCAGGCAGAGCTTCCTGTGCTCCTTAAACACTGACCAGAATACACTGTCCACTTAGGCCTGGTCCATATTGTAGGTTAAGAAGTCAGGAAGTCCTCTTTGCTTCTAAGTCACCCCCTTCCCATAAATTCCAGCTTATGTTTGCACCCCAGCATAAGGACAATGGGTGTCCAACACCTGCTGGCCACCGAGAGGTCAGCACAGAGTCTGGCCCACATTAAAGTCTCGGTAGAAGTTTTGATGACATCATTGATGATGAAGACGATGGTGACAATAATGTTGCTTGAACCCTGGGTACTAACTGCTTAGCTCTGAGGTAGGGGATTGAGCTGCCTTCTATACGATGTGTGGAATTCAAACACACTTAGAAAATTTAAGCATATTCAATTTTGCTTGTGTTGATGTGAGTAAAGTTAAAGATTTTTTTTTAAAGATTTATTTCTTTATTTGAGAGAGAGAGTGAAGAGAAGGACAGAGGGAGAGAGAGAGAAGCAGACTCCACTGAGCATGGAACCCCACATGGGGCTCGATCCCACGACCCTGAGATCATGACCTGAGCTGACATCAAGAGTCAGACACTTAACCAAATGCACCACCCAGGGATGCCCAAAAATTATTAAAAAAAAAAAAAAAAAGATCAGTATTGATCTTCATAAAGTGAAAATGGTGCCTTATGTTTCTATTAAAATGATATTTGAATATACATTGGAAGACTCTGTTCTGGCCTCAGATCTTCCTATATCTGATTTTTTCTGTTAGAACATACATGCCTTGAGGTCAAGGATTATGCTCTTTAAGGTCCATACCCAAGACAGTGTACAATATATTGTGGTCATTTATAATGTACTGAGCACGTGAATAAAGAAATCTTTTCATGACTAATCTCAACCCATGATCATCTTTCCATCCTCTGAAGTCTTTGCTCCTCAGACGTATGCGGCAAGATCAAGCACTGGACGACAAAATATGTTCTGTTGTTTTCCAGTTCTGTCATGTATGTGACTGGCTCCTTTCTCTAAATTGTAAACACTCTCTAGGTTGTCTGAACTCTCTTTTCCGAACCGGACACTACACAGTAATTCATTTCCAGATGAATTTTTTAAAGCTTGCTTGAGTGCTGGGGCCCACGCTCGATTCTGGAGATCCATCTTGACAAGGAATGAGATTCAATGCCTGCCTTCAAGAAATTCCCAGTGCAGTGGGGAAGAGGGATTTCAAATGCAGTGGATATAGCAGAGCCCGGGGTTCTGCGGGAACATGGAGGAGGAAGACGTTCCTCAGACTGTGTGCTTCCTAGGGTTGCTGTCCGGACTGGATGACAGAAAAAATACAGAGCACATGGTGCCTTCTCCATAAAGGCGGATTCACATCCTATTCACCTTCCTTTCCACCAGTCCCTCCTTCGAGGAACTCTATTACTAGAACATAAATTAAACTGTTTACTTTAGACACACCAATTATAAGAGCCTTGGTAGATGTGACCACAGTAATATGTCTGGCCTAGAAATAATCTGTATTTTGTTAACTTCACTGTGTGTCTCTCAACATGATCGGATCACTCTGAAAATGGAGCGGAAACCTCTCTCCACGAAGGGTCTGCTTATTGGTCCTGGTAGCTCATGACTCCCCCCAAACATTCCCAAAAGCAATTGGAATGACCTGTCCTCGCGGAGCTGGCATTTTGGTGGGGGAGACAGAAGGTGAATGAACAGGCTCCGCAAATACAATTTGGAGTATGCTGGAGAGTGAAAAGAAGCGGGAAGGAAAAGGAAACAAAGCAGGAAGAGGAGTAGGAAGGGGATGATGGGAGCTGAAAGTCCGCTGGGGCAGCACTCCTAGCCCCGAGGGGGCATGCCCGCCTCAGACGAACATGTGGTCCGTTCCAGCGGTTTTCCGGGTACACATTTTTGGAATTGGAATCCAGGGGATTCCAAGAAGAAATACAAACAGCCAGTCAACATATGAAAAGCTAAAGTACTTTTAATATTCAAAGAATGAAAACTGGAGAATCAGGACTGCAATTTCTTTTTTCCTATCTGACAGAAGTTAAAGGGAGTCTCTAAGCATTGCCGGCGAGAGTGTATGAAACGAATGTCACTCCTGTACAGCCCATCAGAGTATCAGTTGGGACAGCCTGCTGGAAGGCATTAGCCTCCTTAATATGCGTGTCTTCTGATGTAACAGTTTTACCTAGGAATACATCCTCAGGGAATAAAATACAAAAGGACAAAATATTTCCTACATTTTCATGATTATAATAGCTTCACTGTATCTGTAGACCTTAAAGTCACAATAAATTAAGGAAGAAGCAAAGATTGGAATGTCCAGAATAATAAAAGAGTGAGGAGTATATGTTAGGATGTTCACTGAATCATTGTTCATTAGAAACAACCACATTGTTGTTGGTAGAAAATTACCAATTACAAATGAATTAGAAACCAAATCAGAGACAACCAAAATATCTATCATAGGGGATTGCTAAAATAAATTGCCATATAGCTCTATATGAAAACATAGGTAAAAAGGAAAAAATAGATTTTTTAAATAAGTGAGATATGATGTATAAAAGCTCATGGGAAGATATGTAAGAAATAACACTAACATGTTCATTGATTAATGCGAGGGGCAATGAACTTTAATCACACCAGCAGGTGAGACTACTCCAAGTCTTCACCTAAAGTCGGTTTTTCCCAAGACGTGTTGGCCATGGGGTTCTCCAATTTCTTTCTCTTTGGAGAGTCCACTCTTTGAATTTATTTCTTAAGAACTATTTTATTGTTAATAATAGCAATCTTTTGTCATAAAACTACAAATGCTTTTCTAAAACTTTACTGACTGCCAAAAATCACATTTGTAATTTTATTCTTTTTTGGTATTCATGACGATATTCTCCCATTTTTGTGACTTTAATTACTTTAACGTTCCAATTTTTAATTCTTCTTGGATTTACTTTGGCTTTATATCTATAGGGATAAGCAACAGTGTTTTAAGTATGAAAATGGATGTAATATTCCAGTAAATAAAAACATAGGCATTTAGATAACGTTTTATTAGTTTCAAACATCTGTACATATGATCTCTTAATCCTCACAATGGTTCAGGATTTAGTTCTGTATCCTTATTTGTAGAAGAAAAAATTAGACTCATAGTGGAAAAAAAAGATTAACCTCCCCTTCCAGTGATGAGGGAGGAACAGGATATTGACTCAGCCTCCCACCATCAACAATTAGAAGATAACACAAAGGAAACAATTATTTTTGGAAGTAGGAATCACAGAAAACAAAGCCATCCCTGCGATCACATGCACTTTCCACTGGAAGCACCTTCCAGACTGACTACCAGTGACCAGGCATCCCGGTCTGCCCTCGTTTTAGCACCTGAAAGCCTGTGCCCCTGGATACTCCCTCTTCCAGGCAAACTGGGATGGTTGTTCCCTCCCCCAAAGAAGAGACTCAAACTCAAACAATGACCTACGTGGAGAGTCCAAGGGCCAGAGGCCAGGGAGACCTAGAAGGCTCAGATTTATGGAGCAGCATAACGAGAGCAGGGATCCAAGCAGAGAAGCTTTCAGAAATTTGCAGAGAATCCTCTGGAATCTCTGACTGGTTCCAGTCTCTGCTTGTGTGTGGATCTGTTCAAGCTTCTAGAAACCAGAGTGGAGAGACAGCTTTGCAAACACGCAGTGGAGAACTCAGAACAGGCCACACCTTGGAAGTAAGGTGATGTTGTCACAGAGTCCTAACTCACCCTAGAAGAGCTCACGAACCAGCCTCAAAAGGACAAAGAAGTGGGTCCTGGGCCTGAGGAAAGCACCTGGGAGTGTAAGATCCTTGCTCTACCTTCCAAAAGTCGGTGTCACTTCTAATCCATAACCTGTCTGGCCTCCACAGGCATCCTTCTGCAAGTTCCCCACATCCTCGTTCTTCTCTGCACCTTGGTGAGATTCTTGATTCTCTCGGGGGAATGAATGCAGACACCCATCCCATCCAAATGCCTATAAACCTCCCCAGCAGCTTTTCGCTACTCCATTCTCCCTGGTGGGGTAACTCCCACCCCTTCCTGATCAACATAGACTGATTTTATGGTAGCGATTCTCTCGCTCAACCTTGTCATTGTCCCCTGAATTATGCATCCATAAAAATATTTGGTTGAATTTTCATAATTGTGACTGTTTTTGAATATTTGTAGAAGCAAAATCATCAAGTATCTGTTTGCTTGAGTGCAGCTTCTTTCCCTAGATACTGTTTTTAAATATTCATTCATGCTTTTGTAGACAGCCATAAACGATCCACTTTTATTGTTCTGTGGTCAACTGATTTATCCATTTTACTAATGACGGGCATCTGGGCTATTGAGGGCTATTACAAGCAATGCTTCTAAGAACATTTGTTATATACTGATGTCCCTAACAATGCGTTTCTGAGGGCCTATTTCTTTTTTTTTTCTTTTTTAAAATTAATTAATTAATTATTTCAGTGTAACAGTATTCATCTGAGGGCCCATTTCTAATGGTGGGTTATCCCATTTACTCTTCATGACAACACAATGATCTAGATGCTGTTATCCCAAGTTTGCAGATAGCATAAACATGGGCACACAAATGTTACGTTATCCAAATTGCAGAACAGAGATTCACATCTAGACAGCGTGACTCCCAAGACCCTTCACCACTGTTCTCTAGCACACCCCCGCCATGTTCACCTCCCACTAGACAGTCTCAGAAGAGTGTGTGTCTTGTAGACATCTTGTTACTCATGGTGCTGCCAACTGCTTGGCACATAGTACAATACATATGATAATTGAATGAGTGAATGCTGTTCTATACACTTTATAAGAAAATGTAGTAATAAAGATTTCCCTTGTCCTTTGGCCTTAAAAAATGCATATTTTCTCCTCCTTTGGAATAGAAACAACTCAGAACTACATTATTTGCTATTTTAAAACTTAGAGCCATAACAATGCCACGTTTTTACAGCTTATTACCAGACGCTGTTGTCCAGGCTGCCAGGCTAACATTTCAAAACATAAGAAAAACATTCCGGAGATAAGAGAATAAACAACATATGCAATTACACCACCCAGGGGACGCTGGAGCCTTTGAATTTCTATCAGAATTCTCCGCGGATCTGACCCGAAGCAAGTATCTCTAAAGCTCGTATGTACTCTGATTACCACTAATTGATCGTGTATCCCTTGAACAGGAGACCCAAGTATTATGCTATTCTATATCTCGCAGGACACCCGATACATAGTAGATGGTCAATTAATAAGTGATTCCCATCTCTAGCTTATAGCCATGTGCCTACACTGTCCCCTTTGAAGAAGCTGGCCCATAATATAATTTAATTTTGAAGTGCAGCTTAGAGTATGTTCCAAGTGAGTTCCCAAAGATTTTTGGAGGATCTGAATCCAAATCTGTCCTCCAGAAGTGAATGGTCTCATCTTTGAGCCTCAGTCTTCTTGTCTATAAAACGGCATCTAATAATGCTTGAGTATTCACTTATGCCACAGGCATAAGGGAATTAATGTAGCTCCTGGAACACTCTAGCACACCAGAGCTGTGACTCCTCATAGCATCCCTGTTCCCGTCTTTAAGGGTGAAGCAACGGAAAAGTATATGGGTTAATTTCCCTGACTCGGGTCATCCAAGTGGAGCAGACCAAGTCTGGACAGCCAGCCTCTTCTTTCTCCTGGATTGGACTGGCCCCCACTGAGCCAGGACCCCTGCTCCCAAGGCATAAACATGCACATAGACATCCTTGCACACCAAAATGATGCAGGAAAGACTCTCTTTTGAATTTCAACAGCTATGAGTAAGCCTTCAGTTGGGCAAGGATGAATTCTGATGTGTTTTCATTACTGTCCAAAGAGATCAAAATTTCAGGGCCTTGGAAAAAGTGATCACCAGTCTCCTATACCAACGCCTCGCGTTTATTATCTAATGTAGCTCCCAGGGGGTTGTGTGTGGGTTAAGGGCTTTGCAGGCTTGGGCAAGGCAGAGATCTTACTCTGGTGCCCGGCCACCCGGCTGGGGCCATTTTCTTTAGCCACTGTCATCCTTAAAGTGTTAGAATTTCTTGCCAGCATCAGACAATCTGGAGATGTGACATTGGTATCTGATTTCTAGCTGCCTGTGGCAAATGAGAAGACAAGGCCACAGGACAGAGAGACAGGCCTCTTTGTGGACAGGTGTGTCTCTACAGCTTCCCGCAGTGCCCACCAGCACCCTGCACCCATTTCTGATTCCTGGCTGAGCCCTGGAGGATCTGAGCTTCCCATCACACTTTAAGGTCAGTAACCGGGGCTGGGACATTGTCCAGGGATTGGAAAAGCAATGTAAACATCACCTCTATTCTAAGTTTCAGCCTGAACTCTCTGTACACACATCCGCTCTGTCCTCCTCGACAAGGATTTCTGTAAAAGCTCTGCCTGCTTCCTATGTGGCTTCTGGCCTTTTATGAACAGCCTGCATAGGGCTCTTCTGTTCCCCAATGCACTTGGCACTGTGTACCTGCTTTATCGGTCTGAAGCACTTTTGTTTTACAAGGTAATGTCCTCTTAGGTTTCTTATCAGAATGATTAGCTTCACACATGCCTAAGCATCTCATCCAATGTCTCCGTTGGAGTTCATTCATAGGGATTAATGGGACAGTATCTATCAGCTCAATTTCATATTAAGGCTGCCCTATTTCAGGTGGGTAGGTGGATAAGGGGCACATAGCAAAATGTCTGCATTTCAACAGCATCAGCTGTTAATCGTTCACGCCAATGTAAGGGGAGGGGATGGGGAATGGACCACTTTGCTCCAATTGTAGTAGGTAAGCATTATCGGTATGGGGCGTAGAACAACACAGACCGTTCTCGCCTTTCCAACTCTGACATCACGCCTCTCAGCTACAGGGGTTATGACAAGTCAGATGGGATAATATGCAAAGCAGGTTTTTCAAACCATTTGTAGAAAACTGAGGTTTGGCTAAGACTTAAACTATGCAGAAGAGACCTTTAGAAATGTCAACTAGCTGAGCGCTTTGGGAGTTGTTAACTTCTGCGAGCCCCATGTCCGTATGAATTTTCATATGGGCGAAAATCTCATTTCCAAATAGCCCATATAATGCAAAATTCAGTTTCATCCTCAGATCAGATCATGCTCTCATATAACCTACTGCTTGGAAGATTTTGTTGTTGTTGTTGCTTTAATAATAAAGAGACTTGTAGTCAAGATGGCTTTTATAGAGAAGGACACCATGACCTTACTGAGAGACTTAAAAAAGACATGAGTACATAAACAGTTGCACTGCCTTCTGGACAGAAAGATTCAACAGGAGAAAAGACGTCCATGCTCTCTGAATGTTCCCATATGTTTAATATAATTCCACTCCATATCCCAACAGAGTATTCTACGGAATTCAACAAGTCGAGTCTGAGATTCATGACCAAGAACAAGACTTAGAATGGCCAAGACAGCTTTCAATAAGAAGAGTAAGATGGGGAGGTTTCCCTTTCTGAGTCTCGAGGCTTAGTATTAAGCCACAGTATTTAGTGCCGTTATGACACAGGGACAGACAAACAGACCGATGAAACAGAACGCTGGGGGCAGACACAGACCACAAATACACGTACACTGAATACATGATGCAGGCAGAACCATGAGTCCATGGAAGGAGGAGGAATTCCCTGGCAGTTAGAGCAGAGAAACCTACCTGTCTCCCTCCCTCCGTGAGCAGACGGTTCACACACTCCTCAGACCCGCAACGACGACAAACACTGCCAAGTCCCAGTGAGGGTGGGAACATGACGCTCACACGGCAGGACTGCGAGCTGGGGTCAACCCTTTGCATAATACGGGGAATACCAACCTCCCTCCCAAGTATTCTGGAGGGGTTGGAAAAAGCAAAACTTACTAATTTATAAAAGAAAATAAAAGAGACCCTCTGAATGTCGTCGGGAGTAGAAAAACATTTCTCAAACAAGGGGATAAAAGCAAGAATCGTAAAGGAAAAGAGTGGTGTGCTGAAGTACACTGAAACGAGTAACTACCAAGGCAGAGTACAGCTGACCGGGCCAAAACCGAGAGGAGAAGTGGGTTCACAATGCCGGGGATTAAGGTCAAGAAGTTATTTCAGAAAAGGCTCATCAATCAGAGAGGAAGAAGTGGGGCAGGGAGGGAGGAAGAGAATGTGCACAGACTGTGAGTGGGCGATTCACAAGAGGGAAAAAACACAAATGGCCAGCGAGCATACGCAAAGACACTAACTTTGCCAGTAATTACAGAAATATACACTGAAACGATCTAGAGTTACCACTTCTCCACTTAGCAGATCAGCAATAATGGAGAACTCTGCCGGGGCGGGCAGGGGCATGCAGCGGTGACACACAGCCCCCGCACTCCCGGCCGGGGTGCCACTCGGACGCCCCTCGTGGGACACCACGACAATATCCAGCAAGATGGAAGGAGGCGTGGCCCACGACCAGCATTCCACCTGCAGAGCCAGCGCCTGGGGACTGCCGCACGTGTGCACGATCAGAACTGTACAAAAACGTCCGTGGCAGCATTCTTCGACAGAAAAACAATGCAAAGGTCGAAGAATCGAACGGAGAAGGAAATCATGCGTTCAGTGGAATTTATGCAGCAGTGAAAATAAACGAATTAGAAAAACACTAACGCGTAAATCTCACAGGTGTAATATTGAGCAAAAAGAGTAAACCGCATTATGACACAAGGAGCATAACCCGAAAATATCGAAACCCACAAAACAGAGGCGTGCGTTATCATGCTTATGTACAAATGAAGTGTTAGTATAGAAATCCCGCGCACCACTGGAGAATGCCGAAGCGGAACTGTGGTTACCTCTGGGATAGGAGGGAGGGAAACAGACATGGGATGGAGATAAAAGGGGTTTCGACTCTACCTGCAAGATTCTATAGGACACATAAATCTGAGGCAAATACGGCAAACCAGTAATACTTCTTCAAACTGGGTGGGTGGGACACAAACCCTTGTTACGCTGAATTCCTTAAAAATTTATTGAAACATTAAAAAATACAGATAGCTAAAAATGTTACCTCCACCCCAGAGAACATGATTACAAAACAAATTGGTGAACAGTTTTTAAATGGTATAAACTTGATTTCAACATCATGTTATAAACAAACACAGAAGTATGAAAGACTGGTAATTGGACAGGATGCGAGAACGGGAGATGGAACACCGGCCCTTTACTTGCCACATTTTCCATAATGCACATCCATTACTTTAATAACCAGAAAGAACACTTTTTTTTTTAAAAGATTTTATTTATTTATTTGACAGACAGAGATCACAACTAGGCAGAGAGAGAGAGGGAGAGGAGGAAGCAGACTCCCTGCTGAGCAGAGATCCCGATGCGGGACTCGATCCCAGGACCCTGAGATCATGACCTGAGCCGAAGGCAGAGGCTTTAACCCACTGAGCCACCCAGGCGCCCCCAGAAAGAACACTTTGAACATGAACTTCCAACCCATGTCTTCAAGTAATTCAGAAAGGCTTCACGTCATGGCGAGCAAGACTCATTTACAGGAGGCTCGTAAGTTTCTCGGGCTCCAGAGGACACCTGGATCGCACCAGGACATTTGACCATCACTATTTGTACAGGGCATCTGTGAGGATAATGACAGCTGCCTCCTGTCTCAGGCTTGGTCCCCGGGAAGCAGACCCTGGAGATGAGCCTAGAAGCTGCAGCTTTACTGGTGGGATCCCAGCTGGGGGAAGGAGGGCGTGGAAGGGGTAATGCAAGAAAGCCAAGGAACAGTGCATTAGAGGAAACACATGTGGTCATTGGGACATGTGGGATGTCTGTGGACAGACATATGGACCACCACAGGGAGACAGGCAATCTGGGGTTGGACAGCAGAGGAATTTACCTGCTGTCTTTCACTGATCGAAGTCTGCCCACAGGACATGAACTGCCAGCATTTTCCAGGCCCAGGTTCCAGGTTCTGGTTCTGCCACCAGGGGAAGCCACATCAACAATGCCCAGTGCCTCACCTGGGTACAGAGACTGAAGGAGTAGAAACTTCGACAGGTATGTCGCCCCAGGATCTGGGGGCCCAAGGGCATGTGGCTGCCCACATGGTGGTTTGGGAGAGCATGTGGTTCCAGTCCTCCAGGGCCAGAGGAGTGGGCAAGATGGCAGGCGGTTGGGGACGGAGCACCAGGTGCAGCTGCTGGACTGTCCAGGAAGGAGGTGCCGGCCCAGGAGAGGGGAAGCCAAGCACAGAGCACGTCTGGGGAGATGTGTTCCTGGACCCACCACCCAACAGTCCATCTGCTGGGCCACTCCTCTGCCCTCTCCAGTGAGAGCCAGCCCTCACATGCATGGAATAAAGTGCCCCAGGATGGAAAGTGCAGTTCCGATGTCCCTGTAAACCCTGTTCTGAATAAGCAGAAGCATCGGCTGAGCCCCATCTCTACCCAACCTGTTTCTAGGCTTCTGACTTCTTCCTCATGCAATGAAGAGGATGTTCTAGAATTTCCCTTGTGCTCAGCATAGGAAAACCTCTGGGAACCCTACCTGGGAATATCAGACTGGCTCCAAGTTGTCCTTCACAAGATTAAATCCCAAGTCCCAGGCGAATGCCCCACACTCAGGCTCATACCCAGCGCTGGTCTAATGTCCTCACCTTCTCCCACACCAGCTCCCAGGCTCCTGCCGGCAAACTGGCCACATCCTGAAATTTCTGCCATGTGTGGACTGTCCTTCCAGGATCAGGGCTGGTAATTCCCAGCGTGGGCCGTCCTAAGACCCATCTGGCTACCGTGGAGGCAACGATGGGCAGGGAAATCGCAAGACATCTTGAGAATGCTGGCATTTTGTGTTCCGGAGTTTTGCACTCCCTCCCCTGGCGAGGGGAAGGTTGGCCAGCTGGGAGGGCTCAGGGCAATGGAGGGTTCGAGGTTCTGGACTTATGTACTCCCTGACCCCCTCGCACATTTCAGGAGGCTCATTCTGTCACTGTCAGGAAAAGTCACCATTGGACATCACAGAAGGAAGCCCATCGAGGCCTCACACCTCCTGTCCTCTGCATCTCTGCCGTCCTCATCGGATCCTGGGCCTGAGTTTTTGGCGGGTCTTCCTTGTGGCTGGGTTAAGATGGCAGTCCTCTGAAGGCTTCCTTCCATGCACCCACGCTGGTCATTTGCTTTCCTAAGCCTGCCTGCCATTTCCCCTAAGCGCAGCCGCTCTGTAGAGTGTCTACTGATACCCCTGCCCCTGCTCCCCTGCCCGAGGTAGAAGCCTTGCCCACCTGCCCTTCATCCTCATCAGCACGGGCAGGAGCTCTAGAGAGGCTGAGCGCACCGTGGGGCTTGGTCACCCCGCTCCTAAAAACCGAGAGGGTCCCAATGGCTTTCAGTTGGGTGGCAATCAGATGCCCAAATCCCATCTGGTGCATCTGTTTTCTAGAAAGCTTCTGGCACCAACTGGCTAATTCAGGGTTCCAAAGTAACACAGTTTGAGGCAAAGCTTACAGGCTAGTATTTGACTGTGGGATACAATTACAAGGCAACAGGAACAAGGGCAAGTGGAAAAGAAAGCAGGGAAGGAAGGAAACAAGGAAAGCACACTCTACAGGGTCGGCCTCTGCTTACGAAAGCAAAGAGGGTCTCTCTGGACAGGGCACCTGAACTCCCACTGTCCTGCGAGCACTCTCCCTACTCTGGCCCTGACCCAAGCTGGAGCTCTAGGACCGTCACCCCCCAACCCGTGGGCTGCCACTACCCTTCTGGGCAGCCATCATTCCAGGAAGTGGGTCGTGCTCCCACATGGCGTGTGCGTCCCAAGGATCCAGAGGTGGAGGAGCGGGTCCCGGCTCTTCAGGCTGTGACTGGGTTGGGCCTGGGTACCTGAGGCTCCCCCTGACATGGGCACGATGGACGCAATTGTTGTGGTTGCCCAGATATTCCGGCCACGGCCTATATGGTCACAGGCATGGGAGCTGATTTGCCGTGAATCGAGCAGTTGGGTTCACCCACTCTGGGCTAGACTCTTGGCTTCGCGCCACGCAGTATCTTTAGTCCTATCACGGGGGCATGGATGTATCACCACCTACCTTTGACAGGAAAGGACACTGAGGTTGTGTATCACATCCGGGGCATATAGTAGAACAAGTGTTTCAACCCAGGACTGTCTGGAAAGCACGATACTCCTCCAAGCGGGCACCCTCCGTCTCCGCCTGGTTGCTCTCTCTCTCCACAATGCACGCCGAATTGTCACACATCTTCCATCCCCCAAATCTTGAAGCACAAGATGGCAGCGACTACTAGAACACGACCTGTGAGGAGGCTGGATGGGGCAGGCATGGCGGGCGTGCTAATCCAGCACCGATGGGACCGGGAATAGTGCGAGAAGAGCTTTCTTCTTCCTGAGTCCGCCACACGGGGATTCAGCACGGCACAGGACCTCCTCCCGTCCAGGCGGACGTCACAAAGCCTCCTGACAGTGACTCCCTGGAAAACCATCGTGGCCTGGCGATTGCTCAGATGTGGTGTTCTCACCTCACTGATGAATCGTCCTGTCTTCCCATGGGAGCCACCCAAGGTCATGTCTGGGTAAACAGCATTATTTTTACGTGGTCTCTGAACCTCCAGGAAGCGTGGTGCTGCCCCGCGGCCGTGATGGAAAAGCGGAGCGGCACCAGAACAACGGGCAAGGAGCTTCTGTGAACTGAAGTCGAGAAGAGCCTCCTTAGACAGCGGAAGCGTTAAAACTCGGCTCTTGGTGGCAAGATGGAAAGAGATGGAGGCTTTTTTTTTTTTTTTTTAATCTGTTTGGGGTTTTTCTTTTTTTACTTTAATTCATCCAATTCAGAGGCCGGGGAAAGTGTTCAGCTCCCACTTTACCTTATTATACACTCAGTCTACATTTCTTCGTCATCCAGGATCTTCAAGCACAAAGAGAAATACAACAGTCCTACTTGCTCAGCCCTACAACCTGGGACTTCTTCGTCTCTAGTGTACTTGAGAAAATGAATGATACGCTTCCCGCTTCCGTCTGCCGTTGTAGGCTTTGGTTTTGGCGGTGATGAGCTGCCGATGGAAAAACTTTCATAATTCGAAACAGAACATGACGGAAGCGTCTACATAGCGAGCCTGCTTGTGTGCAGGGGCAAGAGCAAGATGCTGAGAAAGAAGCTGGAAGACCAGGTGAGCGGGGCTGGAAGAAAGGCACGTTCCTCCACCACCTGCCCCCAGTGCTCGTCACCTTGGCCTTGGCTCAGCCCCTCAGTAATGCCAAGTGTGGAGCGACGGGGGCGGGGGAAGGAACGCGTCCCACCGGGGACAGAGACCGCACGGCAGGGCCTGGGGTGAAGGCACCCCTTGCTCCTCTGCGATGCCCGACACCCACTGGGGTCATTCAAAGGACAAGCATCCACGGAAACGTGGCCGAGTCCTGCTTGTAGAGCCGTCCTCCTCCTGACGCAGCGGGCGGCCACAGAAGAGCCCAGCCACAGCCCGGGAAAGCCGAGAGGCGACTGAGTAGGAGACGCCAGAATGTCAACAAAAAGATTTAATGCAAGTGCCTTGAATAAAAAGTTCCAAAGCTACCAGGTAACTCTGAGAGATCGCACGGGACTTTCAGAGCCACGGTCACTAAAACCCTACAAACGCACGCTTTAGTGCGTAGCGGGGAGAGACAGACAACACACAACACAACCCAGCAGATAACATTCAGTGCCCTTACACAGAGAGACACACACAGCACCGCAGAACTTATTTTTACTTTATTAACAATGTGGCTTACAATTTTTTCAAGTAAAAAGGGGTTCTTTTCATTTAGAATAAAAATTAAAATATAACTCTGATTTAGATTTTCATTTATTTACATGAGAACATATATACAGAATACAATCTTCCAGCAAACCAACAACATGCCCTTTGTCCTGCAAATTCCAAAAGTAAAAACACGAATTTTTCCTTTTACGCACCGAAACGTACACAATATATGAATCAGATTTCAATACGAACTACTCAAACTGGAATGCAAAACCGTAATGGGGCTTCTGACATTCACGACTTGGGATAGTTTATGCCTCTGGATATCATGCTAGCTCCCACTGTGAACAACAAATGAGATGGTTTCTTTCTTCTATCATTTAAAAGAACAATTATCTCCAATTTCCCATGGTCAGCTGATTTTCAGCCCACACTGCTCCCAGACGTTACCTTTTCTTCGGGGTATCCATCAGGCCCACGCGGACCCCGCTCTGGCTTGGTTGCCTAAGAAGACCGACATGCTCTCTGGTACAGAATCCCCAGCATTTAAATCCAACAAGGAAGCTGGACAGACACCGCCGAGGAAACTGCTGGGGTTAGCTCTTGTCACCTGAACTAGAGCTGCTTTTAACCAAAACCCAAAGCAGCGATTACAATTTTTAGGTAAATTCAGGGGGTCAAAATGAGCACAATTCTTTCATCACATCCATGTTTTGGGGTACTTGTAAACCAACTCTAGTGATAAAAGCTAGGAGAACCAACTGAACTACTCAACCGACTTAAAGGGATGAAAGCAATTTCCAGAAAGCTCTTGAACAGAAAAGAATAGGAAACGGCAGGAGAATCATTACATCATGCCATTGTCGGAGCTGTGGGTAGAGCTTCTCCTTGCTGTTGGTCATTGCACCAACACACACAGCAGTGCGCATGTCTCTTCAGCGACTGCTTCCTTACACGCTACAGACACCTTAATTTACTATCTTTCCCTTCAAAAATAATTGCACACGTGATCACGGCTTTCTAAAGACAGAACAGGGTACTTGGATCCTAGATTCACCACCTTAACCAAAAAGCAACCAGGGCGCTCAAACCACAAAGAAGATTTCAACGCTACTGTTTTTACAGTTCTATATACAAACATAAATGGGTGCTCTACGGAAGAAGTCATGAAAAGCCCTAGTGCCT
This sequence comes from Meles meles, assembly GCF_922984935.1. Lineage (NCBI taxonomy): Eukaryota > Metazoa > Chordata > Mammalia > Carnivora > Mustelidae > Meles > Meles meles. The sequence continues at coordinate 144,308,878 of NC_060072.1, read as the reverse complement.
GCAAGACGAAGGGAGAACGGCTCTTAGAGAGGTGTTTGGTCTGAGATAAAAGGCAAATCTCAGAACTTGCCTGATACTACACTCGGCATTCTGGACGTCAGGACACTGAGACCAAGCTTCAAAGACTGACCCAAACCGACCTTCCGAGATTACAGCAAGGGTCGGGGTTGGGGGAGGGTCACAGGTCTGAGTCACTCCAGTGTACTGAGGAGCCAATCGAAGCAAACACAGGAAATACCCTTCCAGTACGGACAGAACAGGTTGCGCGACCTAACCAGGGTAAGCCCAAACACGGGGTGTGAGCCCCACTTCCATCAAGGAGCCTAATTTTAAAAGCGATGGGATAGTTCTCTGGTCAATGCAACTTGAAGGAAACAGGTTTCCATTTCCCTTTTTTGCTTTTTTTTTCTTATTTTTGGAAAAGCAAAGAAGTTCGTTCGCAATGCCAGCCATACCCTACTCTTTTTAGGTTTTGTTTTCTCGGGTTTTTTGGGTGTATGTTGTTGTGGGCAGAATATTTTCCCAACACAGCACAGACGCAGTCAGCAAGGCGGGGGCTGAACCAGCTCCCATAGTTTCTGGATGGGATTGCGCGAGGACTCTCACCAAGGCTGCATTTCTGCTTCTCGAGTCATCCACGCTGTACAGAATGCGAAGTGTCTGCTGGGCCAGGAGAGAAGGACACGCTTCCTGGCCAGCTCCAGGAGGTAACGGGCAGCTCGGTGTATACGGGACCCAACCACACAGAGGACAGGACTTTGGTCCCAAAGTATTATCATAGACACAGAGCAGAGGCTGGAGTGCCTGGGGACAGAGAAGAGCGGGGAGAGACGCCCCTTGATGGTGTTTCAACCGAGAGAGGGGTCTGTCTCGGGGCCGTGGTGGTGCTGGGTGGGAGAGAAATCATCGTTTCCTGCCTTAAGAGACAAAACAGCAAGACGGCAAAATGTACCTTGGAAATTGGCCCTATTGAGAGGCCAGAAGCTGGTGTCAGGTGACTCCTACAGAGGACGAATACCTCATTACCATTCTGGGGCCCCTTGCTACGAGGTGAAGCGCACCCAGCAGCGGAAACCCCCCGAGAATCCAAGTTCAGGAGGACGTCAGCAACACTCACACCAGAAGCATCTTCTTGGCCCTGAAAGGCTTATTGGCCAGGAGGGGGGGCCAGGAGGGGACACATATGTGACCTCCGTGATGGTCGCCCTGGAGCCGGGCCTTCTGCCTGTGGCCCCGGCCTCGTCTTCCTGACCACGCACCACCAAGTGGACGTGGGGGAAGTGACGGGTCGCCGCTCAGAGAGACACCGAGGACAAGGACGTGTGGGGCACACAGCCCCTCAGGGAGCAGGACGCGTCCCAGCAACAGTGGCTGCACCTTGCCCAGGCTGCCAGGGGGAGGCTTACCAGCTCTCCAGGGGGTGGGGGGGCTCCAGAGACGCCTGCAAGACCTCCCACCTCCCACGCAGCACCTCTCTCCCACGCCGTTCCCTGAAAGGACACGAGGAGGGACACTCCTTCTGGAAGCACGTTACCTTGCAGCCCCCACACCCCCTCACTCCCGTTTCAGATGCCACAGGAATAGCTCAGCTCGAAAAGGCCACCGTGAAGGCTTGTGAGTGAGTCAGTGCAGGGAAAATGCCGACGATCTGGAAATGGGTCCTCTTTCTGATGCACTCCACAGGGCGGGGCGCGGAAGGCCGGAAGTATACGGCTGAGAAGGCAGGAGTGGGAACCCAGGAGGAGGCGGCGGGAGACAGAAGCCTGGCTGCAAGCCAACTGCGAGTCCCCGCGGACACTTCTGCCCTCGCCACGCTGCCACCGCCACAGGGCAGGACGCCGGTCCTCCCAGCACACGTCTCCAGGCACACCCACTTGCCAGACGTTTAAAACCTGGTGGTGGCAATCCGCTGGGGTGGAGAGGAGAAAGTCACCTGCACGACAGGGTTCCCGTCTGCAGCTGTAACAGGGACAGACTATGGGTACAGGTTAGCGTCAGTCGTCAGACTCTGCCACATCTGACGGATGACTACGCCTCACAACGCACGCGGAGACAGGACAGCTCGTCAGCCCACCCAGCACGTCCCGCCAGGCAGGAGACCCTAATCAAGGACAGAAGAGCAAGGTCACTCCAGAGCAAGAGCAGAAGGCCGTGCTCCCCTTTCGGGTCCACACCCTGACTCTGAAGCTCTGGGGTCCCAGCGCGCGTCCTCCCGACGGAGGGCCGTCCACTTGGGAGGGAGTGAGCACACTGGGTCCCTCGCAAGCAGACAGAGATCAAGGGCTTCGTACAAAAATAATAATAACAATAAAAATAAACAAACAGCTCAGCCAGTTCTTAGAGTCACAGATCTCTCCACAAGTGACTTCACTGATTCGATGAAGTCCCCGAGAAGTGTCACGGGCACCCTCCAGGCCACCGTGGGCTGCTGGGAACAGCAATCACGCCACTGACGTGATTCTCTTCCACCTGCTGTGTCTCGTGGGGGTGGATCAGACTCTTCCCTTAGCAGGAGCAGAGGCAGACAAGGGAGTCCAGAGAGACACGGTCACCCGAGGTCACAGGTGGCCGTCAGCAGTACCAGCAGAAGAGAAGGGCTGAGGCAGGTCGCTGAGCCAGGATGCTGCCCAGGCTCCCGTCGGGAACACGTGCCTCCTCCTGGTGGACGGCCCAGGGCTGGGAGCCGAGCCAGTCTCACTGAGACACTCACTGCAGGACCCCTCTAAGGGGACACAGCTGGTTTACTGAGTTTCCTGAAGCCTCTTCCCACTCCTCTCTGAAATGAAGCTTCTCCTTCAATACACAGCTCAGCATTTCCCAGCAGACTGAAGACCCACTCCCTGATCTGGTCACAATGAAATGAGAAAGTCAGAAATAAGTGAGGTTCTAGAAAAGACTGCAGACGGACCTCTCCACAGGCTCTAGACATCTGTCGCTTGGCAAGAACAGTCTCACTGCAACGACATACCGCCTGTCTTCAAGCCTCCTAAGAGGCAGCTGGGACAGGTGGCGCGGGTTTAGCCCATCCTTTTACGACCACGTCCCGAAACCAGTGTGTCTGAGAATGAAGCTGCCACCAAGATCAAGCTGGCATCCGTGCAGCCACAGCCACACGGGCATTGTCACGAGCGAGCAGGGCAAAGCCACCGGCTCGTGTCCTCTCTGGGCACGTGCAAGAAAGACATCACCTGTGCCTTCGTTTTCAAAGCCAAGTGGGCCGTGGTTGAAGAGGGCCCTTCGCAGGAGCTGCCTGGCTTGCGGAGGGAGATAGCCAAGACGCGGACGCCCGGAGCAGCTCTTCCTTTTCCCGCAGTGCTCAACACCCCAGGGGCCCCCGCCGCGGTGGCGGGTGTGCTTGAAAAACGTGGTGCCGGCACACAGGCTGGAGGGGAAGGAGGTCCTCCGTGTTGCTTTCTGGCGCTACTTAGTGCGTGAACCAACTCCCGTCGCCCAAAAAACAAAGCGCTCGTCCCCAAACCTTCCCAAGACGCTGCACCACCACAGCGCCGGCTCCCCTCCCGAGAGGGCGGCGTCAGTTGGCGTACTGGGCGTAGAAGGCCACCTTAACCCGCTCGATCTGATGGCACAGCTTGATGGCGGGCCCCAGCTTCAGCTCCATGCACTCCTGCACCGTGGGCAGCGTCAGCAAGAGCAGCGCCTGCCCGTCGATGTCCTGCCGGGAAACAGAGCCACGTTAGAGCCCACATTCCGGACACCAGGGGAAGGCAGCTGTCACGGCGGGTTCATCCCGGGGGCCAGGGGCATGCGGGGCTAGCAGACAGACCGGCCTGACCTGAGGACTCCCTCCTCTTTCTGGTTAATAAAACCAATGTGCTCGGAAAATCCCAGCTACCCCGAAACTCACACACCCAGGCCGGTGGGGACGAAGGGGCGGAGCAGGGGCACTGCCTCAGGGCTTCCTCTTCCCCAGGCCGCTGGCCCCTCCCCGGGAGAGCCCCCTCGCCCCAGGCCCGCCCGGGCCGCCTTGTGTTCTGCTGCGACTCCATGTGAGCGCCAGGGGAGAGCGCTCTGCTGAAAGCAGCAGCTCTGGGTTCCTTGCCAAGGTCTGACATTTCACCATCGAAATGGCTGAGAAGATGCTAGAGAGACAGATGTAGTACTACGCAGAGCAGTGTGCCGCTGAGGACAACACACAAAGGCACGCATCTCCCCGTGCACGCATGCACCACCCAGAATGAGCTGTGCGTCCCCGTGTTGTCCTCGTTAGCCCTCTGCAGCCACGCACCGGGCCCAGCAAGGACGGAGTCGTTAGACACTGGCCAGCTGCATTCCCTATGGGAGGCAGGGACAAAGGCCCTCCCCAAAGCTCTAAGATCACCCCACTGGACACCTCTGCCTCTTCACTGGCTTGCTTCCTATAACAAATGGGGCTCATTTATGTAGATACCGTTTGACTGGGTGACTAAGTTTAAGTGCAATCCCTTCCTCCTATCCACCGAGGCCGTCTTCACATGGCAGAAGCAGCAAGAGAAGGTAACAGTAAAGACCAGCGGCAGAAGGAGAGCACAAACCACACCCCGCAAACAAGAATTTCTGTCCGTGGTGGAGCGGTGAGCGCAGGGCGCCGTAAGCCACGGAGACACCCGGTCCTCCAACCGCACACGAGCACCTCCGACCTCACTCATCATGACTTACACATAGGAAGCTTATTTTCTTCAAATAATGGCTTATTTAACAGTCTTAGAAATACTCAAACCAAACACAACCCAAAATGGGAATAAATGTTAGCCTGGGGAGGAGTAATGGTAGGAATATAATGTCGTGTACCCTTAGTTTCAAAAGTCACCTGACATGCTCATAATCCCTAGTAAGAAGAGCAGCAGTAAAAATGCAGCATTAACCTTAAAGTACCAAAACAAGGCAACTTACAACTGTCTGAATTACGTGAGCACGGCCGTGGCCCGTCCAGGACACATCTCACCCAGGACTCAAACTGGACCTCCTCAAACTCAAAGTAAACCAAATGGTCTTGAACACACGCCCAAAGTGGGACAGAAACTAACAAAACTATCAATGAATTTTTTTTAAATATTTTATTTATTTATTTATTTGACAGACAGAGATCACAAGTAGGCAGAGAGGCAGGCAGAGAGAGAGAGGAGGAAACAGGCTCCCCGCTGAGCAGAGGGCCTGATGTGGGGCTCAATCCCAGGACCCTGGGTTCATGACCTGAGCCAAAGGCAGAGGCTTTAACCCACTGAGCCACCCAGGCGCCCCTATCAATGAATTTTTGATGCTGTCCCTGTTTTTACTTCTCGGTCGTGCTTTTACACGTCACTCCACTGGCTCCTCACGCGCCACCTCTCGGCCGGCTGTAGGAAAGGGCAGACTGGGAGTGCTGAGGGACAGTGATCTGCTCAAGGTCACGGGCCCACAACGGTAGCCCCGACCTGGGACCTGGGAGCCGAATGCACCTTCAGAGTCAAATCCACCTACGTTATGCCACACTGTGACAGAGGGCACAGGCCTAGGGACACAGTCTCGTGAGTACCACGAGCCTCAGAAAAATACAGCGTAAGCAGGAAACAGGATGACATTATGAAACCACGTGCACGCGGCTTCACCATCGTGTTCAATGAAGAACAGAACAGAGGCTTATTTTAGCATATAAGATGCTTTTTTTTAGATGGAAATTAATGCCAGAGGTTTCCGGAAGTGCCTCGGCCGGCTGTCCCCGGCTCCCGAAGATCCCCCACTCCTCTGCGCAGACCTCGCATGGGAAGAAGGACGGGCCTGTAAGGCCAACTCTACTCAGCTCGGCTGTCCTCAAATTCGCACTCCCGTCTGGTGGAGACGGTGAAAATGGCCCCTCGCCGGGTCTGTTCCCAAACCTCGCAGGGCTTCTGCCAACAGAGCACGGAAGCCGTGGGACAGGCCCTGGGAGAGAATGCAGAGCTGGAAGCGCCCCAGACTCTTTCCCGGGCAGCCCAACTGTCCCTCCTGGGGGACGCCACAGAGCCTCACACATGCCACCAGGACACGCCAGTTCCCAGACACAGACTTCAACAAACCACTCCTTGACCACCACCCACATGCCCGGTGGATGAACGCGCTTGATCCTGGGCCCCTGTAATGAACGGCCAGAGTGACTGCTGCTTGTCCAAGTCTGCTTGTCCTTGTCTGTTTATAAGCCTGCTGCCCCTACGCGCCTGGAAGCATCTAGACCTGGGGCATGTTAGGGCCATTTCCAGCCCTGGCAGGCAGCCCCCCAGGCCCTGAGCAGTGGAAGAAAAGCTGCACAGAGAGCTCAGGGCCGATGAAACCAGACAAGAATGATGGTCAGAATCTCTCAACGGCCTCTAGACCTCTATGTGATCACAGCCCCTTCTCACTCCGCCGACACACATTCACTCACTCATTTCGCAAATGGGCAAAGCCAATGGGAGAGTGTTTCCCAGAACCTCCCTCCCTCTGCCGGGGCAGCGTAAGACATTGTAAGAAGGTAAGAAGATAAAGACATCTGGGTGTTTAAGCTATGGCTAAGGGGCGGAAAGTCCATGGTCTGTGGCGCGACCTTCAAGTGTGGGCAAGCTGGAAGGGATGGACGTGTCCACATCCTTGAACTGGTCCTACACGGTCATGTGGGGACCGCATGGAGAGCCCTGGGGTGAGCTGGGGAGAAACGCCCGGCCGGATCTGCACAGACTGCCGTGTGCAGGGAGACGGAGACCACGGGCGGGCTGAGGCACCGCCATCTCCCTGATCACAGACACCGAGCACCCTGTTTGGGACCTGGGAAGAGCCAATCAACCACGGGGCCTGTGGGTTCTGTGCGATCTGTCTGCAACTGAGCTGCCGGGGGCCTCTGGCCTCCTCATTTCCCATCCTCCCCAATGACGTGAAACAGAACTCTGCACTGTTCTCGTTTGGAGAAGAATAAAACTGTGCCCCTGATTTCTCAACACCAAAGTGTCCCCTGTCAGGGGCTGGGCTGAGTGATCTGAGCATCAGGCTGTCCCAGAGGTAAGGGCAGCGGTGGCAGCTGGGTGGGGTCAATGTCACCGGTGACCGACACGTCTGTCCCCTGACTCTCCTTCCCATGCGGGCTGCGTGTGGCCACCACCCACTGCACGGCCCCGCGGCTCGGGGGAGAGCAGGTGCACAGAAGCAACACCGGGCCCCACACTAACAGCACCGCACGGCAAGGAGCGAGGGCCACCCTCTGTTTAATAAGAGTCTCGTGTTTTTCTTCGTTAAGAGACGTGTGGAGTTCTACTGTATCATGTGCACATTCACAGCACGAAATTACAGAGTAGAGACATTTTAAGCTGCTGCCATAACATGTCAGAATTAAAGGCACGCCCTCCCGTAAAGTGGGGACAGCCCTGAGTTGACACCTTCATGAGGAGTAAGTGCACTTTGCTGTTGCGGGTCCATGCCCTGGTGTTTCTCCCACGCTGGGGAACGGAGCCACTGTCTGCCCGGGGTCATCGGAAACCTCACACGGTGGCTGGACAGACCCACTGGAGGCCTCCCGAAGCAGGACCACAGGGCACTTGGGCTCAAAGACGACTGAACAAATTTGCAAAAATTAGTAATGACGGGCCCAACTGAACAGTAAAGGGCTCACGTCCCACGCGCTTTTCACAGCACGGTGGGCAGCAGCTTTTTACCAGAGCCAAGGGAAGGCCTACCATGAGGCTGGAAATGAACCGGAACATAGCTGTGATCAATTAGTCTACGCCTTCTTCTGTCTCTAAGAGAAGTAAGGAGGTACATAGTAGGACCGAGTTTTTAACTAGTGTGAGAGGAGGTGAGAGACAGGGCCCTGCCCGCCGCCTGATTCTGGGAGTGGGAAGGCGGCAGGCATGCTTCACGTCCTGGACTCTTGGCTTGGGAAGGCTCAGAACTTTCTGGCACACCCTAAGAAGCTGGGCTTAGAAGTGCAAGTAAGGACGACTCGGCACTCGTAGAACTTTAGCCTTTCTCCCAAGTCAGCCTCGTTTTCACGTTCTTGCCTCGTGTCACCAGCCAGTGAAAGCAGCTGCACACGAGTCTGTTCCCCTCTCGCCGTCCCACTAAACCGCAGTCGGGGCGAGAGAGCGCCGCACCCTGTTCGGCCACAGCCTGGCTGAAAACCATCTCCAGCCAAAAGTGTGCCCTGGAGTCGAAAAGTGAAATAAGGCAAAAACACAGCTTGAGACTCATCTAGAACACGACCCTCCACATCGTAAGGCCCAGAGCAGACGCTCTGTCACTGTGCGCGGGACGAACACACGCGCAAACAGCCCCACGTGTTGTGCTCTGGGTCACCCGCACTCAGTGTCCTCACTGGGCCAGCACTCATACATGGCCGCCTGGGAAAATGTTACATTAGCCAATGCTTTTAGCAGGATTCAATCTACCACCTTATTTTTGTTTCCGAGATAGGAGATGGCCCAAACCACACAAGCCTTCGTAGTCCTTAACAATTCTCTCCCTGTCCGCGTGTTTTAAATGAAGGGTCAGGCTCATTACTAGGTTATGGCTAATGCAGCTTTTTCCTACTTGTGTTTCTGTGTCTCTCAGAGGAAGTGCTGGTCACGGCAAAGCCCCACGGCCGCCACTCACGCCTTCGCGTGCACGCAGTCCGTGTCTGCGGGCGGCTCCGGGGCTGACCACATGGGACCTCTGCATGCTAAGAGCCCCCCTCCTCTGGGACGAGCTGGGAACTGCATCAATTTGCTTTGCACAAAGTGGCCTGGAAGGGGATCTCGGGGGCTCGCTGGGCGCAGAGGCATCAGAAGGTTCTTTTTCCTCCTTGACTGGGTGCCTGAGTTCCCCTCTTCCCAGAATATCAGTTTGTCTAACCTAAAAAAGGCCGCAGACACGCCTTGGATGGATGACATGGTGAGCGACACCGTCCTCACATCCGAGCGCCTGAGAGACACACAGACTCCGTGAGACGCTGTGAGAAATAACAACCTTCACGCGAACACGGGAGAGCGGGTCACGGGCTTCCACTGGAGCTTCCATGGGAGGCCTGGGTCCAGACGGGCCATTTGTTTCCGGGTTAATTTAAGGGTCAACATTAAAAAATTCCTCCATTTTTACAGCTCAAAGCATGTCTTACACTTTAGCTAATTCTCCCCGTCTCGTCGGCAGAATCAAAATTCCTCTAAAGTATAGAATATCTTGATCATTTTTTGTGGACCCATCGCTAGCAGGAACCTAACGTCCCACAGGTTTTTAACATTGTTACAAAGGAAAGGGCTAAAGAGTGAGGCAAAAGCAGCGAGGAGAGCGGCATCGAGAGAAACATGGCAGATGGCGGGCTTCTGCCTCTGGAAGATGAGGACACGTCCCTTCCTTATGTCTCCCGCTGAACAGAACGAGAAGCTCTGGACGGTATGAATCCAACAACGTAAAGTGGGGAGCAGAGACGGCAGACCAGCAGGACCTGGGGGTGCCACAGGGCACGGTGCTGAGCACCCGGGTGTCTGTGTCCCTCTGCGTCCAAGACTCCCTGCTACGGAGCATGGCCCCCAGCGCTGCCCCAGGCCTGGGTGAAAAGGAGCCCCAGGGAAGCCTGGTCTTTCTAGCTGAAGGACTGGGAAAAGGGTGGCCCAGAGAGACAGAAACCTTTCAAACATGGCTTTCCTGCAGGATGGAGAACCGCCCTGACCCTGATGGTGACGAAGCCCCAGCTCCTAGCCCCCAAGAAGGGAGCCCGAGCCAGGACGTGCGTCTCTGCGGGGCAGCAAAGAGCCCCCCACGGAAGTGTTGGTGGGGATCACGTGTGAGCCAGACTTCCATCCCCCAGCCCCCTGCAGTCACGAGGAAGCACCCGTGCCCTGCCAGAGCCGGGTCCCAGAAAGCAGCCAAAACGGAAGAACAAAGAACCTAAAACAAACGCCGCGGCAGGACGAGCACACCTGTTCCTGAAAGATCTTGGCCAGTGGGGCGCAGTCCGTCAGCTTGATGAACCTCACCACGTCGGTCACCGTCCACTCCAGCGGGTTGCTCTCCAGAACGAGTCTCTCCTCCTCCTCCTGCTTTGTGTCCTGGCAGGAGAAAGGAGGCAGGGGAACACCTGATCACCGCTGGGTCGGCGGGACACTGGGTAAAACCCTGCGAGCCTAAGCCAGACTTTCCTCCTCCCTCTGGCCTCTCCCCGGGCACCGGACAAGCCATAGGGACATTCATAGCAGCTCGTCTGGGTTACGATTTTGCCTCCAATACGCGTGTGCCTTTAGAGGTCAAAAGAAAAGGGCAGCTGCTGGAAACCAAGTTCAGGAAGTCTCGGGCCTGCAAGGGAGGAGCATCTCCGACTGGAGAGAGGAGGGTACAGGGCGTCTGAGAACGTGCAGGAGGCAGCCAGCCCTTCCGCGGTTATGCTGGTGATGATGGCGCCTGTGAGCCCCCAGCTGACTGCAGACGGCCTGGGGGCTTGAGGGAGACCAGATATGCTGACTGTGCCATAGCATCACAGAGGTCTCCCGTGAAGGGAAAGCCTCGTGGCCACAGCACCCTGAGGGCCTAGCTGTCTGTTCCCCTGAAGGGATCCTCAGCAGCTGGAAAACCTTCTGGAGAAACAGGTGCCATGACCTCCCTCGGAACTCCGTCCAGGGTGGACAATCCCCAGCCCTTCTCCCCAGACTCGGGAACCAGGCTGGAGCTGCCGCGACTGCTGGTTTAAACACGGAGCCCCTAGGCAAGGCCTTCCTTCTTCGACACCCCGCGTGCAGCCCCGGCCCCCCAGAGCCCAGCTTGGGGCCCACGGCCCTTACCTCAGCCGGGTCCTGGCCGGTGGCCGCACCCTGCTCTGCCCCCTCGGTACAGGAGGCAGCCTGCACCCTCCGGCCCCTTCGAGGCCTTTCCATGGGTGGCCGGCGCTCGGGCTCCGAGCTGCTCCTCAGGGTGACAGCCCTCCGGGGCCGTGTGGAGGGGACCTCGGCTGAAGAGGTGTCTGTCTGGTCATCGCGGAGCTCAGAGCTGGTCTCCTCGCTGCCAGTGTCCTCGTCCATGGCATCCCCATCCTCTTCCTCGCTCTCCTGGGGAGAAGGGACAGCACTGACTCCAGGGAGGCCTTATCTCGCCGGGCTGGCCCCATGCAAACCCCCAGGGGGGTTGTGGCAAGGCCCATCCAGCCATCCCCACCACGTCCCGGTCGCGGCCCTCTCCTGCCCCACATGGCCAAGCAGGCGGGATCTGCTTTCAGCGGCTGAAGCGCCGCGCTCCTGGTATCCGGAGTCTGCAAGCACTCGGCATCGCACGTGGGCCACAGCCCCAGCCAAGAGCCACTGCGTGTCCCAGGCGCGTGCAGAAGGTGCCCTGAGCAGGACGCACCTCCCCCGAGCCCACGGCCAAGTCCACGGCGGAAGACCTCCGCTTCTTCTGCACAAAGATGGATTTTCGCCGCTTCCTGCGTCTGGCGGGCTTCGGAGGTCCGCTCTCGGTGCTGGCTTCCCCAATCGGAGGCTTCACAATCTTCTTTCTCTTTCCATAGTAATAGGCTGCAAGGAGAGAGGAGATCAAAAACAACTTCTAACGATCGCACACATGCAGGACGTGGACACAGAGAGAGTACAGAGACCAGAGGAAGAGAAGAGAAAAAGAGAGAAAGACCGTTCTTTCATTCAGAACATTTCTCCCATGCCCTCGCGGTTAGAAAGTGTTAGGGGCAGACCTGTGTGTCTTCAAAATTCACACGTTAAAACCCTCACCTGCACGGCACTGAATTTGCAGACGGGGCCTATAAGGGGGTGATGAAGGGTAAGGGGGGTCCAAAGCGTAGGGTGTTCATCCCACAGGACCACTGCGCTTACGGGAAGAGGAACAGAGGGAGGAAGGGGAAGGTGCACCGAGGGGGAAGGCCATGAGGACAGCAGCCAAAAAGAGAGGCCTCAGGAGAAACCAGCCCTGCCAGCACCTCGATACAGGTCTCTAGTCACGTGCACAGCACCCGGGAGAGTCAGTTACCAGCTTCCAGCAACGACCGCTGCATTTTATAAATGAAATGTATACTCAACTAATTGAAACCACTGCTAAGACCCAATTCTCGGTTATGATCCTGATGGAGACCCACTGCCCGAAGTCTCGGCCGTCCCACAACATACCCCTACTATTCCACCTGAAACCACAGGCAGAAAGGCAACGTGTATCTGCGGTTGAAAGGAGCCAAGAAAACACCCAAACACACAGCCCCGAGGCTTCCGTGGAGCTCTATGGCGGAGCATGGCTGCCGGGGTGCCCCTGCCACTGTACCAGCCGGGAACGCCACCGGCCCCAGCGTTCTGTTGCGTCACATGCAGAACGAGACCAGTGCGACCCACGGAGCAGGACGATCACGGCTTCATGGCAGTCCCCACGGACCCGTCACGAATGAATAAGCACCTGTTCACACCCAAGGGCCCCGTGCGGGCAAGACACGTCTGGTCTTCTAGAAGCCGGGGGAGTCAAGATGGTGGAGGAGCGGGGGACCCTGAGCGTGCCTTGTCCTTCCAGCACAGCTGGGGTAAATATTCCATCACCCAGAGCAGCCAAGAAACGGACCCGAGGGCTGAGAAAACACAGCACATGCCTACCAGTGGTTTTCTAGAAGCCGGATGCTGGCAATCGGAGTTTGACCGAATACAACAAAGGGGCAGCACACTTCCAGAGTCCTGGGCTTACACTGGGGTGACGCCTGGCCTTGGTGCTCCCAGTCCTTCCCCAGCGTGGTTCTGTCGTCTGCGTCTCTTCAGTCTGCAGTGGTATTTACGCTGACCCAGGGGGCTCAGGATTTTGATGTTTCATCACATGAGACCCAGAAAAATCTCCAAGTCATTTCGTTTGTATTTAATTCGAGCTGGGGTAACCCGCTTCTTCCTGTCTGTTATTGAACAGCGTACTCCGGGGTGGGGGGTGGTTCTCCTCTGGCCAAACGCAGTGTGAGAGGAAACAAGTTCTCTGGAGAGGACGGTGACGTCCCCGCGTCCTACCAACACACCACACCGCTGGCTCTCTGTGCAGGAGCGCAGGTGCAGGATGACCAGCGGCCCAACCGCACAGACAAGGGTGCTGACCCTATCAGGGATAGGGCGGAAAGGAGTTCTTAGGATATCCATGCATCCAGAGAAAACTACAAGGAGATTCACACTCCAAACGGTGGTTCAGATTCCTGGTTCTGACACACGAACTGATCCGTCTCAGCTGGCTAGGGTTCCCAGCACGTGGACTGCACTCCCATGTCCTGTTCATGCGCCGGTGGCTGGAATGCAGGCAGGGAGAGCAAAGCCCCAGGCCACTGAGCCTACAGACAAAGGCCAGAGCTGAGGAAGGACGGGACCTGGGAGAGGCCACTAAAGAAGGCAGAGGCACCACACTGTGTGGTGGACGGTATGAAAATCCTGCCAGGAAGTGGTCAGAGCAAAGGCGGAGGGAGTGCGGGGCAACCCTGAGTCCCGGACACAGTGCGGGCTCCTTTTGCACCCTCCCAGCAGCCCCATCAAGGCTCTCAGAGGAGGAGGTATAGACGGAGGCAGTGGGGGGTGCAGGTTGTGACAAGGCGCTCACCCCTGTCCCGAGGGCCAAAGGCAGGGTCTGTACTTCCTCAGCCTGAGGACCAAGAAAGTGATGCCCGTTACCAGCTGCAACGGAGAACCAGCTTCATCTCGTTCTCCTCTCAGCCGGGTAAGTTTCCAAACTCAGCCAGTGCCCAAAATTCACATCCCACCCTTGCCATCGCTTCTTTGCCATCCTGTCCCTCCATGGGGCTAGGGACATGTACCGGCCACAGCAAATTTTAAAGAATTCCTTCACAGAAATTCCCATGAAAAATTATTCAAAGGTTTTGTTTTTTGGTTTTTTTTTTAAATCCACCAACTACCTCTAGGCCCCCAGCCCAATCTCCTTTTCATTCTTTGTACTTACTGTACTTGGTTTTAGTGTGAATGGAGCAGTTCTCTGGGCAGTTCTCCGAAACCAGCACGGGACTAAACAGATTTGGGCAGCATTCCAGCTTGGCACAAACCCGCCGGCAGAAATCTGCTACCTGGTCAGACGTCCGCACGATCTTGGCCACAGCACGGTACGTTTTGCCTCTGTACCTAGAAATGAGGAAGAGCGATGACAAGACCACACAGTTACTCAGACCTGCTGGGCACGCGGCGCATTCTGAAAGTAGCCCCTTTACTTTCCAGCCATAAGGTAGGCTGTGTGAGATTCCCCCGTCATTTGCTTTTATCATTCCGTTGGAGCTCGGAGTAGTGTTTTCAGGAAAGCACCACGTGCGCCACGCCCGCGACCAACGACCGCCACGGAGCTCCGCGTGGCGTCGCTCGCTCTGGTGTGTGCGGTTCAACACCTGCTCCAGAACCCTTTGGAAACCCAGATGTTGTCACTTGCTGCTTATCACGTTTGAGGGAAAAAACCAAAAGACAAAAAACAAAACACCACCCGCAGCAAAGTGAACAGCGTCACACTGGAGGCCCGCTCTTCGGGAAAGCAGGCGGAATGAATGCTGGGTTCAAAAATGGGCACGGAGTCCCTGGGCCAAGTACGTACAGGGACAACTACGTAAATAATGCTTGGCTGGAACGGGGAGTACTTGATGTAGGTTCGAGCCACCTGTCAACACATTTTTAAGATATCACTGGTACAGAGCACTTACACACGTCTCCGTTAGACCAGTGTGTATTTAACTGACACGTCATGGAAGCCACAGTCCACCAACACAAAGAACGCATCAAAACCATGGGGCCTGTTCTACGGCCCAGAGGTGCACCCTGATTTTCAAGTTGAAATCTTTTTTAAGGTATTATTTATTTTATTATCTGAGAGAGAGGGAGAGAACAGGAGGTGGGAGGGCAGAGGGAAAGGGAGAAGCTGACTCCCTCCCAACGTGGGGCTCCACCCCAGGACCCTGGGCCAAAGGCAGACACTCAACCAACTGAGCCACCCAGGGGCCCTCAAGCTGAAATCCTGAACAATGTATGTTCCAGGAAGATAGTGGGACCTTTCGTAGGTAACGTTCGGGTTAGTTTTTGGAAAACTAACCACAATCCAGAGGCATGAACTGCCAAGTAAGCCAACGCTGCCGTCCCGCTTGTCCACGTCTGCAGGGGTGATAGGCATGAGCTCTCTGCCAAACCTGCTTTGCACACTTGTGTTGCAGGTTTCCAAGAGTCTGCCCCAAAGCAACAGGGACACCAGGTAATTCGAGCAAAGAGTGTAACATAAGGAGAGCATCGCTTCGGTAACTTGCAAGTGAAGTATTACGTTCAAAACCTAGATCTGGTTCCCTAAGAATAAGGCGGTGATAAAAATAAATAGGATAAACTAAAAAATAAAAAAAATAGAATAAACTGATCCTGAGTTGCATTCAAGTAGGCTTTCTCTGTATGCCTCTGAAGACCAGAAAAATACTCCTTTTCCTAACAAATTGTTGGTTTTTTTTTTACAGTATCAACAGCAAAGAAATTAAAGTCTAACTTGAAAAAACCGGACTTCGTGTTCATTCTCTGGTCTCTCTAATCCCAGCCCCTCTGTACTATTCTTGCATTTCTCTGAAGTTCCTAGCTTGGCTTTTGCGTAGTGAGAACTAAAAAGCAATTCTTTATAGATAAGATTGTGCTTTAAATCGCATCGCACTTGAACAACTGTTGATTTTTCTAGGACCTCTCCTGACCCTAGATGTAGGAACACAGCCCGCGCTCCGTGGAGGACTCCGTGGTTCACATTTGGCTGGCTCGTGCTCCATGCTTTTGTTATGCTTCACGATAAAACCAGCACAGGTCCGCGGACACGGCGTATGGTTCCCGCTCTGGGGAAGGCAGACTAAAAATCCGTTACTGGTAAAACTTCCCTTACAGTTGTTCCCACTACAGTTTTGTAGCCCTAGGGCTCTCTCCCTTCTAAAGAGGTCTGTATCAAGATTTTTCAAGTTCCTTAAAAAATAAAATGATATCCAGTTTAAAAAAAAAGGCAAGAGAAACGTGAAAATTGGGTCCAATTTCAACCTGTGGAAGTCAGGCCCGAAGACAGGTGTCCGAGACCTCCAAATTCCAAAGCTTCCAGAAATACATTAGAAGGATGTGAAGAGGACAAGAGCAAATGCCCCACGAGAGAGAGAGAAGGCTCAGCTTTTTCTTTCCTTGTAGTTTGGGATGAGTCCGTGGAAGCAAGTGTTTCAGTAAACCTTTCCCATTTAGGAAACGCCAATCCAAGTTTATGAAAATAGGATCCTCATATGGTTTAAAAGTAACAGAATCCCCTCCCCTTCCCTGCGCTTCTGGAACAAGCCCATCAAATAGCTATGGTGGAGGAGGAGGAGGGCAGGGAGACTGGGCAGAGAAGGCGTGCAGGCAGGAGAGGCTGGGTGGGACCCACGGCGTCCTGGCCCCGGGGTGGGCGGGTGCTGGAAACTCTGGTGGTGCGGCCAGGACCTCCCATTCCCACTGCTGGCACAGACGCAGGCCCTAGAGGCTCTGTCCAGCTCCAGAAGCTCGCTCTCTCCCCTCCTGTGGGCAGCCCCCATGCGTGAGTCACTGTGATGGGGCAAAAGGGCCGGGCCACTTGGATCCGCCTCGGGACGACCGCGGAGGGACATTCCAATGCCAGAGGGGCCCATGGGCTATGGTCCGTCTTCCCCTCTCCCAGGGGTGTTGTTCCAAGGGCCCTCCTTAATCAAGAGGATCCAGACGCGTGGCAGGTGAGGAGGCAGGCAGGATGACAGCTTCTCTGTCCCGCTCAGAACACAGAACATGTCTGCCCCTGCGGACAGCCCGGCACGGGTCAGGTGCGAGGGCTCGGATGGGGGTGAAGGGAACAAAGAAACAGGAGACAGGTTCCAGAGCGGGACACAACAGACTAGAGCCAGGCGAGCCAGGCATCCCCTGTGTGTTGGGGGGTAGGTGCAAATACAGGAGAGGAAAAGGCCAGAGGGGACCCCCCTCCCACAGTGTTAGGCGGGTCGGAGAGGGGGAATCGGAGCTCGAATTCGGTCACAAGTATGCAGGAAAGGCCAGGCTCGCGGGCCTGACGTTGCAGTCTCTAGAGAAACTAGTCGCCGTGGCTAGTGTCTGGGAACCGCATTCTGGAGGTCAATCAGGTGCTGAACTGTGCCCGGCCTGGGCGAACCATGTGTTTTGTGCTGAAAACGGGACCTGCTTGCTTGCCTGGTCCACGCCAGGCAGCGTGTTGCCCGTGGGACCAGCCCCCAAGAAGAGCCTCGGCCTGGGCTTCTCTGGACAGAATCGTCACGTGACAGTCACTTCCGCTGCCGGAGAAGCAGAGCAAGCAGGAGGAGGCCTGACACGGAGATTCTTCCAGACCCCACTTGCCTCTCTCTTCCTCACGACGTCGCTGCGTGTCCTTACTACGTCACTGCGATCAGTTTCAGCCTGGAGTAAAATCATGGCGCTCACTCCCCTTAGCCCTTGTAGGAAAATTCAGACCATGGAGGTGGTCATGAGGGCTCCTGACCCAACAGACACAGAAGTAAATATAAATGTAAATTTCTTTTCGTATGTGTGTGTCTACATACACACATACACACACACACACGTCACTGCTCTGTCCAATGAGAAAGCCCAAGAGACACAACACCGTAAGAGCGGTGCACTTACATGTCCAAACTTGACTGCTAAGTACCGCTTTTCACATTCTCCCACCAAAATAAATAATAAATCAATAATATAATAATAATAATAAATAAATAATAATAAATCCCACCACTGATCCTAGAAAAAAACAACCAAGTCTCCTTAGAGAGGTGGCTAAGTCCAGGACCAGGCAGAGAAAGGACAAGATGATCTGGGAACAGTTTACTGGGTCAGAAAGTAACCACGTATCAAACACCAACGGGGAAAAGTCAAGGCGATAAACACAAAGCCTGCTGGGGGAGCATGGGGGGGCGCCTGGGTGGCTCCGTCCGTTAGCTTCTGGGCATGATATCGGACCTGGGATAGAGTCCCGCATCGGGTTCCCTGCTCATCGGGGAGTCTGCTTCTCCCTCTCCCTCTGCCTCTCCCCCTGCTCGTTCTCTCTCTTCCCTCTCTCAAAAAAATACATAAAATCTTAAAAAAAGAAAAGAAAAAAAGCCTGCTGGGTATGGTCCCCACTGGCCAAATCTGGACCAACCCGAGTGTCAGAGTAAGCTGATGACATCACCTCACTGAGCGAAACAGGAGCCCCTGAACTCATGCAGACACAAATAAGGCTCTGAAGAGGCTGGAAGCCTGACAAAGAGGGTATTTGCATAGTACAGAGCGTCCCCTCCACCAGCTGCCTCTGCCCCACAGCAGCGTGGCAGACATCCTTTAATTAGGCGATCAAAGTAAACACCCCCAGGGAGGGGGCGCACAGACACGGGCGTCAGCCAGCAGGATGCCATGAGCAGAACATCCTTTCTCCTGTGATACTCCCTATACACCCCCTGAACCCCGTCGTGCAGAAACATGAAAGAAACTCCCAAAGAAGCGGCATTCTGCAAAGTGGTCCCCACCCTTCATAAATATCAAGGTCACGAAGGCCAGGGAAAAGTCCGAGCAACTGTCAGGGATCAAGGGGACCCTAAGAGACAGGGCAGCCCAGTGCCCCGGTTCTGCCCGAGGGACAAAACTGGAACAGCGGAGACACCTGAGTGCGGTGTGAGGACACTCGTGTGCATCACTGCTCTGATTCTGATTATATGGGAGAGCGTCCTTGCTGGTAGGAATGGTTACGGACTGGGGGGCGATGGGCCATCAGGCAGACAACTTACTCTGAAATCCACCAGGAGAAAGAATGTAATTGTAGTAAATTGTTTATATAATTTAAACAGTCATTTTTCTATAAGTTTGAGACTGTTTCCACATAAACACATAGAGAAGAAATAATAAAAATGTTAGGTGTATATTGACTCAAACTACATTAAGCTTAGTGTATATCACGACTTCCATCTGTTTTCGAGTGCTGCGGGTCAGTATGGGCATTTCACGATGCGGGGAAGACGCATTGGACCTTGCAGCTCCTGCCTGAACCAACAACCTGGCCTGGTTGGAGCTGGCCAACAATGAACGCAAGTGTCTGCACAACTCTTGTTCACGAGGACGCACTAAACACACAGAGCTACCGATCTACCAAGAAACACAGACAAAAGGCGGCTCTAGGATTGTACCCATCGGCTGGGGTTTAATGGCGTGACTGTATTCACGTGACAGTGTCATTTCTGTTTTCTCTGAGACTCCATACAACGTGACCATCCAATCCTCATAGTCTCCCAGGGCATCGCGAGCAGGTCAGGCATCAGGAGCTCCGCCAGATGTGGAGAGGTGGGCAGGCAGCGCCCAGGGCACGAACTGAGGGGCCCCACCGCGGTCCCCTCACTAGCCTGTATGGCAGGTGGCAGCAGAATCCGTTCTGCAGCTCTCCCCGTCGTGAAAGGCTGACAAACAGTACGCCAGGGACACACTTCCGTAGGCAGAACGGGAGGGGAACAGCTAAAAGCCCCGGGATAAAGCTCCTTGCTTTATCCTGTCAGTGTGAGTCCGGAGGGAAGGACCCTCTGCCAGGGAAATTTGTAAAAGGACCGGAAGGCTGTTGCAAACACAAGGTAAGGTTCTTAAAGCATGGAGCACAAGCTCTGTGAGGAGAGGAAAATACTGGAAGAGACAATCCAGCTAGCACATAGCAGAAAACTCCCTGGTCTCGGAAGGAGGGAAGGAGGGAAGGAAGGAAGGAGAGAGGGAAGGAAGGAAAAAGAAGCAAAAGATCACTGGGTCAGAACTGACGCAGCATAACAAGAGGCAAAGATAAAGAAAGTGGGGAAGGAGGGACCCAGGGAGAGGTGTGGTGAGCGGCCATCCTCAGAGGAGCCCGGCCTCCGTCGTTCTGAAGACAGCCCCCATTCCCTTTCCACCTCTGCATTACTGAGTCTCCAGAGACATGTGGAACATGATCCTGTCTTTACTAGCAGGGCACCCGAGGACAGGCTGGGTGACCCTGGTCTCAGACACCTGCTATGAAACAGCACAGGACGCCAGAAAGCAAAGGGACGCAGGAGGGATCCTCTCCCCGGCTGTCACTGTGGGGACCCGCTCAGAACCCCAAAGCCAACACAGAGACGATTTTGAGATGAAGACGGCTGAGACCCAAAGATGCAGAAAGCAGCTTTCCCAGAGCCTCCATGAGCTGACTAAAAGCAGAAACTTCTGAGAAACAAGGACTACCTTAAGTTCCCTCTTTGGAATGGCTCCTAACCCTAGAGAAGAGACCAGAGTAAACCTACCATAAATCCCCTCTCTGAGGAGTTTCACGGCCATGAAAAAGAAACACTGCTCATGTCTGCATAAACAACTTTTTCACAAACTTTCTTATCTCCTATTTGTTCTCCTAAAAACTATGTCTTTCATAAAGAAACCTATTTGGGGGCGCCTGGGTGGCTCAGTAGGTTAAGTCTCTGCCTTAGGCTCAGGTCATGATCTCAGGGTCCTAGGATCGAGCCCCGCATCAGGCTCTCTGCTCGGCAGGGAACCTATTTCCCCCTCTCTCTCTGCCTGCCTCTCTGCCTACTTGTGATCTCTCTCTCTGTGTCAAAAAAATAAATAAAATCTTTAAAAAAAAAAAAAAGGCAAAGAAACCTATTTGTTGTTCCCCTAAGGGCCTTTGCTCCATATTCTCTTTCCCCTACTAAGCTAGGGGTAACATACACATAAGCTCCAGATCCTAACTGCCCCTTCAAGTTCCTCATCAGGAAGCACTCCTGTGTGAGTGCATGGTGCACCTCTTGCTCATCGGTCATCTGTCAGTTTAATTTGCAGGCTCCCAGGAACTGAACATTACAGGGTACAGAAAAGATTTTTTCCTCCTTGCCATCAAGAAGGAAGTATGAATGGTCTTCCAGTATCCTCCTACCAAAGTGGGGGTTTATTTCCACATCGGGCAGGGTGGAGAAAGATGAAGACAGAGAAACAAGGGTGCTGGAAAATATTCACCTCTTTCCCCTGAGAAAAACCAAAATGGATTTTGAGCCAAAAGGGAATACAGAGTAAAAAACTCAACACTGATTTAACAATCCACCCTTCAATTCCAGGAGGATCCAAGTGGGAGGACTCCAGCTTGGCCTAAGTTCTATCATTCACTTGCAGAATGACCCCAGAGCAGGACCTTCTAACAGAACTTGCTGAGGCAGTGATGGGGATGTGAGAGTGTAAAACCGGGTTCCACTCCCACAGGCTGAATCCACGACCTGAGGAAGAATTCTGAAGGAAGACTCAACTCTGCGGAGACAGAGGAGCTTCACGTGCTGGGAGACCATCACTCCGCTCCTTAGTCACAATGAGCCATGGTCCTGACTTCCTCCAGAAGCCAGCCTTGCCTTCATCGCCACATCTCTGTGATCTTCAGAACTATGGGCAACACTTTGGTTCACTGGCTTCTGGTCTTATGATACACAACCCCTCAGAAATTTCCGCCTTCTTTCTGGATTCCTGCATTTCAAGGATGAGAACTCTGAGTAAGAAAGGGGTATGTGTGCGCTTATTTCTGGAAAGACTCCATCCAATTCAGAACATCCTAAACTGGTCTGTGTCGGAAGCAGAAACACCAGGCCCATAACCTGAGGAACTTCAGCGCACGCAGAAACTCGGGCTTGTGTTCCACAAAATGGCTCAGCCCCTGCTTCCTGGAATGTTTATGGCACGTTTTCAGGAGAGCGATAGCACAAATCTGAGCGAGGTAAAAATTAACAAATGAACAAACTAATAATTTTTTTCAATGAAAAGCCTCTGTTTGCAACTCCTTTTCCACACAAATCATTTTGCTGCCAATATTACATCTTGCTACTCACAAAATAGAAGCATGAGTAAAAGACCAAAAAAAAAAAAGGGAAATAGAAACACATAAAAAATCAGTAACTGGCTATGAAAAAGAAACTAAAATATCGTTTCTGTATAGCCAAGCCTGACTCACCTCAAAGCTGTGACTTTCCTTGTGTCTGCCTAAGTGATAGAGAAGTCTCATTCCCTTCAGTTACAGAGGGCAATTCCTCTTTAAATATTCTGAGTAACTGTAACAAAGGACTGGAAAATGTATAAAGCCTTTACCTGGATTTTATAAAGATGATCACAAAAGCCACTCAAAGCAGAGTTAACAGTCTTTCTCCCCCCAAAGAAGATTCTAAAACATGTCGGAAAACATTTAAATGTCTCCAGATGCACACGGTTGGAAGTATTTTTTTTTTTTATCCCCCTAACGTATAGCCTAAATTCTTCCTCCTGAAATTCAAAATAATGTAGGTCAATTTAGTATACCGAAACGTACTGGAGAGAAATGTTCTCTTCCAGGACTGCTGAATGAACTACATGAGAACCTACTTTCTCTTCTGAACCACAACTACCTGGGTTTTGCCTTTCAATATACGCTGAAGACTCTCGATACAGACTCCTTACACGATGCTCAATACTGCAGTAAGTTCTTTAAATATAAAAAGTGTGGCTGTTAGATAAATAGGGGGAAAAATCATCAAGGGACATAAGATGACGATGTTAAGTTTTTCTCCTACACACAGGTCAAACCTTCTCAATGGCACCTCCATCCTCTCGAGAAAATGGGTCTTTTCTGTTCAGACGAGGAAGAACAAGTCAGAAACCCCAACTGCTCAGTGACTGCCCTCCCAAACCCCAGGGCTGAAGATCTCCTGTCCTTTCCCCTTGAAAGCACTCCCTGTGATACCATCATTGGAGGACAGGGACCCAGACACCCAAATGCCTTAAATGCAAGTCCCCCCCTCCAGGAGGTTAATTTATTCAGGACAGGATGTGTTTCAGCCTTTCAGCAAAATGGAAAGAAGGCCGGGCTCTCTCCTCTCATTTGCACCAAAGAAAACAGCCAAGTTGTCAAGATCTAAAATGTCGTTTTACATCAGATGCGAAGAGTACCCTTAGAAGGAACACTCCCTCCCACCTGTAAATCTGTCATCATTAGCGGCTGCTTTTGAGACGCCACCGTGATCCAGAACTCTCGGAACGCAGGGCAGACAGACACATTCTCATCGTAAGCTGCCACGTGAGATCCAGCTAAGGAACTCACCGTCACGTATGATCTAATACGTAACACATCACCTTCATGATCAGGCAGGGCTGACTGCCTGTGTCAGTTCTGACCGTATACGGCTGGATTTCATAAAAGCTCTGATCGATCTGGTAATGTGAAAACGAGTGCAAACACCGCAAAATTAACCCTCCCCATCATTCTGGTACCTGGGGCAACTTTCTGGCTTGTTTAGCAACAGGGGCGATTTTAACGGGATTTAAGATTTTTGTCCTTGTCCTATTTCCTTATCCGTGAGGTGTGTTTGGGAGGTACGGAATCTTACAGAAACTGTTTAAAGTGTTTCTCTGTACCAACACATGCTCAGGTTTTTGGCCACCACTGTTCCGGGGCACTGACCTTAGAAAATGTCGAGGTGTGGCTGATCTCCCCTCAGATGAAATAGAAAGATAAGGAACATTCAGCTGGTGAAAAACCTGCTTTAGTTTCTTCTGCACTACAGGTAATGCTCATGTATTTATTGTTTGTTTTTTTTTTTTAAATAAATGCAGTTGCTTACATTTATTTCTATTAAAAAAAAGTAAAACGTTAACAAACCACACTAATTACAGATGGAAAAGATTTAGTATGGCTGGAAGAGATCATTAATTTTTCCCATTAATCATAGCCTCTCAGGTAATTTATAGGGGAGGCTCATTTAAATACTTCTCAGGAAGGAGGAGACACGGGCCACCTTTCACTGACAAGCTACTTCACGCAAATAAACGTTCTCCCGACTAACGCGTATTCCCTCTGATGCCTGTGACTTGGCAGCGCAACGTTAGACCACAAATGACATTTATGGCGTCTAAAATTACAGACATGATCGAAAAAGAAACTAGGAAATGCTGAGCGGAGAAGACAGCAAATGGAGAGTGGCCGAGTGGCATCCCGCCATCCTTACTCAGGACCAGCATGGTCAGTAAGCCACACGGGAGGATAAAACCAGTCAAACAAACCACTTCACATCCCTCAACTTTCACATGAGCAGGACAGGTGCTTTCTTTAAAGGGGGGCTCAGCCACACCCTTGTCGCAGAACGTGCGTCGCTGCTCAGAAAGATCTCATTTCCAAATGTCATATCTAAAGTCTATGTGAGGACGCTGTTCCACAACAAGTTGACCTGTCAGATCTATTCTGTTGGAAAGCTAAACGAATACCGAGGACCCAAAGTCAAAGCGATTATTACAGAAAATTATTTTGACAAATGGCTCTTCTTCTCTCTGCCTTCTAAGCCACCGTGCTCAAGCTGATCGATCCAGCAGGGGCCGTCAGTTTCAGAGCTCGAGAAACTTAAAGCAAGGCCAAAATACCATCTTTCCAGTTAGCCTATTTGCAAATAAGAGGGACCAACTGCATTTCAACCCACAGCCCATTCACCAAACCAAGCAGAGGATTGGGTTCTTTTTATCTTTCAACACTGCCGACTCTCAGAGCAAAGAACAACCATCTGTGTCTGGCATAGCTCCTCACGGTATCGAACGTTAAGAGTTGTCCGTGAATCACAAATAATGACAACGGATATCCTCTCTTTCATAACTGTCCCCTTCTGATCAAATCATCTGTTGGCCCTGAAACACAGGACATTCTGACTCTGAACATTTATCACAACAAAGTTACAGTTAAACAAATCTCTCCTTTAGTTCCGGAATCCCAAGGCTTAAGGCATCTCCGTGAAACAGAAACACCAATAAATCTGTACACAGCGCCCAGAACTAAAGAATGACAGCCCCTCCCAATTGTCCCCACTTCTGCGGGCTGTGTCAGGAAGAGGAAGGACGAGTTTCACGGCAGCCGCTCTTACCCGAGCCCTGACTCCCAGAACTGAGGATACCTACTTTGCCTTCAGCGTCTCCTCCTGAAAATTCCAGTGTGGATCTTCCACCAGCTGTAACTCTCTCAGCACCCTCCCAGGCTTGTAAGCCGCGTTGATGATCATGCTAAGAACCTGTGGGGGAGAAAGGACAGCAGTGAACTTCAGCCTTATCCACTCCTGCTCGGACAAGAACGCTGCCCCGACCACCCGGCGGACAAGGAGTGTTGGCCGCACACGTCTGCTAAGTGGGGCAGAGTATTTTCTGCAGCCGGACACCGACTCGGCTCACCACCCACAGGGTCCAGAGGGTGGCAAAATCCTGTTCCTCTGGCGGGCATGTGGACCGCTGGCCAGGGGGGATGGCAGACTCTCCCTGTGTCTGACGGAAGAAAAGTGTAGTATTTCCTCTAAAGAGCCAGTGGTTATCGCAAAGGGATTGGCTACTGAGAAATTTTTATTTCTGAAAATAAATTTCAAAAGGAGTCAGTGGGACGGAGGCAACAGATCTGCACTAACAATTCTGAGCAGACTTCAGGTATCTGTCCGGAAACCAACTAGTACCTGAAAATCACCTGACGCTGGTTCGGTGTATGGACGACTCACAGGAGCACAGCGCTCTGAGATACAAGCGCTTCAAAGGACTGTGTGGAGTGACCAATACTCTCCCGTCTCCTGTTTCCTCAAACTTCTCCTTTATTCCCGATTCCCAGCCCCAGCAAGTCCACCGGTGGTCGGTGCCTCCTGTGACACTCCCAGAAAGATGGGACATTCCACTCTGTGGACCCACGCGGGCTCTGAGAGGGTCCCATGTTCCTGTTAACCTTGATGTGCTCCTTGAATGGGAAGGCCACAGAATTCAGATCCCACGGGGCAGCTCCCCCCTTCGTAAGCCAGTCATCATTAACCACGAACGTCTGCAAGTTCTGGCACGTTCCAGAGCTGCTGCCACTTGGACATACCGCGTAAAGAACGGGAGGTATGACGCAGCCCTCAAAGGAACCCCCCACAGTGTGGAGTTTCCCCGAAAGGTCCCTTGCTGAGGATCCGCCATGTGTGAGCCCCCCGCAGCAGTGGCAGGAACGGGTCCCTGTGCCCAGCACGCCTGCAGGTTCTTCCGTCCTTGAGGGGAACCGGCCAGGCCCTGAGCTCATGTTGCAGGTTTCTGAGCAAAACACACACCCCTGGGGAGCGGGGGTGAGAAAAGCCATGGCTGGAGTTCCTGCCAAAGCCCCTGCTGCCTTTGGGGAGGACACCGCACGGTATCAGGGGGAGGATGGAGATCGACGTATGTGGCCTGGATGTTTACGTCGCAGTGTCTGTGGCGTGTTTTGCACCCTGATTTAATTCTGAAAAACAACAAAGCTCCCTATTATAACAGAAGAATCGATCTTCACAGTATCTGAAACGGTGCAATGAGCATGCAAGTGTCTTCTCTGAACCGGGTCAGCGCTCTGCTATGTTGCAAAGTTCCTATAAATCCCCGGCAGGAGCCCATGGGCCGTCCGCTCAGCCGAGGCACTAAAAGGCCAGGACAAGGCCTAGAAGCAGTTTTGCGGTGTTTATGTTTTCTGTATTAGAATAATCATCTGATTTTATTGTTTACTGTCAGTATCATTTGCCGAAATCGAGTTTAAAAATAAATCCAATTAGAACTGGCTGAAATAATGCACAAAGCATTTATCAACAGACAATAAAATTTAAACCAATTCTTTCCATTGTGTTTCACGAGGAAGGGCCCAGAGCTACATGTTATTTGCTGCAGAAAGAAATGTATTTGGAGATGGTGAGAAGAAAATGCCTTCCAGAGTTCCATTCAGCCTGGGAACAGGCAGCCATTAAGTTGTCAACAGCGTCCAATATTGTGTAATTTTCCCATGGCATTTCCGATGCCACACCACACGCTGCCAAATTCAGCAGGCTCGCTATCAGACTTTGGGATTGTGAGCTGAATCATTCTGCTGCTCATGACATCTTAGCATATGACAACTACCTCTAGGAAAACAACTCAGTTGGCAGCTGGTACCACTGTCCGGAGTCAGAATTACTGCTCCCTGTACCACACGGTGACTCAGGTCACTGGATTACGCCCTTGATCACAAGGGGTTGCACTGACCCTGCCCCCAAATAGCTAGCAGGATGCAGGTGTGAAGTTAACAAACACTATTCCCAAGAAACGCGCGTACAGGTGTTGGGGTAACACAACAACCTTCCACGCAACCTTCCCTCGGCTTCTTGGAGTCCATGACATGGGTAGTGGAGAACACACCTCACGCAGAAGTCTCACCTCTGCTGGTGAACAGATCTGGGCTCGAACCCCAGTTCCATCCTGTAGAAGGATGAGTTCCTGGGGTGCCTGACTGGCTTTCCTCCTGTATGATGGGGACACTGCCATTTATCTGGTTCATAAGGGGATCAGAACATTCCACCCAAAATGTGCCATTTTGGCATAGGATTATTTTGAGTTGAAGGCAACTAAGAAACTACACACAGGAGGAACTCCCCATTCTGCCCTTTTCTGCCAAGAAGCAGGGCCCAGGTGTCCCTTCATACCCAGAGGAGGAAGAGGAGAGCCACCCTTGTTGCTGGAGAAAGCAAGCTGTCCCTGAGAAGACTCTGCAGAAACCAACTTTACTAAAAGAAACCTCAACTTCCATTAGTCTCCCTTATAGTTACCTTCCCACAGTTTAGCACCCTAGAAGCCCAAACCCCTTTTCCTTGGTCTCTCCCCTCTCCTAACTGCATTGCCGTTTGTTAAAATGGTACAGAAACATCTCAAGCATAATGGCCTCCCTGGGTTTCCACTTATCTTCTGTGAGCCCCTGTGCACACGACATAAAACTTTTCTCCTACCGATCTGTTTTGTGGTCGGTTTAATTCACATGCCCCAGTCACTAAACCTAAAAGTAGAGATTTTCCTTCTCTATGACAGGAATGTCATGAAAAATAAAAGAGATCACATCTTGGCACACAAAAAGTGTTTAAAGATAGCCCAAATCTCAGTATCAACCCAGTCCTTGCCAAGCCATAAAATAAACTGTCCACCTCCCTGTCCCCACCGGCCCCCACGGATGTATCAGTCTTCACAACTTCGCAAAATTACTCTGCGTCAAGGCTCCTTGACTTTCTTACCACCGATTCCTTTTCAGAACACAACTTCTCATAAAAGTACTCTGTACTTTTAAATTCCGCTGCTTCAATTCCATTCTCGACTGACCCAAATCCGATTCCTCTTCAACCACGACACACGAGTGCTCTGGGAAGGTCACCGAGGACCTGCCACCAAATCCAATTAGCACTCCCGTCTCACCGGGTCTCTGAGGAATCCGGCCCTGCGTTCTATCACCTGGGCCTGCAGCACCTCTCTCCCTGCCTTCCCTCCCTCTGCTCCGCAGGAACAGTGCTTCTGCAGAAAGCGGGGAGTGGGTCAGGTGTGTGGGGGTGGGGAGGGGGGGGTCAGTGGAGGGAGAACACAGGTAGGCCATGCCAGCCACAGGAGCTCACTCTGCACACCGTGTGGGGCACACAGGAGCCGCTCGACCAATGTGGGTTTCTTCCCCCAACGCCTCCCCTTACAGGCACTCAGAAGATTATGTAAATTGATGGGAATTTTTTTTTTGTTCGCATCACGAAATTATGTGATTCCATGATTTCCTTTCATATCCACAGTCATGAAAACTCCCAAAACACCAAAGTAATTTAGATAATTTCCAACCTCAACTGTATCATATGATCAAAGTCAGAACAATGTTGAAAGTGCAGGGAACCACTTAATAAGAAAATTATTTCTTTTACTGTCAAAATCAGAAAACACTTCAGAAAGCAAATATGGCTCCCACAGCTTGAGTTCGACTGATCTAATGGAAAAGAGACAGATTCTCAACTTTGAAAGTATGTAATCTGCTAAATTCTAGTGACTGTGGGGAGGGCTCCCTTTGGGGGAAATCAGCTCCTGTGGAAATATGAAGGAGAATATTCCCTCCTGGGGAGGCCGAGGGGGTCAGAAAAAGGATCTGGACACAAAGCAGCCTCCCCCACACGCTCACTCTGCTCCGACAGACCTTTCTCTGCAGTGCCTCCAAGAGCCATGGTTACAATAATTAGCTTTTTACAGGAACTGGGATCATGAAAGGCCCTCGTGGGCCTAAAACATTTCTCCTTTTCAACTTCAAAATCAGATGGAATGGAGCTAATTTTATAAATAGGTTGGTTGTTTTTATTCCCCTGTAAAATGATAAAGAATTGTTCCTGCTTAATCAGCAGTTTCTCCATCCATAGGGTTTTGAGCCTCAGAAAGGAAATAACATTTTCAAGTGATTTACCCCTGAAAACTACGTGTTTTCATTTCGTCTCCTCAAAAACTGACAGCTCTGTGCACATTCCTTTGCAAATGCTGCATGTAATACTAAATATTATCTAAGATTAACTTTATGTTCCTCACTCCTTTTGTTGTTGCAGAAATGTTACTGCTAACAATAATAATCAGACATTTTGCCAAGTGGAGAACTCCATTGTTTTGGCCAAAACTGATCTCGGCTTTCATTCGATCCTCAATGGAAGGCTGACCTCCCCTGGCAGCCCACCACCCTGGAGGAAGGTGCTCCCTCTGTGCCAGCGGCAAGGCTAGGAAGCCCCCGGGCTGCCCTGGTAGGCAGCCTTTCCCCCAACCCAATCCCGCGCCAATGAACTCCTGGCTTCATCGCTTCAACTTGATTGAAAGATCATTTCCCAAAAGAGGCTATAATTCCCAGGAATTCTCTACCTCCCCCTGGAAGGCCAACAGGAGAATCCCATCAGACCCTAAATCTTCATTCACCTCAGTCCCCAGAAACCCATCACTTCTAGAACATTCTTTATACCCAGAATCTGTTCCCATATGACTCTGCATTTCCCCCTAGTATGACCCAATCTCAAGCCCCTCCATGCACCCCCCAATGCATCCATTCTGCCCTCCATCATCAGCAAAATATTCTAGAGCCCCAAACGCTTTCCAGAATATTCTTCACCCTATAGTTTTCCCTTCTGCTCTGGACTGAATACTGTGCACCCCAACCCCTATTCATATGTTGAAATGCTAACCTCCATGTGAAGGCATTACAGATGGGGCCCTTGTGGGGGAGATTAGGGCTTCATGAGGTCATGAGGTTGGCACGCCTGTGCTGGAGTGTAACTTTGTGAGAAGAGACCCGAGTGCCTGCTCTCTTTCCCACCATGTGAGGACATCCAGAAGAGGCAGCCAGTCCCATGCAAAGCAGGACCCGCTCTGCGGGCACCCCAACCTTGGGTTCCTGCCTCCAGAGCTGCAAGGCACACATGTCTGCTATCTGAGCACGTCTGTGGCGTCAGCTGCAGCAGCCGGAGCAGACCAGCCACCCGCCTCTCCTACACCATTACCTTCCCTCCTCTGCGGGACAGCTTCCCTTCCTGCAGAAACCGGTCCACAGTCCCACCCTCAACCGTGACAACTCTCCCTTCCCCTCTCATCTTCCTGCAGCTACCTCGTTCATTCTCCCTTCTCTTTCTAGGGCTGTCTACACTCGGGGGTCCTTCTCTCCTCCAGCACTCTCCGGCACCCATTCAGGGGCGCGCCCACATCACCGAAGAACAGCCATCCTTGGTTCTGCTCTTATCCAGCCCTGCTGGTGGCTCGAGGCAATGTCCTCACACCTTCCTCGGTGATCACCCTCTCCTCTATCTCCAAGATGCCAGCCTCTCCAGGGCTTCCTGAGTCCCAGCTCGCTTTCCCTGGGTCCCCCTGTGCCTCCTCCCACAAATAACAGTAGGGCTCAGGGCTCAAGTCCTTGTACTGTCGACTTCACTCCACGGTGCAACTGGCTTTCAGCACTGACCACAGACTTGCAAACTAATGATTCCTAAATTTCTATTTCCATCCTAGACCTTTCCCCAGCTCCAGACTTGTGTGTCCACCTCCACTTGGATGCTTGGTGGGCATTCTGTTCAAATAAGACAGATTTTATCCATCTGATGTCTTCCCCTTCTCAGCAACATCTCTCTTCTTTCTTTCTTTATTTCAGCGTAACAGTATTCATTGTTTTTGCACAACACCCAGTGCTCCATGCAATACGTGCCCTCCCTATTACCTACCACCTGGGTCTCCAACACCGCCCCCCCCGCCCCTTCAAAACTCTCAGGTTCTTTTTCTGTTCTTAGTGCTCACGGCCGACTTGGGACACCTCTGTGAATTCTGCTCTTTTCAGAGTCCATGTCCACAATCCAAAAGAAACACTCGCTGTCTCCAAAATTTATTGACTTATTTGTTTACTGTCCACTCGCATGAGATCATAAGCACCACGACACGAGGGACTGTATTTTGTTTGCTGCTGTATTCATAGTAGTTACAATTATTCCTGCCAGTAGCGGGAATTCAGTAAGGTTTGTTTTTTTTTTAATTTTTTCAAACACTTTCAAACACTTTTCAATATGAGCTCCGAAATGAATTAAAAATATTTAAAAATATATTTAAAAGTTATTTAAAAATAGTTAAAATTAAACTGACATCTAGAAATTAGTGACTAATTCACCCCAAGGATATCTTTGATACCATAAAATACACATAATAGATGTGGATAGAGACCCAGGAGGTAATATTTGCTCCTGAATTTCTTTGCTACAAAGTCCTATCCTACAGAGTGATGAGAAAGTTCCACGAAGGTATCTTACCTTCCTGACAGGCAAATAACAAAAACTTAAGCTTTGCCAGCCTTCCCGGACACTGGCCAGCATGCTGCAAAGTCCGGCTTCACAGGTGACGTGTGTGTGACAGTTTATGCCCGCACACAGGCTTGGCGCTTTGTTCTTTATGGGCTGGTGTTCAGCATAAGCTTAAGACAGCAGCAATGAAGCCACCACATGATGCCGCTCAGAGGCAGGGCACCATCTTGGATTTTGTTGACAGATGTAACAAGACATCACCTAGGCAAGACTTTTCCTCTGACATTACCGCAGAGCATGAGTCCTTAATACGAGGCCACAGTCCCCCATGACCCACTCCACCTTCTCCGTTTATACTGATGAACACAAGCCTCCTCTGAGGGACAGAAGGGACCTTCACACGCAGAATGGCACCATTTACGTGAACAGCCAAGGCTGCTTTGGATTCCTTATTTTCTGGGTTCCCACACGAAGTTGTTCCAGTTTTTAAGTGAAAGTTGTAACAAGGAGCCAAGAACAAATGCTTGATGATATACAATGAAGGGAAAGTCAAACAAGTCATCCCAGGACTCCCCAAACGTGGGAAATAAACAAGGTAATCAAAACCAAGAGACTGAGGGAAAGAGCTTTATGGGTCAACCATGTGGCAGAAACATAAACTGCAAGCCTCGACGGAATCCAGACTCCAGCTGTCGGGACCCACCGGAAAGCCAGGAGGGCTTGGAGCTTGCTCTCCCCTGCAGGGCACGCCTGGCACTGTACGCAGGCGGGCATCTCGGACGGGGGTTGGGGGAGGCCGGCACGCTGCCCGACTCTGGAAACAAGGAGGCCTACGGAGCCCGCTGCTGGCGCCCGCGCTGTGCCCGTGAAGCACAGGGCCGTGGGCACGGCGCCCAGAACCCGCAGAAAGGGCAGGTCTGCAAACTCGCCTCCTGGTCAGACCCGATGTTCACTATTTCAACCCTCTGCTGTGATGCCCGAGACCCACTGCCCCCAACTGCCTGACATTGGCTACACATCACGGGGGGCTCACAGAGTCGGAGATTACTGCCAGATGCCTGTCGGGCAGGGGTCCTCCGCCCCCACCAGCCAGGGAGAAGGTCTGTGATCCTGGGTCCTGAGCCGGAGCACAGGAGGCGGTCACAGCGAGACCATGGGGTACACAGAAAGGGGGGCCTCTAGAGAAGGCATCTCTTTCCATCCTCTTCCTTACTGCCTAACATGTGACCCTGCGTCTATATTTACAGACCACATGCCTACGCCTCCTGCGGACCCCAGGGAACACAGAACTGGGGTGTTCTTCTAACCTGGCACAGATCTATGCTGTGTATCTGTATTGTGTTGGTTTTGAGACAGGCCAAGAGGGGTGACAGACCAGGCCCCTCCCCCATCTGCAAGCGGGTTGTCACCTCACCAAGGGGCCACATCTCCTGCCCACTGTGACCCCCACTCCAAGAACAGAGCCCACCTGGCATGAGGGTACGACCGAGGCATTCCCGGGGCCCGAACGAATGAACGGCGGAGGGACCGTGATTCCCTGCCGGGCTCCAGCACCAGAAGGGTCCCTGGTGTGGCACACACTCAGTGAGCCTCGGCTGCGTGCGGAGTAAGCCAGCACCTTCGTATCCGAAACACACTAGAACAGTTGTGGACAGCTGGAGAGCCGTGCTTGGACCACAGCGTACCCGCAGGCCCAACGCCACTCACTCCACACCTGCTGAGGCCCCAAAGCCACGAAGACAACAGAAGCCAACCGAACAGAGAAATCTCGTTCCGTGGAGGTGAGCGCTCCAGTCTCCTCCGGGATGCCTCCGCTGCATCGTGGCAACCTGGTCCAGCTGCCCCAGACTCGAGCAGTGTACTGGCTCCCATGGCTCCCGCTCACGTGCAGTCACCTTCTGTGAAGCAGACCTCTCCCCTCCCGTTCTCCGCAGACAAGGCCCCCCTGGTCATGCCTCAGCCTCTCTTGGACCTGGCGGCCATGAAGAGTACTGAAGTGACTGTTCAGGTACATGAGACTGATGGACAGACAGATCGATAGATCATTTGACACTCAGACAGGTAGATAAATAGACATACAGATAGACAGACATGTAGAAAGACAGGCAGACAGACAATAGGACAGAAAGGATATACAGATGAGAGATGACAGATGGATGGGAAGGTGGATGGATGAATGGATGGACAGACGGAGGACAGAGATGATGATGGACGGATCCAGGACTGAAAGACAGCTGGATGGACAGCAGGTGGGGGGTGAGTGTGTGTACACGCGTGCATCTCTGTCTCACTGTTGTCGGGAACAAGGTCCCGGCCTCAGCAGAGAGGAAGCTGCCCAGCTGTGTTCATCCTCATCTCCGCGTCAGACCCAGGCCCGGGCCCAGGGCACAGGTTGGAGAGAAAGAAAAAGCCACAGAAGCTCATTGCTTCCGAAAGTCTCCCCAGTGTCCTGCATTCGGGCTGCTTTCTCCTCAGACTTCTAATAAAGCCTCAGGAAAAGAAAGGGAAGGGAAAGGCCAGGGTTGGGCATCTAACTTTCGCAGGAAAGCACATCTATAAATGTTTATCTCCTGCCTGACCGAGCCCACGTGGCGAAAAAGCAGCACGGAAAACATGGACAGGTCATTCACGTCCCAAAATAATGTGGAAAACGTGAAAAAAAGACTCCTAGAGATTCTCCAGGGGACATAACGCTTCTTTTTTTTTTTTTTTAATTTTCATGGTATTTATTTATTTTAATTTCTTTTCAGCGTAACAGAATTCACTGTTTTTGCACCACACCCAGTGCTCCATGCAATACGTGCCCTCCCTATTACCCACCACCTTGTTCCCCCAACCTCCCACCCCACCCCTTCAAGACCTTCAGGTTGTTTTTCAGAGTCCTAACCAAAGAGGTAAAGGATCTGTACTCAAGGAACTACAGAACACTCATGAAAGAAATTGAAGAAGACACAAAAAGATGGAAGACCGTTCCATGCTCTTGGATTGGAAGAATAAACATTGTTAAAATGTCTATAATGCCTAGAGCAATCTATACTTTTAATGCCATTCCGATCAAAATTCCACTGGTATTTTTCAAAGAGCTGGACCAAATAATCCTAAAATTTGTATGGAATCAGAAGAGACCCCGAATTGCTAAGGAAATGTTGAAAAACAAAAACAAAACTGGCGGCATCACGTTACCTGATTTCAAGCTTTACTACAAAGCTGTGTTCACCAAGACAGCGTGGTACTGGCATAAAAACAGACACATAGACCAGTGGAACAGAGTGGAGAGCCCAGATATGGACCCTCAACTCTGTGGTCAAATAATCTTCGACAAAGCAGGAAAAAAATATACAGTGGAAAAAAGACAGTCTCTTCAATAAAGGGTGCTGGGAAAATTGGACAGCTATCTGTAGAAGAATGAAACTTGATTGTTCTCTTACACCGTACACAAAGATAAACTTGAAATGGGTAAAAGACCTCAACGTGAGACAAGAATCCATCAGAATCCTAGAGGAGAACATAGGCAGTAACCTCTTCAATATCAGCCACAGCAACTTCTTTCAAGATATGTCTCCAAAAGCAAAGGAAACAAAAGCGAAAATGAACTTTTGGGACTTCATCAAGATCAAAAGCTTCTGCTCAGCAAAGCAAACAGTCAACAAAACAAAGAGGCAACCCAAGGAATGGGAAAAGATACTTGCAAATGACAGTACAGACAAAAGGTTTATATCCAGGATCTATAAAGAACTCCTCAAACTCAACGTACACAAAACAGATAATCATATCCAAAAATGGGCAGAAGATATGAACAGACACTTCTCCAACGAAGACATACAAATGGCTATCAGACACATGAAAAAATGTTCATCATCACTATTGATGATACCACCTTTGAGATACCACCTGACACCAGTTAGAATGGCCAAAATTAGCAAGACAGGAAACAACGTGTGTTGGAGAGGATGTGGAGAAAGGGGAACCCTCTTACACTGTTGGTGGGAATGCAAGTTAGTGCAACCACTTTGGAGAACAGTGTGGAGATTCCTCAAGAAATTAAAAATAGAGCTTCCCTATGACCCTGCAATTGCACTACTGGGTATTTACTCCAAAGATACAGATGGAGTGAAAACAAGGGCCATCTGTACCCCAATGTTTATAGCAGCAATGGCCACGGTCACCAAACTGTGGAAAGAGCCAAGATGCCCTTCAGCAGACAAATGGATAAGGAAGATGTAGTCCATATACACAATGGAGTATTATGCCTCCATCAGAAAAGATGAACACCCAACCTTTGTAGCAACATGGACGGGACTGGAGGAGATTATGCTGAGCAAAATAAGTCAAGCAGAGAGAGTCAAGTATCATATGGTTTCACTTATTTGTGGAGCATAACAAAGAACATGGAGGACATGGGGAGATGGAGAGGAGAAGGGACATAACGTTTCTATTGCTACTGCTTGCTAAAACCAGACGCCACATATGGGCAAATAATTCAAGTCAAGTTACATTTCAGAGAAACCACAGGTGCTCCCCAAACCTGTCGGCCATGCTGGGGCATCCCCCTGGTATGGCAGCCTTTGGTATCAGTGGACGTTAGCGTCACCATGAAAATAGGGACTCTGATCCCTCCTGAGTGGGTGTTCAGAGTCCCTTCTGCTGGTAGGATCCTTCGTCACTAGACACACGGATGTGAGTGAGGGTGTGAGATGTGCCACGCACCTTTCCTCTTGTGCTCGTGCTAGTCTCTCCTTCACACCCGGAGGCAAGCACACAGCACCCCCTTGCTAGGCTGTGCAGGAAGGCAGGGTCACAGGCCTGGCCATGCGGGAGATCACATCTGAACCATCAGCAGAACCTCCCCCTAGCTTCTGCGACACAACGCCAACATCCTCAGCAGCGAAGCACTGTGACACACGGACCTCATAAGCTGACCAAGGGCCACACAGATCGGTGGTCCACAGGTCTTCGGGAGACCCTGGCGCACTGCAGCACGTGTGCGGAGCAGGACTACCTGGGATAGGAAAGGATGCCCAGGGGTCCCCTAAAACGCCCCAGCCGGAGGGCTGGAGGGCCCACAGGACTGACCTATCTCCAACCCCTCAGGACTTGCTCGCCTGGGTCCCTCATGGCCGGGCCCGTCCCTGGCTTTCGTTCTACTTTTCAGGGGTCAGCCACTTCCTCTGCTGCTCCCTTTCTAGAATCGAGGCCAGGAGCTGCTCTTAGTCCTCAAAACCTCACTCCTGGCTGATGCTCCGAAGGCTCACTGACCCCCAGTGAGCAGACGTGCACAGGCCCTCACTTTGTCCAGAACCCTCCCCTCCCTGCTAGTCTGCCCTCTGGGAGGTGAGGACCCTTTTCTCCACCTGCATTTCACTTCCCCAAGGCCGGCTCTGGCCACAGGCACACAGGTCAGCCACCTCTGAGCAGAGCAGACGGGGGGGGGGGGGACGACAGCTATCACTCTGCCTTTCTTAAAGACCTGAAAACCTTTAACGGCTAAAACCACCAAAGGCCTGAGAAGCAAACGTGCTCTGTCTTTGCTCCAATTACCTCGTTCTCTTTAAGTAAAATGCAATTTGAAACCACAGAGGTTTTGGAGCTGAAGAGAGCACATTAGCATAAATATTGGCTGGCTGGAACTCCCATTTTTCTTGCACTCACAGATCTGAAGTGCTTATTTTTTTTCCTTCTTCTTTTCCTGCCTCATGCATTTTCTGAACATCAGCAAAAAACTAGTTTTGTCATCAGAAAATGGCTCTGGCCTGGCTTTTGCATTTGGCTGCTGGTAGCTATCGGAGAATTGGTCAGGGACAACCACTGTTGACTCTGAAAACTAGTGTAGGAGAGCCAAAGAGCCAGGCCCTGAAGACAGGCCGGACCCCGGCCAGGGTGTCTTTGAGCAGAGCCGGGGCAGGTGACCCGGGACCACGGGCTGATCCCTGGAGCTTGCCGGCACCAAGAGCCTTGCAGGCAGCTTCACGGGCACCCACCCGGTTCACTGCCTTTCTGCCAGGCCTTCCTGCTCCTTCCTGCTCCCTCCTGACAAAAACAGGCTCACATGCAGGCGGGCATCGCCAAACCCACAACCCGCTTGGGCTGGACCATGGAGGGGCAACGCTCGGTCTGGGGGTGGGATTCTACGTGGTGATGGGAATCCTGACATGGTCCTGGTTTTATCTCCTCCTCGATCTGGTTCATCATCCGCGGGATCCAAGGTCCGTGCCGCCTCACCCAGAGCTGACCAGCGGTCCCTCCACTTGTCCGTATCACCTTGGCCTTTCAGAGGCATCCCTGGTTCTCCCACCTGCCTTAAGCACTATCCTTCTGTAGTGACAAATGTCTTGTCTGTGAGACAGACCAACCTGCCACTTCGACTGGGCCAGATGCACACCGTTCACTTTCGAGAGGCAGGGCCCAGGCGCAGGAGGTGAGCCGCTTTAAATGAAAGTGGGTACCGGCTGCTGAGGACACCTGCCAGGGGCCCAGGACAAGGCCCACCCAAATCTGTGCCCTCCTGTGTCCGTCCTTCACACTCAGGTGCCGCGAGCCTTCTTCCCTGCTCTTCCTGCCTTCGTCCCCGGGCACCACCGACAGCCCAGGCCTTCCGTGGGGAGGCTGCCCGCGCCCCCTTCCGCACCGACCGTGGGGGCCTCCACGGGATCTCCACACACCTGCGCCGGCCCCGTCGCAGCACAGAGACGCTCACCGCTCTGCAGTGCTCGACCTGCCTGTTCATCTCTCCCTCGACCAGAAGCGCGTGAAGGACGGGACCCCCGCTGAACGCCCTGTGGGTTCCACGCTCCCAAGTAAAAACCACAAAATGGCCCCATCAGAGCTTCTTTTCAGAGTTTCTTCTCAAGCACAACTTCAATTTTCTCTTTAAAAGGGATTTTTGTTTTCTGAACATGGAAGTGTTTAACTGCAAATTCCGCGGATGGCCTAGAAAAGCTAACACGCTCAGCCTCTGCTACAACCATCTCACTCTCTGTAAGGAGAATGACGTCGGAAACCACGTGGAGGTCCCCTCGTGGAGGGAAGGTGTTTGAACGGTGTCACTCAGACGGCCAGAGAAGGCCACCCTCGAGCTACATGGCTACCCGGTCCTGCCTCACCCGTCAGGCAGGCCAGACCTCTTCTTCCATTCTTTTGAAACTGTGACATTCTTCTGTACCTCTGAGTTGCCCCCAGCCGAGGGAGCCGCACCCTGTCCCCTGACACCCAGCTGTGCAGCTGCGGCCGTGCCCCCACATGAGGCCTCTTCCCTTTGCCCACGCCAGAGCAAGGGGCCCTTCCCATCTGTTTGTCACTCCTTGTGCTCCCAAAGCGCTCTGCTCTGCGTCCCAACTGTCCCCTCACACCGGACCACCAGCCTAGAGTACACCATCACCCCAGCAGAGCCGTGAAGCCCCCACAGGCCGGGGGCAGGGACGGCTTATGCTCGGACAGCGCTTGGCGCAGGGCCTGCCTCCGAGAAGCGGCCTCACAGACATGTGTCTGGTACATGAATGGATCGTTGGCCCCCGGGAATTAAAACACATTCATCGTGAAGAGCAACATCTCCATGGGGTCCTCTTTCTTAAAACACTGATACGTGTGAAAAGAGCAGAGATTGCGTCCTAAGAACAGCTCAGAATGGTTCCAGAATTCTAAGCCATGTCCCCACGGGGTCTGTGCTGAGGCTATAAAAACGGACCAGAGAAGAAAACCTCCGTCAGTGTAACGAGGACTCACCTCTCTCTGTGGGTGGACCCCAAAAGACAGGGAGAGAAATGGGAACAAACCATCGAAACGATGCATGGCTTTGCCCACACCACCAACTAGGCAAGTGCCTGGAGCCCACCATGCAGTGACCGGTGCCTCCTGCAGGCAGACGCCGTGATGGGTACGACCGACGGAGGGGAAAGGCCATACCACCCCCGACATGGCCGAGGGGCAGCGATCCCTAATAGCACTTTCTCTCACCCATCCAGGCTTACTTACCTCTTGAGAGAAACCTCCAGTCTGCAGGCCCGGGCCCCCACTCCACACAGCAGCCCTTAAACCCATGCAAGGTTTCCCAGGACTCGGGCAAGGAAGGTCTAGATGCCCCTCCATCGGCCTGCGGGCCTTGCCCGTCTTTGCCTGACCAGCTCCCGCCCGAGGACGGAGAGAAAGCAGGCGCTTGGAAAATGTCACTCAAGTGACTCGAATTCCTGTTATGTCCTTCAGAAACTGTGTCTGCGTCCGGGACGCCCGCAGAAACACGCAGCCGCAGAGCCCCGCGCACCCGGCTTACCTCCTTCAGCACCAGCACGCACTTGCCCGGTCCCACCGACTGAGGTAGCTCGGCGATTCGGCCTTTGTTCAGGTAAGGGCCGGAGAAACACCTGTGGTTGATGAAGAGCTGCGGACAGCAGTACTTCCCGTTGACGGGGCCTGCGGGGACAGCAGCACAGCGCACGCTGAAGGAGCCCACAGAACCCTGCTCCGACCCGCTCGGTCGGCAAAACCACCCAGAGGCCCGCTGCGTCTCAGCAGCCGAATGTCTTACAGATGCAAGAGCGTCAAAATTGGGGTTATTTTCTTGCTATCATATAAATGAACTTTTCTGTTTATGACGCAGAAGTCAAGACACAAAAAGATGTGAAACCAAGACAATGACAAACAATGCATCACTGTGCAGCCGAGAAAAACAAGACACAAGACAGCAAACACGCTCAGCTACGGAGCTCAGCTCCCCTGGGTTTTCTACCCCAGGCACTCCCCCATCTTCTCTTCCCCTTGCCTGAATCTGGTGTTTATCATTTCCACCCAGGTCTATAAACTTGACCACACACACTGGTAGAGCAATGCGTGGCATTTCCGGTATTTTTTTTTAAATGTCCCATAAACAGTTTTCTGCAACATTTTGTTTGTTCGACCTGAAGTTTCTACCATCCCTCTAATAGTCCACGTATATGCAGAACGTTCGTCCATCTGTCCCTTCTGTGTGTGACCCCATCACATGAATCTAGTGCAAGCCAGTGGTCCACTCTCTTGCTGACAGATGCTCAGTCATTTCTACTTGCTCACGATGACTGACAGCGCTCTACTGAACACAGCTGTAAACCGCTGCTTCTTCCAGGCAAGACAGCTTTCCAAGTCCATAACAAAGGAGGGGACCTGCTTGGCTATGGGGGCTGCACGTCTGCAGTCCCCCCACACAGGCTCAAATCGATCTCCACATGGACGATCCCAGTTTATACTCCCATCAACACTGCACAGAAGCAGCTGCCATCCCACGTCCAAGCCAACACCAGACATGGCAGGGCGTCTTGGTTTTGCCAATCTCATGGACGTGCCATGTACCTCCCAGGGGACTGAATCTGCATGTCCCTCATTATGCTTTCCACGTAGCAGGGGCTCCGATGGCCATGGGGAAACGTGGAAGGACTGAGTGGTAAGGTATTACCCGAAACCTTCCTGGTGTCTGTAACAGGGTCTCGCTGTCAGCCTAGACCGCCCTCCCCTACACCGTTCTGGCTGAGTTCCGCTAATAGTGCTATCTCTGCATGAAGACCCTCCTTAGTTCGGTACGGTAATTTAACAGGCCCAGGACTGTCCTCATAGGACTTCAACTAAATACCAAGAGGGAAGGAAGGCGGAGTGTTATTTTTGTGAGGGGAAGACAAAGGGAGCAATACGACAATTACAGACTCTAAAAGAAGAGCTGACATGATTCTTTTAAAACCATTCTGAAGTTCGAATTCTATACAACAAAATTAGGCAAAAGAATTATGTCCACAGCTGCATATACATGGAAATTTTTTGGTAGGATTACCCTATCCAGAACTTCAGGAAAGAAAAACATTTTAGTTAGTCTACTCATAAAAATGCTCTCCTTATACGAGTTTGATCACCAAGATTCTTCCATGCCATAGAGCTTAGAAACCCGGAAGAATTCAGAGCAGTTTTCACTTTGGTTAGAAAACAGAATTCTTAATCAAATATATTATTTAATGTACAAAGACGTCTATAATCAGAGTTGTTGTCAACGGGGTATCCACATTTGTTTTCAAAGGTCATTGTGAGATATAGAACTTCACACATTAAAAAACATAAATTATTCACTCTCAGCTTTCAAACACAGAGGGTTTTAAGGACCAATTCAAAGGCCCACAGGGACTTAAACATTAACCGGTAATGGAAAAATGCAAGTGGGATGACAAAAAAATGTGAAAAAAAATATGGGTGCCTAATAATAGTATTTTCAATTCTTTCACCTTGCACATGACCATCTACGACATACATCCCTAACTGGGCTCAAATTTCCAGGGAATGCATGGACTCTTCTCCTGAAGACTGAGAGAACGGTCTAGAGCCACTGACCAAGAGACAGAAGAGGAACAGAAATCTGGTTTAGACATTTTTTCTTAAAGTAGGTACATGTTAATAAGCGGCAAGAGTGACAAGGAGAATGAACTTTAAGGAGAGATATTCTTCTACTGACCCAAAAGCACATGCACGTCTCCACGCCCCGACCAGGACAGGGTGGCCAGCCGTGGGTGGGTTTGCTTACCTGCGGTGTCCAGGTGAGGGAATAAACAAAGGTCGTGAGGTATTTTCTCAACAGGCACTGTGGATGGCAATCTGTTGATCAAGAAAATACAACGATCATGGCTTGCACACTTGAGAAGAAATGCCACGAATGAAATAACAACTTAAATTAATTAAACGAATTAAGTTTTTTCCCAACTTATAGCGACTATCACGGAAATCCAAGCACACAGTAAAGTCAGCGGCACGTCAGCCCCTCGCGTGGTCATCCCTGATCAGTGATGTTCTTCTAGGAGGCCCTGCCTTTGTCTCTTGCTGTAGAATCGTCATAATGCCCCTCATTATATTTTAGGCACAAAGAAACATCAACTTGCACAGATTTTCATGGAACTCAGACTTCCCTTTGACAGTAGAAGCTAGTACTTTCTACAGACGAGTGTCTGAGAACTACTTGGCCTTCAATTTTTGGTGCCTGTGCTTGTGTGGGTCACGGCCACACTAAAAAGACTTCCAAAGAAAGCCTACGAATGGACGGGTCCTGGAAGGGGCAGTCGGCCTAGCCTAGAGCAGAGTTTGTGTTCTAGCTCAGTGAAAAGCTGCTGAATAACACCGAGGACATAGCTCCAGGGGAAGAGGTGCGCTGGTTTCCACAGGGCACCCAGGATGGCGGTGTGGAAACCACGTCACTGACAACTGACACAAACGCAGAGCGAACCACCACGAGATCTCAGTGGGGTCCTCTCCGTGCTGGTTCTCAAAGTGGGTCCACCCACTCACGGACCAGCGCCACCCGGAAAAAAACTGTTAGATGCACAGACGCGCAGGCCCCACTGAAGACATCCTGAGTCAGGGGATTCGGAGATGGGCCCAGCAGTGAGTGT
This sequence comes from Meles meles, assembly GCF_922984935.1. Lineage (NCBI taxonomy): Eukaryota > Metazoa > Chordata > Mammalia > Carnivora > Mustelidae > Meles > Meles meles. The sequence goes on along the minus strand of NC_060072.1, from coordinate 144,266,017 downwards.
GTCTTCTCGAGCTATCTGGGTGAGGGTACAAGTGCAGGGTGGGGGCCACGGGTCCACAGACCACAGACTGAGGAGTTACGGATTCGGATTTGGGTTCAGTGATGGGACCGTCTATTGTTTGCTCTCGGTTTCAGTGTTATCCAGACCACACCGGAGTCGGATAATTAACCTGCTACACGGAGTTTAGACATGAATGCACTAAAAATGCCCAAATTGTTATTCACATTCAAATAGCAATGCACTTATTATTCAATTTCATTTTACAATTAAACCTGGGAACCCAAGAAAAATGCTGTTCTCGAATTCACTTCTCCTGGTGTATTTTTATTAAGAAAATAGAACCACACTGCAAAGGATGTGTATTGTAGTGGACCTTAGCTGCTCTTCAATATATAAAATTGCTACAAACTTTCAAAATCATATTCCATGTACGCACACCGCCTGATACCTTTTCTCCCTAAAATTACAACTGAAACCGGGGGTAACGTACACTGAGTCAACCACGACATTTTTGTCACAAGAAATCTAGTTTAATCTTCAAGAAACCCCCAAGAAACAGGTGCTTCACACACGAGGATGCTGAGATGCGGAGCAATAAAGCAGCTTTGAGGACACCTTGCTGGGCCTGCGGAGCTGACCTCAGACGGCAGTCTGCCTGCCGGGCCGGCTGTGACCCGTGACGCCAGCATGTGGAGTGTGGGTGGGGACAGCGAGGCGCTGTCACTCTCCATATGTGGGGCCAGGATGCCCTCCAGGTGCGCTGAGGAGGACCAGGAGGGAGAAACTACAATCCAGAGAAGAGATCCCTGGCGGAGCAGAGACTGTGTCTCGCGTGTAACAGGTGCATCATAAAGACAGGTTATCTACGATCACCTCTGTGACTGCGCCAACTGTGAACTAACCCCTGATACAAACAGTAGCGCTTCCGACCCTCTGTAAAGACAGCTCTATAGAGCTTAGCACCTAAGTTTTGGGAAAAAACAGAAACAGAAACGTACTGTTTTTCTGGTTGCACGACTGCAATCTTTCTCTTCTTTTGTGCTGTAAAACAGGCAAGAAAGGGCAAAAGGACAGTCAGCTTCGTTCACAAGTTGGGCAAAGGCATTTTCTAAAAACATCTTCCTGTCAAACTGGGTCAGTTTCAAAGTAACAATTTAAACACTGAAAAGTTACTGCATTCTCACAACTTTAATTTCCTCTAGCATTAAAATAAGACTTTGACTCGGGGCACCTGGGGATGCAGTTGGTTGCAAACCTGACTCTTTGGCTTCCGCTCAGGTCATGATCTCAAGGTCGTGAGACTGAGCCCCATGTATGGCTCTGCGCTCAGCAGGGAGACTGTGTGTCCCTCTCTCTCCCTCTGTCCCTCCCCTCCATGTTTTTCCCTCCCTTCTCAATCTCTAACGCAAGTAAATCTAAAAGAGACTGACTCATCAGAAATGAAGTCTAAATAGAATTCCCTGCATTCAATAAGATTAAACAGATCACTATGTTTGTATCCTCCGGATAAATACCTAGCAGTGCAATCACTGGGTTGTAGGGTAGATTTACATTTTTATTTATTTTTAACTTTTTGAGGAACCTCCATGCTGCTTCCAGAGTGGCTACATAATTTTAACTAACACTTTTGGTAAACATTAGGGTGGAATGAGAAATGGCAAGATTGATCAGTTCTGAAGAGTTTCAAATGGTACGATCTCAGGATAACGACCTACAGTAACCTAGGTTAAAACACACACTGTTGTATGTATTTAAGAGACAGAAAGACAGAGGTAGCTGCTGGGCTAACTACTGAATACTGTCTTAATTTGGTCTTTCTGTGCTCAGAAGGATGTTATATAATATACTTTTCAAAGCAAAGTTGAAATCTCACTGGTTAGTGCTAAGAGTAGTCAAGTTTTTAAATGTTATGTCAGTAATTATTAGGACCAATTATGATTCTTTTAGGGTAAACCTCACGAGAAAAATCAGTTGTTTCTCAGACATGATAGAGAAACGGTATCTGGGGGGCTCCTGGGTTGCTCAGTGGGTTGAGCGTCTGACTCCTGGTTTCAGTTCAGGTGGTGATGTCAGGGTCTCCATAGTGAGCCCCCGGTCAGGCTCTGTGCTGAGCGGAGCCTGCTTCAGAGTCTCTCCCTCTGTCCCTTGCCCCTCCCACCCACCTCGCGCATTCTCTCTCCTCACCTCAAAAACAAACGAAACACACAGTACTTAGCTTAAATTTTCTCTAATCAAAATAATGAGCTTTAAACTGAAGACTTAGTTTATATCTACTTATATGTCATTTTATACAATCTCTACAGGTCTTATTACATTTATTTTCTATTTTACCTCTGCCACTCCACGGACCGTCACCTGCCGTACCATCCTGACCGAGCTTGTCTACCTGTGAGATGCTTCCAAATCTCCATCTCTCGAAGGTAGTGGAAGCATCCATGAGATAAAAACCTTGTTTTTTACAACCTGGCTACAGTCTCTTTACAACACAGTCTATTCACCCCCCAAGCCCCGGACACCGTCCACACTGGCTCCCAGCTGGACGATACTCACAGACGGTTTTGTGTGGTGTGGTCAGAGGGTACGAGTTCGCTTCGCACCAGCCCATGGGGAAGATGTCCATGGACTCCACGTCAACAATGAACTCCGGGGAAGGAGTCTGCAGACCTGCATCGGGAAAGTCAAGACAACGGGTACAGACATTACCACGGAGACCCAGAAGAAGGGAGCCCACCAGAAGCACCACGGAGACGAGGATCTCGCTCCCCGGACCGTTCAGCCGAGCCCAGTCTGATGACAGATACCAGCACCTGAGGTACCAAACAGCCAGAGCACGAGGGGTGCAAAGAAAGTGCAGATCCAGAAGATCCAAGCTACTTCCTACTGCGCACAGGCAGGGGGCGGGGAGGGGTGGCAGAAAAGCTGGCAGAGGGAATAAGTCCATCCCTTTCCCAACAGTACCTTTAAAAATGAAGGGAACGGGCCCGAGCAGGGGAGGGGGCTCCAGCACGCGTGTGTAAGGCCACCAAGACACACTTCGTCTGGCACCCAGCAAAGGTTGACCTTCAAGTCACAGAAGTTAAGACTACCATGGAAAGAACCGGCTGGGCACGGCGACGTGGGTTTTGAGCAGGACACACAGACACAGTTCCTCTAGGGAGTTGGCTCACTCCTCAGTTTGACTGGGGTTACTTATTTTGAACTCCATGGGTGGCCTGCAGGCTTCGGTCGTGTCCCACAAAAGCCATTTATGTGGGAGTGTCTTTTCTAGTGGGGTCTGCCTAAAAGTCACCCCGTTTCGTGGATCTACTCGCGCCTTGTGAATAAATCGTCAGCACAGCTCAGAGACTCAGGAAATCTGCCTGCGAGGTAAGCCAAGCTCTGAAGGAGCTCTGGCCACAGAGGACACACTTGGAACCCAGCAAACTAGTGAAAAGGAGAAAATTCGATACCAAATCAATAGTTCTTTGGGGGAAAACCAAAAACCCAACAGCACCAAGGGAAGGCACGCATGAACTAACAATCAAAAGGCATGACCTCTATTAAGAGTCTGACCACTTCCTCTTGCTTTGCCTTGGCTGCTTCATGGAGCAACAAGAAGAAAGCAAGGCAGTCAGCCCCCTCCCCCCCCCCCACACACCCATGTCACCACTCTGCATCTGAGGAGTTTTAAATCCTACCTCCCCCCAAACTGAATGTCACGAAGCTCAACTCCAGCAGACGCAAAATGGTCCCAACTGCTGTTAACACTGACGTCCGCTGCATCGGGCCCTCCCCCCAGCTCCTCGCGGTACAGTAGATTCCGTGAGAAAGCAGCACGCTGTTGCAGGACGTGGTTCCGATTCAGCGCTAGCCCAACACTACTGCACATGCGGCGCCTGCGCTAACCCCACACTGTGCACACGCAGCGCCCAAACACGCCCACGCATGCATGTGATCACCACCAGTGGTCACTCTCAGCTCTGGATTCCTTCCCCAAGAGAGCAAGTACCATGATTATCAATCCTAACCTTCTTTCTCCTTAATGCTCCCATAATTCGAAGGGTACGTAAGCTATAGAAATGCAAGGTTTGTGGGGATCAGTTCTCACCAGCTGAACGAATGGAAATCATTTCTGTCTCCCATTACGACTCCACGGGTACTTAATGTACTCACCAAAGAGACCGTCAAATAAACAAGACCATGTCCAAAACAGACAAAAAGTAAAAACTCTAAGTGGCTTCCACTGTGGAAGTGACCGCTCCTGTCCTGGAGGGCGCCCGGCTCTCTAGAGGGTCTGCAAGCTGTCTTTTCCTCTTCAAAAACCAGCACCTGTTTCTCAGCTACTCAACAATTTTGCCAATGGGCTGAATTCATCTACAACATATATATGTATATATCTCCAGACTTACGTGTAGGTACAAATAAGATTTTCAAGGTCAAAGTAGTACTTCAAAAAGAAGCATAAGGTGAACTTGACAGCTTGTTCTTTCCTGAATCATGACCTTGATCTTCCAATATTCTGCTGGCTTAAACATCACTTGCTATTAATGCTTTAATATATACACTTCCAAAGCAACGTGTATGGTAATATATTTATATGGCTGTCTCTACCATGCTTTAAAATTCTTCAATCATACTCTGCACTCAAAACAAGTATTTATGAGCTGCAATGTGACAGCGACTACATCTTCAAGAAAGTTCTAATCCTGCCTTCCTTGCACCTTCAAATCTAACCCATTAAGGCATCTATTGAATAGGAACAGATGGAAAAGTGGGTTATTTATCTCCCAGAAACATTGTCCTGACTGTGAAACTTTTCCAACCCTATTCTGAATGATGGGTATCGATTCCTTATGTCCTAGGAACTAGGACATATCTACAACTAGATACATCTGGCTGGACTCAGAATAATCTTTATAAAAAATAACCCACTATTTTCTAAGACCAGTGACACTAGCTTACAAAATAATCCATTACAAATGTATGCGATTCTCCTTGATTATTCTGGGGTTTCCAAAACTACCTATACAAAGCTTAGTGGACTACTGCAATAGTCTTACCATTTTAGAGGACACCCTCTGTGAACAACAGAAGGTCATGCTCAACCCTGGAGTTCATTTTAGTTGCATCCATCAATATGAATTCTACTTACTCATCCTTATCCAGAACCTTCATCTCAAAAACCACCAAGAAGCCTCACTCACTATCTACGGGGAAGTACCTCAATACATTCTGGTACACCGTATGACAGGATCTTCTGCAACTGTAAAGAGAGGATGAGAAACCTCTTTGTAAACCTATATATAAAGACGTATACGTATATGTTGAGTCAAAAAACGGCAGAGTACAGAACACTGCGGATATGTAGTATGCTACCATCTGTTTAAAAAGGGGGAAATAACATATATTTATATGTGCATAAGATAAATCTGGAACAAAGTGTAAAATTCTAATACAGCAGGCGTCTGCTGGGAAAGGAACTGGGGCACCGAGGGACGGGAGCAGGAGTGGGAGAGACTCTGACCATGGATACTTTCATGTATTTTTGGCCCTTGCGAATGAATCAACTAATTTATAATCACAAACTCACTATCACCACAATAATCACACAACACAAATGCTCCAAGAACAAAAAGAGTTTAACGTACAGACCCTACTGCCACAGAGGCCAGATTAATGACGGGCAAGTGAACTTAACGGGAAATAAAACCACACTATGACGAATCATTTTGCTAAGAGGGGCAGAGATGTTCCATATTCACAAAGCATGTAAATTTGTAAGAGTCACTTTGGAACCTTAAAATAGTTCTGCCATGTGCCACATCCAGAGACTGCGTCATCCCCTCACTGTATACTGTTCCCTTCCACAAAGTTGCACCTGCCCTCTGGAAGAGGCTTCAGGAAGAGAATCAGAACAAGCCCCACACTTCTGTTAAAAGGTGGGAAAGGAAGAAAAGCAAGAGGTATTTAAGGAAGCAAGGTAGCTTTGCTCGAGTCAAAGGCCACAGCAAATGGGGACGGGGTCAAGCACAGGATGGAAAGATAAGGTGTTGGAGAGGGAAAGTGCTCCGGTGATCCGAGTGCCGGAAACCCCAGGGGCCATCTGCCCACCTCCTTCCACCTGCAAAGACCCACCTACCAAGCCAGACTGTCATGTCCCTTTGTCAGCCGTGGAGCCAAATTTCTAAGGAGCAAACAGGCAAACTGTGGGCAGCCAAGATCAAGATGTGACAGGAAACAGGTGGTCTAGAGGGAAACTACAGAAGTGGGATCAGATGTGTGAGTGGAGAGAGAGATGCCTACAGGACTGCAAACTTGCAAGCACTGACATCGAGCCCGACACTTCCCCGAATGTTTCATCTTTACAAAGACCCTAAGGGACAGGGACCAGACACAGCCCCACTTTGCAGATGAGTAAGCTGAGGCACAGCAGATGATCGAAGAGCAGCAAGGGGTGGATCCATGACGTGACCCTAAATAAGCCTAACTCCAGAGGCGTTTCAGATGACCTTCTTCTTTCTTTCTCTTGTTCTCGTTTCTGTTTGGGGTTTGGATTGGCTGGGTCTGTTTGGCATCTCTCCCATTCCTACTCGGGCCTCACATCCCTCCTGCAGAGTTCCCAGATAAAGCAGTCAGTCACCACCGCCTCCCACAGAAGGGGAAGAAGCCAGACCTGCCTTGGCGTGGGCAGATGACAACAGGAAGGTGGTTGGTCAGGCGTCACAACTATCCCTAGGGCAAACTCTGTGTGGGTTCCTGTAGCAAAGCCTTCGGAGAGGTGATTCCCCCAAACCCCTGTCAAAAGCCTTCCCCCCAATTCACATCCTGCCTAGGAGAGCCGGCCCATTTCTGCTGCTAGTCACCAAGAACCCGTGTAATTGAGCATCAGCTTTGGGAACAAAACAGATTTGGGAGGATTCAAAGCCTGTGCCCACAGACAGCTCCCACTCTCCAACCACCCTCGTTAGCGTGCAGGAAACATTGCTCTCAGCCCGATCTGCTGAGGCAGCTCCTCCCAAAACTGTCTCATGCAGGCCATACCTCCTTTTAAAGATTTTAAAACCACCCACACTGGCTTGAAATATAATTACTTTCGCATTTGCATTTTCCCTTGTTTGATTTTTGCAAGTCTCTGTGAAATGCTTATTAACCACCCGACTTTTCCACAAAGTACAAAAAGGCTTAAGGGGCAGTTTTCCGCACCTGGTGTCCTACCCATAAGGGGTCACGTCAACACGAGTCCCCTTAACCTGTGCCATACCTTGCCCATTAGATCTCAGAGTCCTTTACGAAGCCCAGAGCACACAGAAGTACCATCTGCGGAGGATGACACCCAAATGCAGACTCCAGTCCCTGTCTGGGATCCCGAGGCACCAGGTCTGAGGAAGGTGCAATTTCACAGGATTCCCACAGATTTACTGGAACTGACCCAAGCATAGGAAAAAGATGGCCAGAGAGGTTCTGAATGTTAACTTACATGTATAAAATATCTCACTGGCTCAAAATTCAGTTGGCAAGAGAGCAGATCTTTTTGTTTGTTTTAGATTTAATTAGCCAACATACCATTATTGGTTTCAGAGGTTCATTTAGTTGTAACACCCAGTGCTCACCACATCACGTGCCCTCAATGCCCACCCCCCAGTTACCCCATCCCCCACCCATCTTCCCTCCAGCAACCCTCAGTTTGTTCCCTGGGGTTGAGAGTCTCTCATGGTTTGTCTCCCTCTCTGATTTCTTCCTGTTCAGTTTTCTCTCCTATCCTCTTCTATAATGTTTCTTATGTTCCACATATTAGTGAAACCATATGATAATTGTCTTTCTCTGATTGACTTATGTCACTTAGCATAATCCCCTCCAGTTCCATCCACGTCATCGTAAACAGGAAGTGTCGATCCTTTCTTATGGCTGTGTAATATTCCATTGTGTATATGGACCACATCTGCTTTATTCATTCATCTGTTGAAAGGCACTGTGGCTCTTTCCTCAGTTTGACGATTGCTGCTATGAACATTGGGATGTAGGTGCCCCTTCAGATCACTACATCTGTATCTGGGGGCTACTGCTGGGTCATAGGGTAGCTCTATTTTTAACTACTTGAGGAACCTCCATGCTGTTTTCCAGAGTGGCTGCACCAGCTTGCATTCCCACCAAGAGTGTAGGAGGGCTCCCCTTTCTCTGCATCCTCACCAGTATTTGTTGTTTCTCGCCTTGTTAATTTTTGCTGTTGACTGGTGTGAGGAGGTATCTCACTATGGTTTGGATTTGTATTTCCCTGACGCCGAGTTGAGCATTTTTTCATGTGTCTGTTGGCCATCAGTACATTTTCTTTGGAGAAGTGTCTGTTCATATCTTCTTCCCTTTTTTTCACTGGATTTTTTGTTCATTGGGTGTTGAGTTTGATAAGTTCTTTATAGATTTTGGATACTAGCCCTTTATCTGATTAGACATTTGCAAATATCTTCTCCCATTCTGTAAGCTGTCTTCTAGTTTTGTCGACTATTTCCTTTGCTGTGCAGAAACTTTTTATCTTGATGAAGTCCCAATAGTTCATTTTTGCCTTTGTTTCCCTTGCCTTTGGAGATGTGTCTAGCAAGAAGTTGCTATGCCCAAGGTCGAAGAGGTTGCTGCCTGTGTTCTCCTCTAGGATTTTTATGGATTCCTGTCTCACATTTGGGTCTTTCATCTATTTTGAGTTTATCTTTGTGTATGCTGTAAGAAAATGGTCCAGTTTTATTCTGCATGTGGCTGTCCAATTTTCCAACACCATTTGCTGAAAAGACCGCCCTTTTTCCATTGGACATTCTTTCCTGCTTTGTGGAAGATCAGTTGACCACAGAGCTGAGGGTCCATTTCTGGGCTCTCTATTCTGTTCCATTGATCTATGTGTCTGTTTTTGTGCCAGTACCATGCTGTCTTGATGATGACAGCTTTGTAATAGAGCTTGAAGTCCGGAATTGTGATGCCCCCAGCTTCGATTTTCTTATTCAACGTTCCTCTGGCAATTTGGGGTCTTTTCTGGTTCCATATAAATTTTGGGATTATTTCTTCCAGCTCTGTGAAAAATGCCGATGGTATTTTTTAAAAAGATTTTATTTATTTATTTGACAGACAGAGATCACAAGTAGGCAGAGAGGCAGGCAGAGAGAGATCGGGAGGCACGCTTCCCACTGAGCAGAGAGCCCAAAGCAGGGCTCAATCCCAGGACCCTGGGATCATGACCCAAGCTGAAGGCAGAGGCTTTGACCCACTGAGCCACCCAGGCGCTCCAATGCCAATGGTATTTTGATAGGGATCGCATTGAGTATGTAGATTACTCTGGGTAGCACAAAAATTTTGACAGTATTTGTTCTTCCATTCCATAAGCATTGAATGTTTTTCCATTTCTTCGTGCCTTTCTCAATTTCTTTCATGAGTACTTTACAGTTTTCTGAGTACAAATCCTTTACCTCTTTGGTTAGGTTTATTCCTGGGTATCTTATGGTTTTTGGTGCTATTATAAATGGGAATGATTTCTTAATTTCTCTTCCTTCAGTCACTTCATTAGTATATAGAAATGCAACTCATTTCTATGCATTGATTTTGTATCCTGCCACATTGCTGAATTGCTCTAGAAGTTCCAGGCATTTTGGGGTGGAGTCTTTGGGTTTTCCACATAAAGTATCACGTCACCTGCAAAGAGTCAGAGTTTGACTTCTTTTTGCTATTCAGGTGCCTTTTATTTCTTTTTGTTGTCTGACTGCTGAGGCTGGGACTTCTAGAACTATGCCGAGCGACAGCGGTGAGAGTGACATCCGTCATCTGCACACCTTGGTAAAGCTCTGTTTCTCCCCCATGAGAATGCTATTCGCTCTGAGCTTTCTGTATACGGCTTTCATGATCCTGCGGTGTGTTCCCTCTATCCCTACACTGTGAAGAGTCTTTTTTTTTTTAATATTTTATTTATTTAACAGAGAGAAATCACAACTAGGCAGAGAGGCAGGCAGAGAGAGAGGAGGAGGCAGACTCCCTGCGGAGCAGAGAGCCCGACGTGGGGCTCGATCCCAGGACCCTGAGATCATGACCTGAGCCGAAGGCAGTGGCTTAATCCACTGAGCCACCCAGGCGCCCCTACAGTGTGAAGAGTCTTAAGAAAGGATGTTGTATTTGTCAAATGCTTTTTCTGCATCAACTGAGAGGATCACATGGTTCTTGTCCTTTATTAATGATGTAGCATGTTGATTGATTTGCGAATGTTGAACCACCCCTGAAGTCCAGGAATAAATCCCACTTGGTCGTGGTGGATAATCTTTTTAATGTGCTGTTGGATCCTATTGGCCAGTATCTTGGTGAGAATTTTTGCATCCTTGTTCGTCGGGGATATTGGTCTGTAATTCTCCTTTTTGGTGGCGTCTTTGTCTGGTTTTAGAATCAAGGTAATGCTGACCTCATAGAACAAGTTTGAAGTTTTCCTTCCATTTCTATTTTTTGAAACAGTTTCAGAAAAATAGGTATTACTTCTAATATACTTTAAATTTAATATCTTTAATTAAAGATAATATTTAATATTATCTTTAATTAAAGATAATATTTAATATTATCTTTAATTAAAGATAATATTTAATATTATCTTTAAATATTTGGCAGAATTCCTCTGGAAAGCCATCCAGCCCTGAACTCTGTTTTGTTGGGAGATTTTTGATTACTGCTTCACTTGGTTTGAAGCTGCTTATGGGTCTGTTGGTTAAGGATATATTGGTTTGGGTCTGTTCAGGTTTTCTATTTCTTCCTGCTTCAGTTTTGGTAGTTTCTATGTGTCCTGGAATGCATCCATTTCTTCCAGATTGCTTAATTTATTGGCATATGGTTGTTCATAATATGTTCTTAAAATTTTATCTCCTTGGTGTTGGTCATGATCTCTCCTCTTTCATTCAAGATTTTATTAATCTGGGTCATTTCTCTTTCCTTTTTGATTAAGTCTGGCTAGGGGTTCATCGATCTTATTAATTCTTTCAAAGAACCCACTAGCAGGTCTCAAGGGACTGCTGTCTCTTAAATCACTCTCTTGTTCGGAAACACAAAATTTTATGTATGCCTCTTATCTAGTCAGCAAGCGCTTAGCGAGCAAAATGCACACAAGCTCTCGTCCAAGTACTGTGCTGTGTGAGAGGCAAAGACAGGAGCACAGTCCCGCACAGTGGCTCCCAGCGCCGGTGACGGTGCCAGGGTGTGTGCAGACGTAGTGAGCGCTCCGTTCCGATGGCGCGCAGGGAGGTAACACTGACAGGAGAGGGGCGGCCGAGTCCGCGTGCTGCAGCAGGAGACCTGACTCCAAGAGACAGACAGACGGACTGAGGAGGAGGAGGAAGCCATGGCTGCTATGTTACAACATGAACTCCTAGGGCCCCGTAAGGGTGGCAGGGCAGCAGCCGGGGAACAACTGTGGGGGCGGGGGGACGAAGACCTGGGCCAGAGGGCGGCCAGGGGACGTGAAGACCGAATCAGGCAGGAGCACTGGTTGCCGAGGGGACGTCCCGGTCACAGTGGCGGGCTGTGGGCAGCCATGCACTGGCTTGGATGGTCTCTGGGTTTTTCACGTGGGTCGGAGGGGAATCTCAAGCAGAGCAAATGTCGGGGTAACAACTGACATCTGGTTGGGGGACACTGTGCCGGCAACAAAACTAGGACTGCTGGGGGTGGGGGGGGGGAGTCTGCCGTGAGTGCTGGAGTCGTCGGCACAGAACGGCTCCCGAAGCCACAGCGAGACGAGATTGCGCAGGCACTGGGGAAGAAAGCACTTCAGAGAGCTCTGACCTTCATGTGAGGGAAGCTGAACAAAGTAAAGCCAGGAATGCTCATCGGAGAAAGAGTCTGTGCCTGGCGCTGTATTCTGGAAAAGAGATGGAGGGGAGGCTTTGGAGGAGGGGGTAATATGGTTTGAATGCTGCAAAGAGAAAAAGGGACAGGGACAATCTACAGATGGAGAATTATCAGTGACGGTGGGGAAACTCAGGTAGAAAAAGCATCATAAGGAAAAAAACAAAAACAACCAACCAAAGCCAGAGACGGAGAATGTGTATCAAACTCCTTAGCAAGAGGAACAGAAGACAGGGGTGTGAGGAGGACTGGAGGCAGGAAAGTGATCACTAGTCGTAGAAAGGGCAGGACATCAGTCCCGGGGGGTGCCAGTCGTCCACGCAAATGCATGGTATCCCCGCGAATGCGCGGATACTCAGATGCTCGAGCGGACACTTGGACCCTCCCCGGAATGGGAGCGGAGTTAACAAGGCGTGTCTGGCATCGTTACTTTTTTCGAAGTGATAAATGATTTAGCAGCTACCTCCATGAAAGGAATCCACCTCCATCACGCCAGCAGGTGATTGAAGACCTTGCAGGTTCTATTTGCCGCAGAACCAGGTTTTCTCTCGTGACCAGGCAGGCAAAGGGAAAAGCTGGTTACGGCCAACGCGGATGGAGATCTGAGACACGAGGCTCCCAGCCTCTCCTGCACACTAGATTCCAGGGACAAAGCAGGCGTCCTTGGCGGTTTTCTACCCGTGGGAGATGGGAGGACAGCAGGAGGCAGGGGGGATCTTCCTGTGGTTCTCAGCGCCTGCAAGCGTGGCCGTGAAGACTGCAACAGCTGGACTCAATACTTCCATTCCTGCTCTTAAGCTTCAAGGGTGGCTAGAGCTGCAGCAGCGGCGCCGCTGTACCCTCGACATGCTTCGTGGCTGAAGCCCACGGCAGACCAGCGACTAACGCTTCCTGCCCTTGGGGACCACCACCATGTCCTTGAGATGAAGAGCCTGCTCAGTGATCGTAGAGGGACCTGTTTCCTCAGCACAATCCCGTTCTGCTTGAAACACCGTGCTTCTTGGCTGACCCCGGAGCAGAGAGACTCTCCATCTTGTTTCTAAGTTCCCTGAATCCTAAAACCTTACTCCCTTGGATGATAAATGAAATGTACAACCTGGCATTGAGCGACTGATCAGAGGACACTGCATGTTACTGCACCCACATCCCAAGAAAATCTGAGTTCTGAGCCTCGACAGGCCTAAGGGGCTCACTTCTTCCTCAAGCGGAGCATTTGGAATTAGTGCTGCCCAAAACAACCTTCTGTAAGGAGGCGGACGTCCAGGAGCTGCCCCAAACAGCAGCCTCCAGCCTCACGGGACAGTGCATGACCACAGACAGCCCAATGCGGGAACCGAAATTATGATTCCGTTTAACTCAAAACGAAGGAGCCATCCGTGGCTGGAAGCCACACAGTGGACGACACAAAACTAATATCTACTAACATGTCCTGAGAATGTCTCCTGCAGGGGTTCCAATCTGGGGTCCATGAATTCCAAGGAGGCCTGTCCAAGAATGGTTTTGAGAGGGTGCGTGGACGGTCTGAAGTCACACCAAAAATGGCATACGTGTGCAAGTGCTTTTCCCTGAGTGTCAGTCTCCTCCGCTGTGTTTTCATATGGGCCTGTCTCATCACAAATGTAAACAGCCGTTGTGCAACTAGGACCATTCTAGGAATTTCAGCGTTCTCAGTTCTAGTAAGATCACTTGTCCAAAACAGACTGAATTTTCCAGGAATCTGTTGCAGGAACGGCCTAAGCCCTCCATTAAATATGTCTTCATGGCCACCTCACTTGGGCCCTCATCCCTATGGCCTCATGGAATCAACATTGCCACCAAGGGACTCGGCCAAGAAACCTCCTCAGCCTTACTTAGCACGTTACTTCATGCACTCAATTTGCCCACATGCTCATTCACTCACTCATCAGAGCTCTACAAAGCAAGAGGACAAGGAAGGCAAGAAGCAAGATGATCCAGCCTCGAGGCCCTAAGCAGGCGCGCGGCAGACAGACAGGGAGGCTTCGAGAGGCAACGGCCGGCCGGTCTGGAACAAAGGAGAGGCGGCTGATCCTACGTGTCCCCAAGAAGCAGTTAGACCACTCCTACCCTCGCTGACTGTGCACAGCCAGGGGATGCCTCCCCCTGGCAGGCGGCTGGATGTTTACTCTCTAGAAAATATGCAGCAGAGTGACTTAGAGTCAGAAGCACCAGGACAGGGAAACCACAAGTGCAGCAAACGGGCTCGTGTGGAAAGTGAAGGGTATGCACCTTCCTGCTGTCACTAACAACCCAGGTGCCCGAGCTCTGGACGCTGGCCTAACACTTAGAACAAGCGGAGGACGGGAAAACAGCAGAGGCAGGCCGACCCCGCCACAGCCAAGGAGCCAAGAGAAAATCAGATAAATCAGGAAAGGTCACTGGACCGTTCCAAAATGCGTGCATTTCTCAAGAGGGGAGAAGGAGAACTCACATCTGCGTCCTGTGCTTAAATACCTCCGCTGAAATTCTACGTGAGGCTCCGGCTCCAAGAGCCCGCAGGCTGCTCCTGATAGCCCTCGGCAGCTGCAACCGGGGCGCACAGACGCGCAGCCCGGCATGTCCGTGCTTGTCGATGTGTGTAGTGAAGCCGGCAGCTACAGCCTGGGATTCCAGAATGCTAGAAAGCTCCTGCCTGAGGCCATTCACCGCACAGACTCACTGACGGACGCTGACACAGCAGGTTTCTCCAGGACTGAGTGTGGAAAGGTTTTGTTTTCTCCAGATTTCAGACAGTAACAAAAAATAAAGACCAGGAGACGTTGGTAATAACCTAATTTGGGTTTGACTAAAGCTCCCTGTTCTTAAGATTTCTCAGGGCACCGGGTGGTACAGTCTGTTAAGCAGAAGACTCTTGGGTTTCAGTTCAGGTCATGATCCCAGGGTCGTGAGATCGAGCCGCGTGACAGCTCCCCACGCAGCAGGATATCTGCTGTAGATTCTCCCTCTGCCCTTCCTGCCCATTCTCATTCTTTCTCCCTCTCAAATAAATAAATAAGTAAATCTTAAAAATAAAAAAGATTTTGATTCTCCACAGACCTGAGGATTCTCAGTCATCTTTGTTTTTTTGGTCCTCTGCATGCTTGTGTTTTTATAATAAACAGAACCGATGGCAGTGGGTAAGAACTCCTACAGGGCATCATTCCCTCCCCACGTGCAAAGCACAAGAAGGCCTGCGGAGAGTCCCCTACCCCTTTTCATGAGTAAGAGTGCTCCAATGGCAAACCAGGTTTTGGTGTCCCCTTCCAGAGCTCTCTTCAAAAATTTCTGTAGCGGCATCACCTAAAAGAGTTAAATAATTCTGCAGAAATGAAGCCTGCTGGTCATCCCTTTTCTGGCATAGGAGGAATTTCTGCCTCAGCCAGAAGGATAAAGTAACATATCTAGGAAAGTGGAGCTTATCACATCTCTTCTAAACAGGAGAAAAATACTACTAATAATGGGGGTAATAGAAGTGAAGGAAGACAAAGATATAAGCCCTTTTAGGAAGGGAGCAGGGAGTGGGAACGTTGTGAAGACGGGTGGGAGGGGGGAACCCTGAAGACAGGTGGAAGGGTGCAGGGGTGCATGAGGATGCAGGGAAAGGAAGGGAGAGTGGGGTGCCCTGAGGACGGGTGGAGGAGAGTGGGGTGTGCCCTCAGGATGGATGGAAGGGAGCGGAGCACCTTGAGGATGGGTGGGAGACCCACACCCTATCCCCGGAGACAAAGATCTGGAAGGCACAGGAAGTGACATGGCGCGGGGGATGCAGACGCAGGAGCGCGCGGCTGCAAGGTTGGGGGCATCACCACTGAGAGCAACTTGTGCTACACGGCCAACACTTGTAATTATAGATCAAATCACCTAAAGCAGAGTATTAACACAGAAGAGAAAGCACTACAACGTCCTCTCTCAAACACAAAAACCCCATCATCATAAATTGCACTTGCTACCCGTCAGTGGTGAGAGCTTGCAATTCTTTTTAAATACGCGTCTAAAATAGTGCCACCTGCATCTCCGGTATTTCATTCACGGCCCGCTCCTCGACATCAGCTCTTTTACAGACACTTAAAGAACTGACTTCAAGAGAAGTCAACTAGTAGATTAAAAATGATCGTTTTAATTACCTAAAAGTGGTCAATTAGCCATGTGTTGAAACTACTTCAAATCAATTTAATGCATAAAAATAACTAATAAATTGTTACGAAGTACTTTCTACATTTACAGTGTCAAGTAAATAAATGGTCTATAATCAGAATCTCCATCATCATAAAAATAATTTAACAGCCACAAAGTTACCATAGTGAATCTCTAGCATTTATTCCCAGGACTGAAGACAGAAAATACTATATACATAAAACTGTGAAACAATGAGAATTAAGGGTCACCAAGCTTACTGTGACTTTAAAAGTAATATTCAGGAAGGTCCAAAACAGAACAAAACCTAAAACCCCCCAAATTCAAGCAAGAAAAAGAGACAAAATGGCATTTTACTTTTTTGATCAAACACATGATTCTGACCAAGGACTCGAGGAGATAATATGCAACAAGCAGTTTATTAAAAAAAATTTTCTTTTTTTAGTGTGTCAGGTCTGGAAAAAAAATGGACAATCTATTTTCTGATCTGCTCCCTAATGGTGATTTCACTGCTACAGGGTAAGAAGGCACTCTGGAGAATAAGAGCTGATGGGAGCTGCCTCACGTTTCTTTGCTATAAAAACAGAAATTTCTATCGAAAGAAAAACAGTAATAAGGAGAAAAGGCTGTCAAAAATGTTCAATATTGGCTAAATGTTGCTTCCTCTCATTCTTTTTAAGAACTGGAAAGCTGTGAGGTCTGATGAATTAACCAACAAAGATGTCAAGGACAAGGAAACTGACCCCAGGCATATCTTCACAGCTTAGCTAGCGTTGTTTCTCCATCTATAAAAATCAGGACTCTCTGACTGTTGCCTGTGTTAGGTAATCAACAGCTGTAAAGCACTCTAGAAGTAAAAACTGCTAAATAAATAATGATTGCCAAAGAACTTTAACAATGATGTGCTAATTCATAATGGGAAACATGGGCTGTGAACTCTACCGTTTTGTTTTCCAATTAATAATGCAAGCAAGACCCCAATCTCACAATTTGGCTTAGCATAGTATTAGGCAAGCAGGTTCAATGTAGGGACTGGAAATCACAGCAGGAGTCTTGTTTTTCCTACAGCAGCTGACTCAACTTTACTTATAGTAGTGAAAATAAGATCATGTGTTATTCCTGTGGCTACAGAAATATCATCATCATACCTGTGTCTACTTTTTGGCTAATTCTAGCTACAAGCCATTTTACTTGAAAATCCCCCAAGCAATCAACTTTTGGAGAATTTCCCCAAGCAATAATTTGGAGAATTATTGCACATTGATTTTGAAACCCTAAACCACAGTATGTTTTAAACTACTTTTCTAGGAATTAACGACACAGATAATGGTCACGTTACAATCATCGCTCTCTACCCTTCCCACTCACTTGGACTACAATACTTCTGAGACCGAGATCATCAGACTCAGAATTTTGGTGCTTCTTAGACTTGCTTTCTAAAGAGACAGAGTGATGAGATTAGTACCAGTTCTACAACCTTGCAAATTTTCATACCAGTCATGGTAGGAGCATGGCATGATGGCTGAGATATGGGCCTAGAGAGGCAACTTTATTATTCATAACTAGTCTTGTTTTTTCCATATACATTTAAAATAATTTATGAATGCCAGGAAAATAAAAACAAATGAACCCCCAAAATTTAGAGCACGGAAAAATGGGAAAACCTTACAGATCAGACTTAATTCCTTCTCATTTAAAATATAACCTATAAAAAACCAGTGTTCTATCTCAATCTAAAATCTGATCATGGTTCCACTTATAAAGCATAATGTTCTCTGAATTATCTGCAGAGTTACAAAAAAAAATGTAGCTCTAAGAAACAGTTTAAACATCATTAAACAAACAAATCTTGTGTATTATTGTATTTGGGGAGAGAGACACCTCCAGTGACTATTTCAAGGTAAAATTAAACATCTGTGGAAGAAACCAAAGTAAAGGGTATTATTCATATTAAAATGCAAATATATAATTATATCCTCATAATAACCAAGACCTCAAATACCAGTTTTAGTGACTCATGTTAATTTAATTGTGACATTAGCTTTTATAATCATAGATGTAAAAAGACCACTGTGTTCCGAACATAATTATCACACCAGTATCTCATTTCATGAAATTATTAGTTAAGATGAGAGCCTCCGAACAAGTTTATATTTCATTAGCTTCACTTACTTAAGATCCCTGAATAATTTAAGATCTGTTTAAGTGAAAGGAAAGCAGAAGGGGTTCCTTCCGAGAAGCACCGTGTGTACCTCGCCATTTCCAGGCGGACCCTAGGTTCCCCAGGACGGGGGCGAAGCCAGCGTACCTTCCAGGTGAAGCCACATCAGCCTCCCCTTCACGCTGACAACAGAGGCCACGCAGAGCTCTCCTGGGTTCCTGGGGTTGACGGCTTCGAGCTTCATGTTCTTCGTGAAACCCCGACTGAACGTGGTCTGAAAGAGAGAGAGATGGGACACTGAGCCAGGGCACAGCCAGCAGGTGCAGCAACAGAGCGGCCCGCGGGCCAAGCAGGGATGCGCGCACAGAGGAATGCGCAGGCGCACACAGACATGCACAAGCGCACACAGACACGCGCAGCCGCGCACAGACACACGCAGGCGCACAGGCTCGCGCAGGCGCACACAGACACGCGCAGCCGCGCACAGACACACGCAGGCGCACAGGCTCGCGCAGGCGCACACAGGCACGCAGAGCTCATCCATCAAACAGGGTTGCCGCAGTTAGTCGAAAAAGAGCCATGACCTCATCTGCATCGCAGAACGAGAGCTCTGCGGATACACCGCATGCGCCTACAGATATCTGTTGAAGGAGAGGATGGATCCGTTCTCTGCCTGGCCCTGTATGCGCCCTTACTTCTACGCCATCACTGAGGCGCACATTTCTCCTCCTTCCCTCCATTCCTCGCTCGCAGCAGTCCTGGGCACATTCGTGGGTGCGGGGAGACGGCCCGAGTCTCCTTCTGGCATCATTTCCTTCAGCCCGAAGAACATTCTTGGGCGCTGTTTAGTGTAGGTCAGCTGGTGGTGACATCCGACAGTTTCATCTGAAACCGTATTTATTTCAAATTTGTGGCTTTTGGCTCCCTTTTATTATTTTTAATTCACTTTTCAAAAAATTTCCACCTAGGAACATTCACTCGTTTCGGTGCCCTGTTCCGTGAGGGTTCGGGCTGCTAGATAAACGCCTGTAGAGTCCCGCAGTGATAACCTGCATCAACAGGCACAGCAGTCCCTTCACCTCCAAAACGCCTTAGCACTGGCCCTTTGGTGATCAGTCCCTCTCTGGCTCCCAGTTTCAGGAGCATGCGTCCTGTTCCGACAGTGTTGCCTTTTCCGTGAGATCGCTTTAAATGGAGCCATACACTGTGTAGTCTTGCTTCTTCCACTGAAGCAAAATGCATCTGGGATTCATCCATGCTACTCCACGAATGCGTAGTTCGTTCTGTTTTACTGCTGAGTAGTTTCTAGGGCCGTGCCACAGTCCATCCATTTACCAGTTGAAGGACATTCGAGCAGTTTCCAATTTCTGGTGATTGTGAATAAAGCCGCCATAAACATTCAAGCACAAGTTTCTGTGTGAACAGAGTTTATGAGTCTGCTTGGAAGACGGTAACAAAATCCCACACGCTGGGTGGCTTTAACAAAAAAATTTGTCTCGCTGTTCCAAAGGCTGGAAGTCTTGAGATCACGGTGTCAGCAGGGTTGGCTTCTTCTGAGGACGCTCTCCTTGGCTTGTAGACAGCCGCCTTCTCCCTCTGTTGTCTCCAGTCTCTCCTCCATGTACGTGGTCTGTGTCCTAATTACCACTTCTGATACATACACAGTCCTACTGGATTAAGGCTCCCCCTTATGCCTCATGTTACCTTAATTATCTCTTCAAAAACTCTAACTCCAAATACAGTCACACTGTGAGGTACTATGGGTTAGGACTTCCACTGTATGAATTTAGGGGACTACAATGCAGCCCAGAGTGCAGCTTTCATTTCTCTAGATAAGAAATTGCTGGACCATATGGTAAATGTATGTTTAACTTTCTAGGAAACCACCAAATTAGTTTCCATAGATCACATTGCATTCCCACCAGCAGGGTGGGGCATTCCAGTGGCTGAACATCCTCCTCAGCACTTGGTATTGGCAAGCTGTCCAATTTTAACCATTTTAATACATGTCCGGTGCTTGCTTTAACCCACTGAGCCACCCAGGCGCCCCTGTCCGGTGCTTGCTAATCATGACTTGAATTTGCATTAAATTAAATGTGGAGTATTTTTTTCACACGTTTCTTTGTCATTTGTCTATCTTCCTTGGTGAGGTATCTGTTTCTTTCTTCATTCAGGAAGCATTAGCTTTGGCGGTTGATTTCTTTCAGGACTCTACAAACACTGGTTCACTGTCTTCTGGTGTCCCTTGTCTCTGATGTGAAGTTCACTGTCATTCAAACTGCTGTTCCTCTATTTGGGATCTACCATTTTTTTCTCTGGGTGCTTTGAAGATTTTTCTCTTTATGTCTGGTTATCAGCAGTTTGACTATGCTGGGTGTCTTCCTATTTTTGCTACTTGGGGCCCACAGAGATTCCTGAACCTGTGCATTTAGTATTTTCAGCTGCTTTGGTAACTTTTGGCCATTGTTTCTTCCTACATTTTCTCTTCCGTAGTCTCTGTGGCCATTTCTTCTAGGTCTCCAACTACATATGATATCGTCCCTCAGGTCCCTGAGATTTGTTCTCGTTACCCACCCCAATCTTCTTTCTCTCTCGGTTCTTCAGATAGGATCACTTCTATCCTCAAAGTCATCAGCTCTCTTCCTTGTCACCTCCATTCTGCCTGGAAGCCCTTCCGATGAATTTGCTTATGTTAGATATTTTATGTTTCAGTCCTAGAATTTCTCTTTTTTATACTTTCTACTTCTCTTCTGGAACTTCCTACCTCTCACTCACATTTTCTTCTCAAACTTTAGGATACATCTGAATCACCCAGAGAACCTTTTAAAAACAGAGTGCCGGAGGCCCCTGGATTCAGCGTCAGCCTTCAGCTGAGGTCATGATCCCAGGGCCTTGGGATTGAGTCCTGCATCCTCCCTCTCCCGCTCTCCCTGCTTGTGTGCTCTCCCTCTCTGTCAAATAAATAAATAAATAAAATCTTAATAACAATAACAACAACAACACCATACACAAAAAAAAAGACTGCTAGGCCTTCTCCAAAGTTTGTGATTCATTTTGATTTGAGGTTAAGGTCACAGAATATGTATTTCCAACAAGTTCCCACATGATGCTGGAGCTGCTGGCCTAAAGACCACACTTTGGGAATCACTGCTTTACACCAAGCTTAGTCTTAATGGGAGCTTTAAAATAACATGTCTGCTAATTCTGACATCTGGGTCATGCTGGGTTTGGTCTCCACTGATTATCTTTTCTACTGAGAATTTTCCAATTTCCTCATATGCTGAGCAACTCCGAAGTCTGGATGTTTTAAATGGTATGTGGCAGAGACTCTGGATTATGTTATGTTCTTCCCAAGAGCGTTGTTTTTTTCTGTTTTAGCAAGCAATTAACTTGTTTGGACTCAAACGACACACTCTGTCTCTTGAGAAGGAGCTCAAACTCTCACTCAGTCTTTTGGCCTTAACTAGGCTGCCTGGAGTTTGCCTGGAAAATACACAATTCAAAAAGACTTAAGCAGAATTTATACACAGAATCTGTGGTTCTCTCTCCTGGCTCTTCCTTATCTGTGACTTCTTTCACTTTCCAGCAGTTGCGGTTGCCCAAATTCTGTTATCTGGCTCATCAGGCCAGAAAGACTGTGATTTTTATATTGCTGGTTTTGTTACCTCATACATCAATTGTCAGAAAAGTCTGAAAAAAAAGTAGATCACACAACCCATCGTGTTCCTTCCAAGCGACCTGCTCTCCTCTAGATTTGCTCGTTTTTGTTTATTTGCCACACCCCCAAGGTTGTTGTCTCAGTATCCTGTCCAGAATCTATAGTTAACTGCCAGAGGGTCAATTCAGCCAATACTCAGCCAATACTCAAAGCAAAACTCCCTCCTAGCACTATTTTTAAATAAATATAAAATTTTCCAAAACCATCCACTACTATACATTTCAATCAGACATTACAATACTGAAAACATCTATTTTGAAATATATAAACTGAGATTAACAGGTTCCTGTAAATAACAGAGACTACATCCTTATGTGGACCCATGGGGAGAAACCGAGGTTATTCACAGTCACAACTCTTTGTATGCAGGTTAACTTGTAAATGCAATTATATCTTTATGTAACCGGAACAAAATTATCCAGCAAATGTTGAGAAAGCAATTTGCACCTTTCCTTTATGTTTCTTTGGAAATAGGAAACACAGAGATTTTAGGTGGATTATTTTTCTGCAAGTCGTCCTGCCCCATCCACATCTATGTATTGAGCTTCTTTTTGATAATACGACTTGATAGGCTGCCTGAAAAGCCTCTAAGTAAGTTAAAATGCATTTTATCCTCCTTAATAAGGGAAAGCGACAACCGCATAACCTATTTTCATTTCAACTCACTGCTTGAGGGTAATTTATAAAGATCAATAGCAAAACTGTTACCTGTGAGTTTATTTTACTAAGCATTTGGCTGTGTCAATCCATTTCAGCCCTGCCTGGAGACTGTTAAACGTCCCCAGGGAAATCCACTTCCACACCACCTCTCCTCTCATACACACAATTAAAAAATGAATTCATAATAAGCATTCCATTAAAGAGCACTTGTAGCGAGCTAACAAAATTCAGCAAAGCATTGGTAATGCAATGCACATGCCAACAGGCTGATAACGACCCTGTCGATTAAATAAACGGAGGGCCAGAAACAAAGAGGGCATGTTTGTAACAAGTGCATTCCTAATGAATATGCCAGCATATTCATTAGGAGCAATTTCATCGTGGAAGCTAAATCCTGAAAGCTCAGAGGCCACCTGGGGATGCGGCTACTTGCTCCACGGCGACACTGCACACGGCCAGCGGCTGGCGGAACGGGAGCAGAGGATGGGTGGAAAGCAGCCGCAGTGGAACCATGTTGTCACAGAAGAAAACACTCCCTATGTACAAAACTAGGGGACATGGCAGGATTTCCCTCCTTCCCAAGGCTGGAGAGTGTTAAGGAAGGGATATTTCTTTTGTCAGGTAGAAAGCACAACTCCAGGGGGTTTGGGGGATGTGGTTAAGTATGTCCACAATCCTAAGTGAAAGGTGACAAGGCCAGGACTCTGTGACAAGAGATGGCACTATGGTAAAGAGTCTAGTGAGACGCTCTGGGACTTGATCAGCCCTGGGAGCTGACCCGCAGCTATCCTCACGGTGGCAGGCCCACACAGCCTCCCCGTCCTACCACCTTGACTCACCACGAGGAGCTTTCCACGCTGCAGAAGAACAACTGTGCAAACACAGCGTCAGCCAGGAGAAGGGCCCTTTGGTCATTTCAGGAGCCCTGGTTTTCAACTCTGCCGCTGATGTGTTTCCATGTACGTGAGTACAAGCTGGCCCGCCGATCAACCTACTTCATTCTTCGAAATCCACCTCTGGCTCATGCTCGCATCTGAGCTTCTCCAAGAAGCCAAACCCTCTGACTCTCAGTTCTCGTGTGCTGTGAGTCCCACAGTCCAAATTATGGGGGGGTGGGTAAGGGAGTGGCAAGGAATCAGCAGCTCTAGCAGCACAGGCCCAGAAAAGGTCTTAGATTTAGGGGCTCTCTCTCTCTCTCTCTCTCTCTCTGTACTATCCACTATCCCCAACTGGAGGATTGAGTCTTTTTTTTTTTTTTAGCATAAAGAATTAACTTTCATAACTGAATACGTGTTTAACGCACAAGACTATATATCTATGCTTCATTCTCAAAACAGAAATAATAATCCAGATCCCTTTTCATAGTTCCTAGGGCTGATAAGGTTTCAATGAATAATTTATAAGCTACTTTAGATGACCAACTCCTACAACTAAACGAGTACACATGTGTGCACACACACACTCACACACATACACACTCACACGGGGCTGTTTCATGGGCCATCAAGCCAACAGCTCTACTTGAACCAGGAAGCAGCGTAAAGTAAGCAAAGCAGAGAACTGCTGGGCTAGCGTCTTACCGAAGTGATCCAAGGAAAGAAGTTGACGATCACATACTGGGAATATAGCTCAAGGGCAGAGCGCCTCCTATCGATGGGCTTATCTACAGTATGCCCCACACAGCAAATACACATGCCATGGTGGCACAGGGGACACCCAAACGTGTCCTCCCCTCTCTACAGTACGGACTCGTGGCTGGAACAATTCCCAGGCCATGGCCCGTCTCCCAGTCTCATTCATGGCAAGTGTGGCTGAGGGACTGGTGCTCACCAGCGGAAGGTGGATGGTGTATCATGTCAGTATCAGCTGCCGTGTTGAGAAGCAGAACGAGCTTCTCCTTCCTCCCTTTCCTTACCTGCTGGCTAGATTTCGGATGATGAAGCCAAAGGCTCCCAGGAGGCTGAGACTCACTGTCATAAGCACATGCCGATCAGGAACACCCTGGACCGTCGTCTGTGACTACGGCCCGGAGTCACCCTGATGCACAACCCGAAAGAGGACTTTTCAGGACTACAAAAGCCTTATGCTCCTGCGGTCCACGGCAGCCCTCTAATCTCGCCCAGGGAATAGAAAGCAGCTGACAAAAGTGATGGTGGACGCCCTCTGGGAGAGAAGGAGTAGTAAGAACCAAGCTGCTTACATTTCTGAAGCAGAAGGGAGGGGCTTCCTCTGTCCCGTGCTGCTTGTGATAATCGGCCCAGTCGAAGTCCTGACCAGAGTAACCTGCACGGGGCAAAACACAGACAGAACAGCCTTCGTCAAGCTAAAGCTCAGAGCAAACGAACAGCTTTAGAGTTGGCCTCTCATTAAAATAATAAGAGGCCCAAGGACAGGGCTTCAGAGGGTGAAGTCCTCCTTGCTTCCAGAGGGCGGGTCAGATTTCTGAGGGGAACGTGGGAAAATGTGAAGTCCAACATGCACGTAAGGTGTACCGTCGTTAGTGTAATAGGGGCCCTGAAACCAGGCCAAGGTGGGACGCGGGGGCGGGGCCGATCTGTTTTGGGGGAGAGCAGATGAGCCAGGATACTACACACCACACACCCACACAGCACGTTTGCAGAAATCTCCAGGAACTCCTCCCTCCCCGTAAATCCTGAGTTCACGCGAACTTGCTTCGTGGTATCGTCATGGGAACCATGAAACTTTACTGGAAAACACCACCTTGGGGGATGGTTTTTTAAAGAGTACCAGTAGGTGGACACACAGCGAACAAGGAGCTGAGGTTCTCCCCAGAAAGCCTGGAAAGGCACGGAAGGCAGCAACGGCCCTGCCTTAGGGGTGCACCACAGAGGAGGAAGGAAGGAGCGAATCAGCAAAGTCAGGCCTCTCTGGGTGAGGATTTGGAGGGGCACACTGGAGACCTGGAGGGAGGGGGTTCGAAAGACAGCTCTTCCCACATACTACACTTAATGAAATACAGATCTTCCCAAGGTGGATTTTTCCCGTTCTTTATTCATTTCATATGGCAAGAAGGGCACAATTAACAGTCATGTCATGACCACCATGATAAGACATGGGAGAAGGTCTTGGGAAGGTCATGGGAAGAGGAAACAGTTCCGAATCTTAAAATAAGCGTCGCACTGGGTGTACAGTTTAACCTGCAGAATGAAACACCTTTTCCTGTGAGTGTCATTTGCATTTCCTGTGAACAGAGGACAGCAGTGGAAGCCAACGGGGATCAACAGAAATCGTGTAAAATGTCACCATAACCTTCACCTGAGCATTCTCTCTTGATGGGTTTAAGCGTACGGAAAATAAATCCACAAGGGAGTTCTTAAGTATGTTTCTGAGCCAAGTCCCCATTTTTTCTTCCCCATATCATCATAAATCCTACACCTGCGAATTCACTTAACATGGGGACTTGTAGTTCCTAAATCCCACAGCTGCAAAGTGACTCCAGGAATTCTTCACTGAAGAAAGTCAAGATCCCGGTTGCCTCCTACCTCCATTTGGACTCCCAAGTGCAAGGCAGTATTTTCTTTTCATTAGGGAAGCTCAATTTACCGAGTTTCTTTAGAAGATGGAGATGGGGTTAACCAAGAAGGCAGCTGCCCTCTGGCCAAGAGCCTGACCCTTGGCCCTCCGATCTGCTGACCATCCGTGGCAGAAGTACCCCCCCTTTCTTCCTAAGACATCCCTATCTTTCTATAAAGGCTGACAACTGCTCATTTCTTTCCAACAAGGAGTTAAAATTCTTCAAGTTTTGAGATGCTGTACTCTTGGAAGAGAGTTTCGAAGAGATTCTGGAAGTTTTTTCACCTGTCTCTGCCCCCAACCCCTCTCTCTAGAGCCAAATGGATATTTCCAGCAGGGGTTTCCAGAAAGGACTCTCTCATCAGAAGTTTCTGGAAGGGATCAAATCAACCTTTTTCTGAACACTTATAAACAAAACATGTTTTCAACAAGATCACGCAAGTTTCTTTACGAATAATAAAGCCTCCACTTGGGGAAGGGCTTCTCTGGGGCTGTTTGAGAGCAAATCTTTACATTAATGTGTAAGAACAGAAGAATTTGCCCAAAGACAGCTCAAAATGCTCAGAATCTATGTGACGTACCCAAGGAGGACATCTGGGATTTGAGAGTCAGCTCTCCCCAGAGCTGTGTGAAACAAGGTGAGAACCACTGGAACCTTCTGTGCCCGAATTCCCTTATTCACAAAGCAAAGGAAAGACCTTTAAGGCACGTCTAGCTGTTGCATTTTGTAACTGAGAACCACCATTATTCATTATTCTACCGTGGCTACTTAGGATTTTTTCCCGTCCTTCTGCGGTTAATTCCTTCCTCTTTTCCTGTGAGAAAAATGTGGCAGGGTAGATAAAGAGAGGTTATGAAACAAGGTACTTCCTAAAAGCTCTCCACGGAATAGGGGAAGACAAGATAAATCCTGCAACAGAAGGACCCCATTCATTTGGGGTTGTGGCAGACTGACTTCGTTAAGGGCAAGATCTCATTCTGTTCCAATGTCTCTTCCCTGGGCTTCTGCTGCTTAGTAACTTTTGTGAGCTGACAACAATTTCATCAAGATCATGGGGGAAGAGGCCATATAGGAAAAAATATATATATAAATGAATAACAATCCATTTTCTGATACACTATGGAAGTTCTGATATACTATGGAAACCTGGGTATTCTTTATAGTCAGATAAAACTTCCCAACGTAGAAGTCACCTCTACTCCCTCCACAGAGGCATAAGCTGGGCTTTCTATAATCACATTTATAACCATGAACTTCCCATGGGCTTCAACCCACTTCATCAAATATCGTGCTCTCTGGTTTCTTAGACCTATGTTCAATCCCTCTCTATCCAGTCTTCCAGACTCTCTCTAAGGGGAGCCATTTTTAATCTAATGATTTCAAGATAGAACCAAGACTTGTTGGGTACCCACACAACGATGGATGATTCTACCCCCAAAGCTCTTCATTCCCTTGACTATCCGATCAGCCTAGACCTCTCCTCCTCCTCCTCCCTCCTCTTGGGAACCTTTATTCACTTCATCACTTAAAATTCTTTTCCTTCGGGCTGATAATGAGCTCGCTCTTTGTAAGGCAGTTTTGTGACAGCTCAGAATATAACTGCTACATAAAAACAAATTGCTGTGGCTTATATAATAGAGACAACAGGGGTCAATTATACTCATTAATCAACAAAGACAGAACAAGAAGTACTGAGGCTTAACTGTAGCTAGGAAAACATGTTGTAAACACAGGAGGGAGGAAAATAACAGAGGGGGGAAAAAAGGAAATCAAAACCCCTTGGGCTATTAAAATCTGCAACAAGCTGCCACAGGGGACCACTGAACCACAGCCACTGGAGTTATTTAAGCTTTTATTAGTGTTTATTCTGAACGAAGTTCCAACTGTTACGGGTCCAAAAGAGAACAGGTCGATGACCCATTTCCTTATGATACAAATTAATTGGCACAAGACAGCCTCACTTGCAAACATTACTATTGGACGTGCAAGTGGGTAATTCTTTTAGAAAACAATTTGGCAGTAAAAATGTTCACGAACTTTTGACATGACAACTTCACAACAGTTTCAAAACAATCCTGAAAACTGAAAAAGTGTCCTACGTTAAGATACATACAATGGCATTATTACTGCTCAATCTGGAGATGGGGACCACTTTACACCCCCAAATCAGAACAGAAAGGAAACTCATCCAAGATCCATGGAAAATCATACAGGCATGAAACTGCACACAGTTTATAAAAAAAATATAAAAACATCAATGCTACAGGTTTAGATGGAAAGACTGCCTGGCATAAGCATATACAGAATTACCAAATTTATAGAAAAGTATGCAAAGAAAAAGAGCCGAGGAAGTGTAAGGAAATCTTAGTAATGGTAGTTAACAACACAGTTATCTGGATGGTGGGACTCATGGATTCTTTTTTTTCTTCTGTCTCTTTATATTTTCCAAGTCTTGATAGTGATCATAAATTATTTCAATAAAAATTACTTACAAGTGAAGCACCTTTGCTCCATTAGAAAAAATAAGGTACTAGTCAACCAATGAAGAGGTAATTCACACGTGACCTGAGCTACACCATGAGCACCTCCCGAGAGCCAACCTCCAGCTTCTCATTTGCTAACAGAATCCTGATTTTATCCAGTTCCTCCAGGAAATCAGCACCTCCTCAGCACCACAAAGTGAATCATGACAACCCCATATAATCATGGCAGTCTTCTTGACCTTTGCACCAGGAAGTGAATCACCACCACAACCACCCCCTACATAATCATGGTAGTCTCATGCCCTTTGCACCAGGAAGTGAACCATGACAACCATGAGATAATCATAGTAGGGTGGAGGTTAGGGTAAGGGTTTAAAAAAAGACATCTTTCTGTAATAAAAGAGACAGAGTAAGAGCTGCTCTTCTATACTGAGTGAATATGAAAAAATTATACAATCTTCAAAAATAACATCAGCAAAAAAAAAAAAAAAAATCACCTTTGCCATCTATTCAACTGGCAAAATGGAGGACAATAGTTAGGATCCACCACTGTAAAGACCGTTGGGAAACAGGTGTTTATGCATTGCCAGTTGGCATGTAACTCAAAAAACCACCCCAGATGTCAATTGGGCAATGTGTCAAAACCTTTAAGAAGGTGTCTCCCCTCCACTCAAGCCATTTGCTCACACACAGTCAATCATTTAAAAGCACTGACTGAGTGTACCTATAAAGGCACAGTTCTAGTACTGGGCATGCAGAAGTGAAAAAAACAACAACAACAAAAACCCTTCCCCAGGCAAGCATACATTTCAATGAGAGGAGACACATAATGTACAAATATAAAAAGTCAGACAATCAGAGCGTTACACAGAGAAGCAGAGAAGGGGCAGAGGCAGGGATGTAAGTCTTGAGGAAAAGCTGAAAGTCCGAGGAACTGAGGAAGGAAGACCTGTGGCCATCTGGGAGTAGGGCGGGCCGGGGGAGGGGTCAACAACTGTGAAATTCCAGGAGCATGTCTGGAATGTTCTAGAAAGAGTGGGGGAGGGGGTTACTGCAGAGTTGGGCAGAGTGAGCTGGGGTGAGGAAAAAGCAGTAATTCCACTATGAAGCATCCTACAGAAATAATAGGATTGCTGTGCAAACATTTTATGCATCAAAGCAGATGAGCCCAATACATACAAACAATGGGGACGTGTTTAAATCATTTCTTTACCTGCAAATCATGGAACTTTCCAGTCACGTAATGTAGGAGACATTTTTGCCAAGTAAGTGGCAAATTAGTGTGTATAAATAAGTAAGTCGATACACAAAGTTACATATTCTGGGAAACAGAAATCTGAAAGCATTTCTGTACACCAAAAGAGGTTTCTCCAGGACAGGAAGTTCTCTCCTTTTTCTCAAAATTTTAAAGAATGAATACATTATTAAATCTATAAATTAAAAAAAAAAGTAGTCTCTAAGCGATGTCTGGGTGACTCAGTCAGTTAAGCATCTGCCTTTGGCTCAGGTCATGATCCCAGGGAACTGGGATCAAGTCCTGCATCGAACTCTGTACTCAGCAGGGGAAGTCAGCCTTTCCCTCTGCCTGCTACGCCCGCTGCTTGTGCACGCTCTCTCTCTCTCTCTGTCAAATAAATAAATAAAATCTTTAAAGGAAAATCTTTAACCAAAAAAAAAAAAAACAAAAAAACAAACAGAAGTCCTAAAAAGTAGTACCACTTTCTCAAACAAGGAAATGCATTTAATTCAATCACTTTTCCCTGAGTTTCCAGGTTGCCGGCCTCTGGTTCGATGAGGGTAAGAAGATGAAATAGGTCCAGCTGTCACCCTGGCACTGAGAAGGAGCCACCGAGAAGGACACGCACACGGTGCGGGAACAGTGACTCCGGGATGGAGGCCGACGTGGAGAACTGGGACAGAAACCTGGGAAGACACCCACCACACCACTGAAGAACACACAGCCCCACAAGGAGAGGTCCACCTCAGAGCACATTCACAGCACGAGGTGTACACGCAGGAGGCATGTCCACACCACACGGATGAGGAAGCAGGACCACAGACAGCAGGGCGCAGGCACAGCCCCGGGAACCCGTCTGTTGACTCCTGAGCCGGGCTTCCCAACGATCCCTCAATGCCACTCGCCATGAGTCTGCGCACAGGCTCACAGGCAAGAAGGCAAAGACACTCGCAACTGACAAAAGCCCTTCCTTTCACCCATGCTGTTTGCTAAAGAGCTACACGCCGCCCCTACCCCCCGAAGTCTGCCCTCTCCCTCACTTCCCCAGCTGACATTCAGTCAAGTTCCCCCTGGTGCAGATCTTTAAAACACACACATTCATTTCCAACTGAATTCTTCTGTGTTTACATTCAGAGAATAATGCAGAGGCAAAAGAACCATGGAAAATAAGGAAAAGGGTGGAAATAAATAAGTCAAGTTAGTATAAACCCCAGCTATGCCAATTTCCTCATCTTTTAGAATAAAAACCAACGCTGAAACGCATTTAATGTCAATAGGTGACACTATGACACTTCTTTGTCACAAAATATTAATGTGAATCATAACCATAATGTTAGGAGGTGTGGCATGTCCCCAGGAGGGAGTCCAACATCATGTAAGTATCAGCCAATGGCAAAGCCATGGCAAGCATCCTGAACAATGGGACTGAGGCATAAGTGAAAGGAGGGATGCCGTCTCCAACCACTGGAAAATTTTCAGATATAAAAAAATGACCCAAACAGTTTTACTCCCCCAATTCTTTTCAATCAAAAGCGAATTTTTGTTCAAGAATCAATTAGAAAGCCAGAAATGAGAAGAGACTTCCAAATCCAGTAACAGGATAGACCCTCTCAGATGGAGACCACATATAGTAATAATAAAAATAATTACATAGCTCAAAAGAGAAGAAAATCTCCAGATTCCAAAAAAGCCACGAGGGCCACAAAGGCAGAGCTGACCCGTCCAGTGAACGCTCGGAGCTCACACGGGGTAGAAAACAGCCATGGGCTAGAGGGAGTGGAGCCGCAGGGGCTGAGACAATCACAAAACGTCTGGTCCCCATCTGATGCCTGGTCTGCGACAACAGGACAATGGGATCAGAGACTTAGGAGAGAAGGCGCAGACACAGCTGCTCCCAGTCCAGGGCTCTGAGTAAGTGGAGAAGAGAGGAGTGCCATGCTCCACCAAGCCAGAGGCCCATGTGGGCATGCTGTACCATTTTACAATTTTGTACAGCACAGACGTGACATTCATTCATTCATTCCTTGAATATCCACGGACACCTCCATGTACCAGGCACTGTTTTAGGTGCTGGGGATAGAGAAGTGAATAAAACTGGTTTTTAAAATCCTTACTTTCTGGTGGGGGAGATAAAGATCGTAATAAATAAATACTTCCAGGACTTGCAAAGATCCTACAACACTGGGTGGGCCCTAACACAAAGCTGGAGGGAAGGAAGTACCTCGCTGTAAGGATTCTGGAACTCCCACAGAAATCACCACCACCACTGAAAACTAGTTCACAATGGAAAATCACAACCCACATAACGGGACATATGAATGTGAGCATCAAAAAGGGGTTTAAAACAAAGTAACCAACTAGGGATAGAGGGTCAACAGTAGCGAGCCCAAAAATCCCAGACCTCAACGTCCTACCATGCTTCACACACACACACACGCATGTACACACACACACAAGCTGACAAACCTCAATCTCACAATGATTTTTTGATGAACCTTCTAGAAAATTACAGAACAAACAGAGAGGTAATATGTATTTTTTGTGATATATAACGGTTGAACAGTTAGTTTACCTAACAGAATACTGACAGTACATTTGAAAGCACAGCTAAAACAAATAATTCTGGAGGCGCCCGGATGGTTCAGTGGGTTAAGCAACTGCCTTTGGCTCAGGTCATGATCTCAGGGTCCTGGGATCGAGTCCCACATCGGGCTCCCCGCTTGGCGGCAACCCTGCTTCTCCCTCTGCTTGCCACTCCCCTTTCTTTCTCTCTGTCAAATATATACATAAAATCTTCCAAAAAAATGCAGATAATTCTGTAAATACATACACATTACCAAAATTGTCTCAAACAGAAGTGGTAACCATGACTAAAGTTAACCACTCAAGGAAATAAATTCATAGTCAACAGAACACAAACTAGAACAGCACCAGCCAGATGGTTTTACAAGCTAGTTTTACAAAACCTTCGAGTGTCAGATTGTCCATATCCTACACACACTGCTCTGGGGGGACACTGCCTTACAAAGGTGGCTGGATAGGAAATAAGCGTGCAAAAACCAGTGGTACTCCATTATACAGGCCACAGTCATTACAAAAAAAAAAATGAATTAAAAAAAAAAAGAACGTATTCACAACAGCAAGCAAAAGGACAATGTACCTCGGAAAAATTCTAGCAGAAGACTGGAAGTTATGAAAAGATAATATAATGAAATGTCAATTTGTTTCAATTAATTAAGTCCACACACTGTCAATTAAAATCCAATGGGATTCTTCTTCCAAACTGATTCTTGTAAAATCCAAATTGCAAAAATAACCTGCCAAAAGCAACCAAGATAATTTTGAAAAGGAAGAAAAAGTGGAGGGATTCGCCTGATGGATATCAAGACATAAATGAAAAAGTATTTATGCAGAGATGGACAAACAGACCAGCGAAGCAGAATAAGAACAGATAAAAGGTTCTCACCCCTTACAGGACTCCCTGTATGCCAGTGGTGGTTTTACAGATCGGAGAGGAAATCACGGACTATTCAATTCGTGATGCTGAGACAATGGGTGAATCTGAAAATCCAATTCAACTTCAGAGAAAGAATAAAATTGTTTTCTTTCCTCATGCTATGCAAAACTTCACTCCAAGCACATTAAAAAGAGCTAAATACAGAAAATGGAACCTCAAGATTAAAAAAAAAAAAAAAACAGAGGACATCAATAAAGAAAGATTTCCAAAGACATATAAACAAATCATAATGGAAAAGGCTGGTAGTATTTGACAACATTACAATTCCATATTTCAATATAACATAAAATACCATTAGAAGCGAAGCAACACAGCACAGGCTAGACTCCGACACGTGGTCAGCAAAGAAAGCATTCATATTCAAATATAAATACTTCTATAATCAACAGAGGAAGGGCAAAAAGTATAATCAACAATGGAAAGGAAGTACAAATTGCCAACAAGCGAACGAGGAACTGCTCCACCGGGCCAGTGATTAGGGACGCCAAAGCTTAACAGGGAGACCAATTTCACAGCCGTCGGAAGGGCCATGTTCAAGCCCAACGCACTCATGATAGCGAGGAGGATGCAAAACATGAGCCTCAGCAGCCATCCCACAGCGGGATGCATCCCCAGAGAGACCGCTCCCACTCGGGCACATGTACACAGAGGCACATCTGAATGTCATTCACAACACAGAAACCAGGAACGACCTGCAGAGGCCCTCGATGGGAACTGCATTTCAAGGATTACGGTCTGCTCACGCAACAGGCAAAATGAATGAATCATCAATACGCGCCAACATGGAGAAATATCTACAGACGCTACAGGGTGAGCGTCGCATAGAGAGAGGCGTGGCGTCCTACCGTGTGCACGTGTTGAAAAGATCTGCTGTCCAGCAAACAGTGAGAGCCTCCAAGTCATGCAGTGGAAGTGCAACAGGTTTAGGAAGGTGGGTATGGTCATGGGTGGGGGGGGATGGGGGGGCGCCAAAGTCATGGCAGAGAGGAAGGGTGGGAAGGGTCAAGCACAGAACGTAGGCTGGACTTCATTCAACGCTCAACACACACTGACCAAGAGCCACACTCGTCTGGCTGCTGGGGATGAGCACAGAAATGGAGAAAAATCTTGGCTCTCTGGATCTTTCGCTGCAGCGGAGAGACACACACGGGAACAGGACAAAGAAGTAAAATCTATACGACTTGCATCTGACACACTAAGAAGTTCTGTGCAGCAAGGCCATGCAGGGAAGGAGGTGACAAATGGTGTGTGTGTGGGGGGGGGATCTGTAATTGATACTCAACAAGAGAGTGAAGGAAGACCGCTCCGGGAAGGCGGCACCTCCATCGAGACTGGAGGAGGGGGGAGATGGCCGCATAAGGGGACCGAGTGTCACGTCCCGGGAAAGACAAGGCCTGGGGTGGAGGGCATCTTAGGAAATGAGGCAGACGGGGAACTAGTGGGAGCTGGAAGCTGGGACCGTGACCTGCGCTTGCCACTGAGTGAGGTGGCAGGCTCTGGACCAGAGGGACATCTTAAAACACGAGTATCTTAATGTGTACATCGTAACAGCACCAGCCAACCATCACGCTCGAGGGTTGCCCTGGAGAGATCTGACCGTGGCCTGGACCAGGGTGATTGTGACGATACACAGTCAGATGCCCAAAATACCGACGGGATCACCGATGGAACAGACACCCAGTGGGAGCAACAGACAGTCAGAGGTGACACAGTCTTCTTTACTCTATAATGCCTCATTTCATTTTTTAAAAACCCAAATCAGAGGTGCCTGGCTGGCTCAGTGGGTTAAAGCCTCTGCCTTCGGCTCAGGTCATGATCTCAGGGTCCTGGGATCAAGTCCTGCATCAGGCTCTCTGCTCAGCAGGGAGCCTGTTTCCTCCTCTCTCTCTGCCTGCCTCTCTGCCTACTTATGATCTCTCTCTGTCAAATAAATGAATAAAATCTTTTAAAAATAATAATAAATAAATAAATAAAATAAAAATCCAAATCAAACACAGCCAAACGCCAGCACCTGCTTCAGGAGTGTGGGTATTTGTTATTTTCTGTCCCCTCTGGTCCGTCTGAAAGACAGCAGATCACCAAATGGGGAAAGGTCATCAGTCAGTGCCTGGAGCCTTTTCTTTAGGAAAAGACCGTACCAATGAGGGGTCGCTACTCTGCGTCTCGATAAGAATGAAAAGCACACCTTTACTTCTGAAGTCATGTTAACAATGTAAGCACCAATTACTAGAGGGCTCAACAGCGGAGACAGGTGCTGGGATAAACAGACTACTTTGAGCCATTGCACACCCATTTTACAACAGACTTGCAACCAAAGGAAAGGCTTAATATTTTCTCCGAAATCCCCCTGGACGGGATGTTTGCTCCTCTCCTCCTACAGCTCATCCTTCAAGTGACATGCCAACGAGGTTAAATCAAGTAGTTTAAAAACAGCAAGTCACGGCTGATAACCTATATACAC
The DNA here is from genome assembly GCF_922984935.1 of Meles meles. Taxonomy (NCBI): domain Eukaryota; kingdom Metazoa; phylum Chordata; class Mammalia; order Carnivora; family Mustelidae; genus Meles; species Meles meles. The sequence goes on along the minus strand of NC_060072.1, from coordinate 144,230,282 downwards.
TTTGGCTTAGCTGATTTATCTACTTGCTGGATCACCTTTTATAGTGCCTATAATATTGAATTGTCCTGTGCTGGTTTTAAGTGAATGCAATAAAACTTCCAAGGTTCTGCCCTTTCCTTATGGGAAAAGCATTTGCTTTCCCAGAGACCTACTGAAACCTGCCTATAGGTTCTAGTTTACACACTCTCTGTCCTTAAAGTCGGGAGACAGATTATTTTTTTAAATTAAGAAATAAAGTCAAAACAATGTAAGTATGGCTCTATGTTCTCTGCAAATCTTCCCAGACCACCAGGTATCTCTTGTTTGATCAGCTGCTTCCCACTGGGGAGCGAGTAGGCTATCTTTTCGGGAACAGGCAGTACATTGTCCCTTTAAGCGGTGTTTCCATTTCTTTTTTTTTTTTAAGATTTTTTATTTGTTTATTTGACAGAGAGAGATCACAAGTAGACAGAGAGAGAGGGAAGCAGCTCGCTGCTGAACAGAGAGCCCGATGCGGGACTAGATCCCAAGACCCTGAGATCATGACCTGAGCCGAAGGCAGCGGCCCAACCCACTGAGCCACCCAGGCGCCTCGCAGTGTTTCCATTTCTAACAGAAATCCAAACGATGTTAATATGTTCGTGGAAAACATACACACAAGAAAAGAGTGAAACTCACTTCTCAACATGTGTAATAAATCCTACATACTCTATGTTGTTGACACGTAACCCATGTGACAAACTACGTCACAAGGAAACCATAAAATCACCACCACAGAAACCTCCGGCAGCACCTCTCCATTTTAATTTGCTTTAATTACAAAAACAAATATATTTTACTCATGTGCATAACGTATATATAAATATACAAATATATTCCCACAGAATGATAGGAATTCAGTAATTAAAGCCAAGACTCTGCTGCAACCACAGGCACTTGAAAAGATTATACCCTAGAACCGTAATTCTCCAACGGTATGTCTCCAAATATCACGGAATGCAATTATCCAACCGGCAAACCCATTTTCTAAATAAATATCCAAATTACACCAACATTCTCTTTTCCAAAACATATTTCTAACACTTAAGTTTCATAAGAAATATATTTAAAATATCTATAGACATTTGGGGAACATTTTGGTAAACCAAAAATCTGGGAGACATTTAACCCCTGCCTAATGGAATAATCGAGCAGCCAAAATGCATATACGGATATTCCCCCCCCCCCCCTTTTTTTTTTTACCCAACTCATTTTTTCTTTAAATTCTTAAATAGATCTTGTTACTACTTGGGAATTTAGAAAGTCAAACCACACAGCATTCTGGATATCTAGAAGTCTTTCAAATGACAGGGACCCCTCCGCACATACACTCTAATTCCATTAGCCAGCACGAGGTTAGAGACGGTCCATGGGACTTTCAGACGAAGCAAGTGACCTGTTGCTAGATTCTGCAGCAGAAAAGGACTTCCCTGATCTGTTCCCGGGAGATCGTCACAGTGAAAATGCTGTAGGACCATCAGAGAGGATGATAAAGATACCTAGACTCGTGTTGTTGTTTGTGCAGAGCACTGGCAGGGTCCCGTTGATATCCCATGTGACAGTCTTGAAAACTGAAAGGCCATCTGGCCAGAGTCACCCATGCGGAGGCACACACGGGGCCTCAGGAACTGGGGTCTTCACCACAGGGCCACACAGACTTGTGGCCGACCCCCTCACTGCTACTTATCAGCCCTGTGATGTGGCCTCAGGCGGGTCCCGGAAGCTCTCTGTGACTGAGCCCCATCCCGGGGCCAGGCTCATTTTGAGGATGAAATGAGTTAGGCACGTTCAACAGGGTAAACCATGGTCTCCAGAAGTTCACCACACTGTGACAAGCTCACGCTCTGCCACGCAGTCCCCTAACGAGAAGGATCAACGGCGGAGGTGGAAACACGCATCAGGCATCCCCCAGTGGGGGTGAGCGTGGAGGACAGTGCCTGAGAGAAGCCCGGCAGAGCACAGGGCAGACAAGCGAGGCAGGAGCAGCATGAGAGGCAGCATCTGGGATGAGGCATCTGGACCCTAACCTCCCCCAAGATGTTAGACCCCCAACATGGTGAACGCTACCCATAATCCAGTCGCCGGCCAGCTGAAAAGGTCAGCACGGAAGCCCCGTATTATTTGTGGGTTGCTGTTGGAATCCCATCATAAGTTTACTCTTCCAGGGAATCTCTTCCCCTTTCCCTCGGATTATTCGACCATCCCCTCTGAGTTCCTTCCCGCCTGCTCTCCTTTCATCTGGCTGCTCTCTCCATCACCTCGGTCAGGGACAGCACACCACGCGAACCCCGGGCGCGGTTCTTACCAACAGCAATGTGGTACGTGGTCCCAGTTTGAAATTATGTGCCTGCAACCTGGCTCCCGACTGCATTATTTTTATGTGGTATGGCATCAAATTGTTGGCTATCAGAAGAGTGACCGAGTTCTGGGGAAAATTTAAATTACTGGAAATGCAAATGTTGAGAAATGCTTCTTCCGCATGTGGTTGCATTTTTTGTTTTGTTTTGGTTTGCTTGGTTTTGTTTTTGTTTTTGCATAGCGTGGAGTCCAACGTGGGGCTCGAACTCACGACTCCAAGATCAGGACCTAAGCTGAGATTGAAAGTTGGATGCTCAACCAACAGAGGCACCAGGTGTCCCTTGTTGCATTTTTAAACCCACTTCTCAGACACATTGAAGCGCTGAGCCAACCCTGATCACCTAGTGATGCTGTGTCCCCTGTCACGCACACCAGCAGCCCCACACATGATAACCAACAGGGAACTGGCTGGACAGAAGCGGACTTCTCGAGAAGACCAAAGTCACGCACCTCACCGGGGAGGGAGCGGGGATAGACTCCTGCGTCAAGCCACCTGTGAGACACACTCGTCCCACGATGCTGAAAAAGTTTACAACCTCAACTTCTGGAGATTAACAAAGCCACGCTTCGGTGACAGTACGACGCCCCCCTCCCGCGAACCACCCAAACCCTGCATATTTCTACAGAATACGAACCTTTGGGAGGTGTGAGATTGACTCCATTTTTAAGGCACCATTGTACTGGTAAAATCCCCAAAGAATCCGCATGGCACAGCATCGAGAGATTACTAGGTTCTGCCCTTAGGTCGTCAATAGTCACTTGAAAAAAATGATTGTTAAAAACCTGCAAGAAAAAACAGACCACAGGGGTTAATTCCATGGGATTTTCCTGAAAAGCTAGTACGAGATGCTGGCACCGCTTCCAAAGGCAATAAATACATTTCATCAAAATGATTGCAGCACAAACCAGCCCCTCAGTGTGTATTACGAAAATTGGTCCAGGTGCAAATTGGTTGATAGGGGATCACCACGGCCATGTTAACGGCAAGAGAAGCGAATGAGTAGTACTCACATAAAACAGAGAAGGAAACAACACGGGTGTCTTTAGGGAAGTCAACTGACGTGCAGGGCTGCGAGAAAACCAAAGTTACACAGGGAGACAAAACCAGACCTACGGCAACACCAAGACGGGCCCTGAAAGGTCAGTGGTTTCTCCTTGTCCACACCTGGGACCCACGCGCTCACACCAGATCACTCAAGAAGCTCCACTGTTGGGCTTGGGGACTTCTGGCTTCATCCTGCCTCCCAGCCCTGTAACCACCACAGGCTCCAGCCCAAGGTCACCCTGTCCGCCCCCCCAGGCACATCCCTGCCTGACACCCTCCCAGCCTCAACACCTACTGTGCCAAAGCTCTTCCAAAACAACAGTGTCTTTCTTCAAGGTGCCCCTGAAAGTCAATGCTGCTGGAACATTTTTCCTGACCACTCCGGTTCGAGTATAGGCCCCCAGAGCTTCAGCCCTGCATGTGCACTCTGTCCCGAAGATCCTCATTCCTGCCTGGGGACTGATCCCAAATTGTCTCCCCCCACAGATCCTCTGAGGGCAGTCTCCTCTCTCCGGTGAGGAAGCAGGAACAAGGCGTACCAATGGCAAGAGCAGAATGCAAAACCGAGATGGGCCCGGCACTTTCAAGCACGATGGGGTTGAAAAATCTAGTAGGTGAACCAGGCCAGGAAGAAAGACATCACTTTATGAGCTCGACAGACATAAGCCAGTCTTCTTACAAAATCCTAACACTTACTAAAAAGCTAGGATTCCCAGCTCCTTCATTGACAAAATATCTTCCGGAAGCAGTCTGACTAAAAGCAAAGCAACAGAGCACACTCCTTTCTGTTCTTCTCGATGTTAATTCTGATAAATGCCTACCGTTGTGCTGCCTGAGATCTGCCTTTGAAAGTAGACTTGACAGAGCAAAGGACCAAACCTCACCTTCCCAGAGAGATCTTCCCTGCGGCCTGATTCAAAATCACATCCCACACGCTGGCCTTCTACCCTCCGCTAGTCCCTTCCCTGCTGTGTCTCTCTCCTTAGCACTGAACGTGTAACCTTCTATACAGATTTACTGATTTTCTTTGTCTCTGCCCCCCTCCCATTAAAATATAAGCTCTGTAAAAGCAGGGACTTTTGTCATTCCCAATGTCCAGAGTAGTGCCTACAAAACCCAGTGGAGTGGGCTTCGGTCTTGCATGTGCACGCACGGACACGGATACACACACACACACACACACACACACACACACAGATAATTAAAGTGTGGGATTCTGCTGGCTGAATCTCTTAGCACCACTGGACCCCCTAAGGACGCACACTAAGGAATCTCCAAAACCTAATAAAATGCATATTCACGTGTGCGTACTTCAGAAAAAAAGCTCCGTTAGTTTCTTCAAATCCATCAGGGTTATGGCCCACATGGTCCAGAAACACTGACCTGTCCAGAACCTGCAGGTCTCAGAAAGAGACCCTGCAGTTAACCCGCCAGCCCAGGACTGTGCGGCTCAGAAAAGGGCCAGAACCAAGACTGTCGATCTAACAACAGGACGGTTTCACACACACAAACATGTCATCATCACCATCATCTGTCAGTAGCACTCTGTTTTGGATCACTGGAAACTTAATCTCACTGTATGGTGGGACATTTCGTCCCAGATCTGCTACAGTCAACTGCTTTCTTGTCTACTGGCTTCAATATTATTTGTTTATTTCTTCCACAGGTGTGCCATGAAAAGCCTTGAGGAAAATGAAAATGAAGTTTTCATTAGGATGAGTAGTAACAGCGCAGCGTTACATGCTCAAACATAATACTCTAAAACCTTTTCCAATGTTAGGAGGAATCGGTTTAATTATAGTAGTGACCACATGAGGAATATCCTGATATTTCACTCTGTGTAGGCAGCCCTGAACGTGGGGACATGCCTATCTATGTGCTAAGGGGCCAGAGTGCACATTTCAATCTATGTGTCCACAACACAGGGCCAAGAGGAGAAGAAAAAGGGAGGCACGCAGGACAGAAAGACGGAGTGTGTGATCTTTGGGAAAAAGGCAAAGAAAATCTAAAATGAAAAGAAAATGTACCTTAAAAAAAAATCAAGAGCCTGGGTGGCTCAGTGGGTTAAAGCCTCTGCCTTCGGCTCAGGTCATGATTCCAGGGTCCTGGGATCAAGCCCCACACAGGGCTCCCTGCTCAGCAGTGAGTCTGCTTCCCCCCTCTCTCTGCCTGCTTCTCTGCCTACTTGTGATCTCTGTCTGTCAAATAAATAAATAAAATCTTTAAAAATAAAAACAAGAGAAAATAGCCTCCCTGGCCTCATCCTCAATAAGGCCTATTTAGAGAGAAAATTATTTATCGGGAAACCAAACTACTGTTAGTGGAAATCTATCCAACAAGATGAGGATATCTGGGCCGCACCCAACCGTAAGGAGCGCGCCACATTCTAACACGATCGCTTACAATTATTTACAGGCATGAAAGGGTGACTTCACTACTGACAGCACTTAGCACATCTGTTCCTCTGTTTCCTTTACTGTAGAAATGCCAGGCAAAGTGGACACCGTGGTCTCTTAGAATGAGGACCGGGTAATATCCATCCAGGAAAACTGGCAGCTGACTTCAGTGTATCAGCCACTGCCCGGACAAAGGGAAAGCCTGGCCAGGCTTCAGCAAATACCACTCAACAGTTCTGGGAAAATGTGCACCTGCCAGAATACGCACTCAAGAACCCCAAAGGTCAATTTAAATAAAAAGGCTTTGAATGCACAGTGTATGACCGTGAGGACATAAATTGCAACCCCAAAACCGTCCTGCAAAGTCTAAGTAAGTATTTTTCTCGGGCACGCAGTTATTCTTTAAATAGATTACTGTAAGAGTTACATAAAAGTAATTTATGTTCTAAAGAAAAAATATTTGGAAAAAAGGAAAAAGGCATTTCATGATTCTAACCATTTCCCATCCTCTGAAATACGTTATCACCACTGTGTTTCTCAATTTTACCGATCATGAATTTAAAAAAGAGCATACAAAATGACTCCAGACACTCATCACTGTATTAACAAATCCAGTCCTCCTTGGTAAAAGAAATTAAAATAGAATTGACTTCTGGACCGTTAATTAAGTTCTCCTGCAAAAGGCCATTAACTAAAACACACACTGGGTAAGAACGCTAGGTTTCTTGGTTTCCCCACCACCTGTTGGAGGACACTGAAGGTGGAACCCATACTGTAGGTGTGACTTCCACAGGCGACTTCCGTGAGATGACCTGCATGGCCAAGGGAAATGAAAATCAAAAAGACCATCAGACTGCCATAAAAATGACTTCACGTCAAAGGTAATTTCATTTCAAATCTGCAAAATGCAGAGGCAGGCTCTTCCTTTAGTGAAGGAAAGTCAATGGCAGAAAGGAAGCCGGATGCGGGGACACACACTGGAGACAGGACACGGGCGGGCATTTCACAAATGCAGGTTGAACACACCAAGGACGGTCAGCGGAAGAGGACCAAGTTACTACAGCAGTGATTACCACGTGTGGCTGCCCGGCAGTTTGTGTTAACGAGAATGGGAACAAACGGATGCGTGGATGTGACCCTGGCCAGCCACAGGAGGCGGCACACACTCGTGGCGGAGTTCACTGCTGTAAACTCAGCCGCGCACCTGCCCCTCCTTCCAGGTCACTCAAGAACACACGCAACAACAGTCCAATCCACATTAACCCCAACCTCTGCTGCAACAGCAGGCACGTGACCAGCCTGGCTCTGCGCGACCAGGGGACAAAGTGGGTGATTAGGACAGCGTGGCCCGAGGAGAACGCGCTCCGGCCAGCGTGCCGTGCCGTTCAGCCCGGATGTGCTGTTCCCTGCACCGCAGTCCGCCCCTGTGCCGGCACATTCCATCTGGCCCACTGTGAGCAGATCGGCAGGAGGTAGAGGTGAGGAGCAAGGGAGAAGAGCTCACCTTGGTCACTGATGCAGGACAGATGTGAAAGGGCTCGCTCAAATTCACCGTTTCCAGCTTCATCCCGACTGTGAAGAAATGGCTTCGCAGATCGGCATGATCCTGCGGGGGAAAAGGACAGAGATGTTGAAAGCTGACAGTATTGTAAATTAACTCGGGTGCTGTCTGGACGCTTTCCTTAGACATTTTATTGGGTAACTGAAGTCGGATTGAAATAATTAACCCTCCCCGTAACAAAGTTCTCATTATTGCAAGCTACCGCGGATTTAATTATTTTCTGCAGGCTCCACGGCTTCTCTGGGGGAAGAAAATAAGGCTTTGCGGCCGTGCCTAAATTCACGCTACGCAAAAAAGCCACGTGGCCCTGCTTTGATCTTCTTAGGTGCTCTAAGTGAACCACAGCACAGTCATGGAGGCAAGCAGTCATCTGAAACACACAGCAGGTGCACCCTCAGGAAACGTGGCCTCTTGTTCCTGGAGCTACATCGCAGGGCTTCAGGGAGACCCTGTGGCTGACACAGCTCGTCCCTGTCTCTTGTGCTCAAGAACTTACAGCTTATCAGTTACTGGCAGTAAGTGGCCAATCTTGGGAATGCGTGCACAGAGTGGTCCAACCCAGCCGTGCACACCATCAGAACCCGACTCCCGCTCCATAAAGATGCACAAAGCCCCGGTTTAATAGGCATCCGGCAGTTTCATAACCAACTCACAGCAGCCCTCTGTGTGCCAGACAGAGCCTTCCCGCCTTCGCAAGAAAAGAAATTCCAGTATCCACTTTCCCTATCCGGCCGCAGGTGAGGCTGGCTGGACTCTGGATACCAGGATTCATTTTGTGGAGACGGAGGTCATTGCGGAACTCACAGCCTGGATAAATGCTAGTGGATAAAATCAACGTACTTGCAGCCGGTCCCTGAGGGCGTTAACAGCCGTGAATAAATCCTGCTGTTTCTAAGCCCTTCCATTGACTGGGAAGTATGGAAGGACAGAGGGATCTTCTACTTTCTTTCATCTGCAAATCTAAAGTGGGTTTTTAAATAATTCAATGATGTCATTCCGCACCCCCAACTCTGAGGATCTTCACACGGAGTCCCGTGGGGCTGGGACGGCTCCCCTAGCCAGAGCTGGTCAGGTTGCTTATGAAACTCCCCATCCCTCCACTGTGTCACTGGCTTCAGACACCCACAGAACCACAAGGACCCTGTCTTATGTCGCCGCAGCCGTCCACAAAGGGATCAGCAACCCAGTGGGTGCGCAATAAATCCTGGGTCTGACTGAAGCGAAGGGTGCCGCCACGTGCAGGGGCAGAGGGAGGGAGGTGACAGCCAAGAAGGGATGTGTTCGGTGTGCAACGACGTATGACAAAAAACTCACGGAGAGAGCTAGCCCGTTCTCAACCTTTACGGATTCCTTAAGAACTTAACAGCTAACACTTGACAAAAATCATAAGCATAGGAGGCAAAGCACAAGGAAATACTCTTAAGGGCAAGAAATGATTTTATTGTCTTACACTTAATACAACGGGTTTTTAAAAATTTTATTTATTTGAGAAAGAGCCAGCTAGCACAAGCAGGATGGGGGGGTGGGCAGGCAGGGGCAGAGGGAGAAGCAGCTCCCCACTGAGCAAGGAGCCCGATACCAGGCTCGATCCCAGGACCCCAAGACCATGTCCTGAACCAAAGGCAGATGCTTCACTGACCGAGTCACCCAGGTGCCGCTACAGCGTTGATTTTTACTGGTGACTGGGAAGCTGGCTCAGGAACAAAAAAAAGTCAAAGAAACAGTACAGAGAATTAATGCATATTAACACACATCAAGCACACTGCCAGGGCAGGGCCAGAAACCACAGGGGATGAGACGAACGTGGTAAACTTGAACCAGAAAGCACGAGCTGACACCTCAATGAAAAGATGGAACGTTACAGCTCCTGTCAGACACCAGCGCCCCCAGCATCTCACCAGCAGCGGGAACTGAGGCATGTAAGTCGGTTATGCAGATAAATATTTTTCCGTTTTTAATTCCCCTTAGGAAAGAAGCAGTTACTCCCAAACCATAATATAAACTTTGCCTGAATACAGCCAACAAGTTGAAGCAGTCATTGTTCTCCTGCCTGACACGACAGAAATGTCCTCAGGTACTAAGTACCCACGTGTAACTCCAGCCGAGCCCTGAGCGACGTGGCAGTTAGGGACGCCAACCTCCCACACAGTCGAGGATCTGCATGCAACTCTGAACTTCCCCCAAAAGTTACGAGCCTACCACTGACCAGAAAAGCCTTACGGATCCCATAAACAGTCGATTACCACATCTTTTATAAGTTGTCTGAATGATATACCATATTCTTAAAATAAAGTAGCCTAGAAACGATGTTAGTAAGAGATGCACGGCGAGAACGCATTTCCAGCACTCAACCGTATCGAGCGAAAACAATCTGCGTGTAAGTAGAGTTCACATCCATGCGGTTCCAGGGTCCGCTGTACAATGAACAGCCCGGACGAAGGCAAGGTTCTTACAGAAGTTCTGCTTCTCTGTGCGATCAGATGTCCCTCCTTGCCGCCATGCTCCCTCTCATGACTCACACCTGCAAGACTAAACACTTCTGAGACTCAGCTCGCCAATCCCAAGAAAGGTGTAGCTTCTGGCCGCCTCTGCCCACAGCGCTCTCCCTGCAACTGCGATCCATTACCCGGCTTTGCTTCTCCTTTCTGTTTCCACCGTCCGGGGTTCTTGCCACATTCCGGGCTTCTGGTCTACCCACTGTCTTCAGCCCCTCGTGATTTCAGCTCTGTGCCCGCTCTCTGCCCGAGATACTTCTGTACCTGCCTTTGCAATGAGCAGAGCCAGCCTTCTGAGCGGGGCTGACACAGGGCGGCCGGACCCTCTCCACAGCCCAGGATCACAGTTTGGCCTTGACTACTGACCTGAAGTCCTTGGCCATCTTCACACCCCTCCTGGATCAATGCTCCAAGCCCTCCCAGATCTCTCCATCACAGATCCCAGTGCTGTGTTGAAAACTCTGCAGCAACAGGAGCCTTCCGCTACTAGACATCCCATAACAGCTGCGTTATTTCATTCACAGTTGTCGGGTGGGACCAGGCACTGGCTGCTTCCCTTAGAAATAGAGCACCAAGGCTTGGGGCAACAATTTGCTCCTCAGATAACCTCCTTCCAGAGCTGCAGCTGACGTTACAAGTGTTTACCATTAAGGATTTCAGTGTACTCGGCATCAGACTCCATTTCTAGGTAAAGTGGGCGTCATTTCATGCAGAAATCACAGTTTCCTCCCTCCTTCCTGGAGTGGCCCATGTGCTTGTCTGTCGACCATCCAGTGTCTCTACCTCTGTGCTCATCCATTAAACATACCATTCACGTCAAAATCATACAAAGCCGTATGTGAGATGAAAATAAAGTATTAATGACATTAATATATTTAAAAAATGTAAATGGTGTTGACAGTATTTTATCTCAATGACCGTAAATGTTTTTAAGCAACTGAAGGTGGTGCCTGGATGGCTCAGTCGGTTCAGCATCTGCCTTCAGCTCAGATCACGATCCCAGGGTCCTGGGATCGAGTCCCGTGTCGGGCTCCCTGCTCAGTGGGAATCTGCTTCTTCCTCTCCCTCTGCCGCCCCCCCCACGTGGTCCTGCATGCTCTTTCTCTCTCTCTTAAACACATAAATAAAATATTTAAAAAAAAAAAGTATTTTTAAGCAATTTAAGACTAATGCTCAGTGAGCAAAGGTTCACAAAGGAGTCTTCTCGTTGTGAATCAAGGCTCAGATTTCCTACCTCTTAAATTATTTCTACCGGCTTTCTAGTACTTGCAAGCACACGGACCTCCACCTTGCGGGTTTATTCCAAACCACATGACAATTTTTCAACCCTATCGTTTAATATACTGAAAAAGGAAGCCAGACATAATGCGAGGTAGCTGCATCCAAACACAGGCGTTTCTATTCTGGTCTCGAATAACCCACATCCACGCAGAAGAGCCCCTTAAACACAAACTCTCCATTCCGGAGACCAGCCCAGCAACTGTGTGACACGGACCTGCACCCCCGTCCCCACCTTCCCCTTTCTTCAAGTCACTGTTTAATCAGTACATTAAAAAAAAAGAAAAAAGAAAAAAGAACAATCTTTCAATGACCACCCGTGTCAAAGGCAAGTCAACACAATGAAATTTTTTAAAATCCAGGAGCAAAGACACAAGATGATCGTGAGTTCAATTATGACGGTCCATCTACTGCTCCAATGTTTCTGTCCAGAAGGGTATCCTCTCAGAGGGCTGCCCAGGGAAACTTCCAGCCGGCCCCTGGAGACCTCGAAACAAATAGGATAGACAGCCCACATGTCTGGGGCAATACTTCCCAGCCAGGGCTGAACTCTCTTGTTTGTGTTCCCCATTCAACCTATAAAGACCCCAACATGTATTTACTGGAGAAGCTAAAGAAACGTCCAAAATGAGATGACTTCTTGATATTCATTCCAATTCCATATTCTATGGTTCAGTCAATAGGCATGCATTAAACACCACCAACGTACCACACACACACAGTACGACATGATGCAGAGAAAACACACACACACACACACATTATCAGAGGGGGAAGGAGAAAAACAAAGAAGAGCTATCGAAGATCCAGCCTTAGAAGAAATTCCAGCAGCCTATAAAAATCACTACTGCCACGAGGACAGCGACCCAAGGATTTACAGGAGTGAATCTTGATTTGAAACAGGAAAGCACAAGACTTGGAAGGGTAAAGAAAAGATTAGTGGAAAGTGGCTTCGTAAATTTAGCTCTGGAGGCTGGGCCTTAAAATACCAGATTTAGGCATTTAAGTCTGATCAAAAAAGGCAAAGGGAGTCATTGACATTCTTAAAAAAGAGTTTTTTATGATAATTAAAGAATTCGATGCCAGTAAATTTCCAAATAAGACAACACATAGACCTTCTGAGCTCTCTCTGTGCATATAAGTACATTCATATTCATATATGAGGAAATGTATAGACGCTCTCATTGAAAAACAAATTTAATCACCCCCTCCAAGACCATTTACTTTGGGCTGCTAATGCAGTCAGAGTACACGCATTCATTTACGCAAACACAGCTAATCATTCTCGATGTTAAAAAACAGAGTTCCTGGCCCTTAAAGATGATTCACAAAACTGATTATCTACTGAGAGATAATAGAAAATTCACTCTGGTTTGAACGATGCATTCCTGCCTTTGCAAAGCTCTAGGGCATCATTCACACCTCGCAATTATTGGATCAAGAATGATGTTATTCCTGAAATCAGGAGGGATTACTAAATCCTCAGTGCATTCACAAACACAAGAAATACTGTTTATTTAAATGTCCGGAGTCCAGTTAAATCGCTTACAGAAAAACTTTCGGTTAACAAAGATGGGCAATGTCCTTCCCATCTACACCCGTCGCTACACATTTTATTTTTGCCCTGAAGTGGTTTTATATTGATCAGAAGTAAAACGCCATTCATTTTATTGGAGGACTGTCTTACCAGCCTACCTTAATAATCACTCTTCAGGGAACCTTATTTTCGGTGGAATGACAATGTAAAAAAGATTATGTGTACATCAACTTCTGTTTTCCATAAGCTTTGCTCTCTCCAGAACCCAGGAGCTCCTGCCCTCGCCCGTGACCACTCAGGCACTCTGCACTGAGAATAACTTGGTTTGGCGTGCGATGTTGAGCATAGATACAGTAACAACAGAGCAAACTGCATATACCTGTGAGCACTTTCTTGTATTACCATCTTCCCCTTACAGCAGACTCTGGGGGAGTGTCCATCCTACAGCAAGGAAACTAAGACACAGAGAGGTTAAGTTATCCAAGCAAGGACACAGAGCTCACCAGAGAAGCCAGACTCAAACCCAAGTGGTCTGACCACATCCATGCTTAGCTTCGGCTTACAGACCAGACTGGGAAGCAAAGGCAATAAAGGGTCTTTAATTTATCATCATTAATCAGTAAACAAACAAATAAAACGTTCATAGCTTATGGGCTCCTAAAATTTTATTTCAGAGACAGATATTGCCAGGTGAAAAAATAACAGCTATTAATACTGATCATTTACTTAACCTCCAATTTTTGCTGTTAATTCATAATACTTTTCCAATGGTGTGTTAAATAAAAAAGTGTCAGAGAATTGCGACACTAAAAATTACCCCCAGCATGTCCACATACGGTCTTCATCAAAAATCAACAAGTGATTGTTACTGACTACTTTTGCGTATTCTTGAAGCCAACGAAGACTGAAGAACTGTGTGCAGCAAAACGACCACGGTGCCTTGTAAGCAAGCTATCCTTCATCGATACCCATCTTCTCAAATTATCAACGTTAACCCAGACAGGTTAATCTGATAAACGTGGTTCATCCAGTCCATGTTCCCGGCTGCAAAGGGCACACGCATCTCAAACCATCAGGAGTATTTTAAATACCACGGGTCACGCACTAATGTACACGGAACAAGGAGCAAGCGGGGGATGTAGTCCTGATGCGGAGAAGCTTGAAATTTACTTGGAAAACGAGCAAGAAGAGATAAGTACAAAGTGTCAGGCTGGAAAAGGAAGTGTGGACGAACCATGGGGTCTCTGGCTGTTCGGCTTCCCAGCCCCCGCTGATGTCTCATTCTATTTCACCAGAGAGGCAGAGGTCAAGGAGATCAGATGACCTCGGGGCATCCCCCCCCTCCCCCGCCCAGTGCAGGGGTCCACGCCAGTCACCCACCACTGCCAACATCAGCCCCTGCTGCGGTCTCTGCCCTGGAAGGGAGTGCCGTGCCTGGACAAGGTTCCAGCTGCTTCTGGAAGAATCAAACCCAGCTACTGAAGAAACACCGGTGCACAGAGCGGTCTCCCTGCCACTCATCCGGGAGGAGGAAAGCACACCAAACGTCCCTGGCAGAGTGGGAAAGCTTCAGGGTGAGCAGCGGAGCCCTTTATAAAACAGACAAGCGGCCTGAGTATTTACTACAGGAGGGGATGAAACACAGACCCAGCAGGACACAGGAGAAAGAGGAGACGGGAAAGATGGAACGCTCCACCGTTTTCGGTGGCCCTCGTGGGCCACATTCCTCCTTGAGCCTGACTCATCTCTCCGCATTTACTTTAGGGGCTGGAGGAGCGACAGGTTATGCTCCTAAAATGCGCTCTGTGGCCATCACCAACTCCTCAAACAGCTGATGTTCCTTCCCACCTGGCTGACTGGAGAAAACACCTCGCATGATAGACGGTATGAAGAATGGGGCCCCGGGGAGAATGGGTTCAAGCTAATTAACACAATACAGTCAAAATGCACTTGGTGGGGATTTCAGTGTGAGAAAAGCAATGTCTCCCTCCCCCGCCCCGTGCAGAAACCAGGCTCCTAACCCAAGCTCCACCATCAAATGCTACAGAACATTTCCCAGCGGTGGCCATAGGAGCCTCGGCCTTTAATTCTCTGCCTTCTCCTTTTTGCTTACGTTGATCTGAAATAAAATGGGCAAAAAACCAGATAGGCAATTTGCCAATTTGCCCACCCCCCTGCATTTTTTTTAGCACCAAAACCTCTTTCTTTTTTTTTTTTTTTAAGTATGCTCCATGCTCAGCTTGGAGCCCAATGGAGGCTCGCGCTCACCACCCCGAGATGGAGGCCTGAGCTGAGATCAAGAGTCGGAGGCTCCCCTGAGCCCCCCAGACGCCCCAAGCACCCCCATCTCTTACTGTCTCATCAGAGAGACTGCACGATATACTTTTACTCAGTTCCAAGAAGGCACTTTTTTGGTCCACAGGGTACTCAAACGTAACATGCGTCTTTTCAAAGGCCTCAATTAATTTACATAATTTCTAAGAATAGGCTTCAGAGAAGTCAAAGGAAGGTTTTAATTAGTATTACATTCAAATTGATATATAATGAACTATATGCTTTAACGCCTTTACTCCTATCAGCATGAGATGTGCTAAAAAAAAAAAATCTGGTGTAATTTATCATATTGTTCCTCTTTTTGTTCTACCCGAGATCTAGTGCTCCTACGTTCACTAGAAAATTACTCTCATTATCTTAGTTTCATCTAAAAATGGACATGAGGATACCAGCATTTATTAAATCAATAACATTATTACATTTTAATTCCACTCCCCTGAATTAAATTTAGCCAATGAAATATTTATAACGAAAATGTAATAAAAATCTGTACGCTGAACACTAATCAGCATTTCCATTCTTTACTTACAGCTGTAAACAGTGGTTTTATCTACGAGTCACGCAGTAAATCAAGTTAAAAAATCGTAATGAGAAAATGTAGTACCATATATACTTCAACCTGAACCACAAGATTTATAACAGGTAACAAGAGGAAGACTTATTTCACAGTAAGTCCAAAAACTGGTACACCAGTTTTAAAAAAATAAAAATAAAAATCAAGCAGAGCACAGAGAATGCCTTTCAGTGATTACCATTGAGCACATAAAAGCATTTGTAAGTGGCAAGAAATTCAGGTTTACTCACAGCAGCACTATGGGAAAAACCACGGCTGATTTCGTGTGTGTGGGTAAACGGTGATTACATTCCCCCACTTAGTTCATCCTCTCCCTGATAAAGCCCTCCATCTCCTCCCGTTTCTATGACAACGCTCGGGGGAGGGGCTGGGTCGGGGCAGTCCCAGCGCCCTGGGCCTAGGAAGAGCGTGCTGGCCGCTCTGGGGGGGCGTCCAAGCTTCACACCCCAGGGAGGAATGCGGCTGACATTGCGGGGTGCCCCTTCTGCCGCCAACCCCGATGCACCCAAAGCTCGTCCTGCACAGTAGGACCATGGCCCCAATCAGTCCCACTCGGGAGGACACCGCCCTTTGGAGACAGAAAGAAAAGCGGGTAATGAGCACAACTCTTTCTTTACAAAGCAGGCTAATTTTGTGCTCCAAGCCTTCTAGACACGGACGAGCGACTGCTCCTCTGAACGGTGTTCTGACGCAGGTGGGGATGATCCCGCCACTGGACCGCCAACGGCCATGCCGCGTGGCACGGACCTAGTAATGGCTCAGTCTCCAGCACCTTCCTCACATCCTGGCTGTCCTGACTGCTACCGCCACCTGTCTCCGGGGGAGGAAAGTGTTCATTCTCTGCGCTAAGGCTTCTCCACCTGGCACTGTTGGCCTTTGGGGGCCAGTCCTTCTTTGCTGGGGGCACTGTCCTCAGCACTGCGGGACAGTCCTCCGCCTCTCTGGCCTCCAGCCACGGAGGCACCCGCACCCGCCGCAGGCTCCCAGGTGTGGCCACCGAACCGCCTCCAGACGCTCCACATGCCCCTGACGGGCAAATCCTCCCCTCCGGAGAGGACCCCTGCATGTGTGGGCTCCTCCCTCTTCACTGTCCACGAGCCCCCTTGGTCCCCTGTGCTTCTGTCTCCAACACTTAGCCAACCCGGCAGCTCTCCGCATCTCTTGGGTTTGCGGAGCCCTGCAGACCATCTCTGGAAATCCGGAGAAGGCATCTGGGCCAGTCTACACCGCAGACCCTGTGTCGCTACTTACCCTAGCCAGGCCACCACGCTGAACATCTAGTGTAAGACATGAGAAGACGCCGCGATGGAAGAGAAAACAGACCCCACACCCGCACAGATACTCTGTGTATAACACAGTGATGACTGCCCTCCCCCTCCACGGCAGCAAGGGGTCTGTTATTTTTGAGGAGTAAACTCTCACTTCAAACCCACCAACAGACCAGTCACCCAGCGGGTACTGATCCCTGAGGCCACCTTAACATGGCCAGGCCAGAAAACCCTACACGAACTGGCATATGCCATAAGGAAATCTGTTATGTCCCACAACACATTGTTCCACTTGAGGCTGCTGGTCAAGGGGACAAGCATCCCTGCCATACACGGCCCGGATTCATTCCGTCCTTCTCCACGCTCTGGGGACCTCCTCCCTCAGTCAGCTCTCCTCGGGGCCTAAAGACGGCTGCGGGGTCCCAGGGTCCTCAGCCAGGTGGGATAATGTGCAGAGGAAGAAAAGCCAGGTCACCTATGCTAGAAACCATGCAGCTGGCTGCCTCAAATACTGCTGACCCAGACTGGTCACAGGCTTCTTCCCGAGCCAATTGCACTCAAGGGAAACGGGGACCCTCCTATGGGCCCACATCAGGTACGGAGTACGGGCGTTTGAAAGAAATGGGGGCACTTGTTAACTACGACAATAAATGATCATCCTGCCCTAAAAGCCAACACAGGGGCGCCTGGCAGGCTCAGTCAGTTAAGCATCTGCCTTCAGCTCAGGTCAAGATCTCGTGGTCCTGGGATCGAGACCCCAGGTTAGGTTCCCTGCTCAGCGGGGAGCCTGCTGCTCCCTCTCTCTCTTCCCCTCCACCTGTTTGTGCTCTCTCCCTCTCTCTCTCACTTTCTCACTCTCTCAAATAAATAGAATCTTTTAAAAATAAAAAAAAAATAAAATAAAAGCCAGCCGAGCCTGTCAGAGGTGACTTAACAAGGAGGGTCACTCGGCAGACCCCAGCTGACCTGATCCTTCGATAGGCAAATCCTGCACACTCTTGGGGTTTATTTTCTCATCCTTCATTGCAATAATACTCACTGGGCTCAGCCTCTAAACACCCGTGTTCACTTCTAACGAGAAAGAGCTCAGCCCTGGGATGCCGACAGGTCTCTGTGTGCATGCTGGGTCCACCACAGGCTCCTGGCAGAGGGCAGGACAGAGGCCAACAACTCTCGAGCATGAAGACTCCCCAAGGGTCCCGGAAGCCCAAGGACGCCCACCGCGTCACACTGCTGTGCAAATAATATCCCAGCACGTGGAGAGGGCCCGGGGCCATTTCTCCCACCCTGTGGGGCTCAGTAATCAGAACTCTCATTGGGAACGAGTGCCCACGGGAGCACAAGGCCCTCATTCGTGCGAAGTCTCCCCGGCTTTACCAGCGCTTTTCATCTTGTGCCTCTGTACCGCACCCTGATGGGTCTGAAAGGGTGTCTATATATTCCAGAGACATTCCAAAGCGGTGCGACTCACCACACAAGAACAAGGGTTTGTAACACTTCCTGGCCTGGCTGGCTCCCCTCCTGGGCCCCCACGGGCGCACCTGCAGCCTCTCAGAATCATCGGCAGCTCAGGAACAACTGAGGTCCAGTGAACGGACCCGTGTGCACAAATCACAACCGAGAGGATGAAGGTTTTAGAACTCCTTTGCAGACTGGAGTTAAGTAGGCAGGCACGTGTGGACCTATAGGAAAATCAAGATGCCAGGGGCAAGAATCAGTCCCGCTGGGACCTAGGAATCTCACCGGCAACCCCACACGGGGCATCTTGGTAGATATGAACAAGCTTTAAGCCGAGTCTCTACTATTCTAAACTTATCCTTTCCTCTTCTTTTTTTTAAGATTTTTTTTAATTTGACAGAGCCCGTTCCTCTTCCTAAATGTTAAATTCAGCATTCCATATTCATGTAAAAGTTTATCTGATTTGTTTATCCCGTTCCACGTGGGGCTGGAGACAACATTGGCGGCGGATGTTCATCTCGTCCTTGATTTCATGCCATCAAGAGAGGGTGACTCAGCATGAAAAAATGAGCACCATCACTGGCCATCAGGGAGAGTCAAATGAAAACCACATTGAGATACCACCTGACACCAGTTAGAATGGCCAAAATTAGCAAGACAGGAAACAACGTGTGTTGGAGAGGATGTGGAGAAAGGGGAACCCTCTTACACTGTTGGTGGGAATGCAAGTTAGTGCAGCCACTTTGGAGAACAGTGTGGAGACTCCTGAAGAAATTAAAAATAGAGCTTCCCTGTGACCCTGCAATTGCACTGCTGGGTATTTACTCCAAAAATACAGATGGAGTGAAAAGAAGAGCCATCTGTACCCTAATGTTTATAGCAGCAATGGCCACGGTCGCCAAACTGTGGAAAGAACCAAGATGCCCTTCAACGGATGAATGGATAAGGAAGATGTGGTCCATATACACGATGGAGTATTATGCCTCCATCAGAAAGGATAAATACCCAACTTTTGTAGCAACGTGGACGGGACTGGAAGTGATTATGCTGAGCGAAATAAGTCAAGCAGAGAGAGTCAAGTGTCATATGGTTTCACTTATTTGTGGAGCATAACAAAGAACATGGAGGACATGGGGAGATGGAGAGGAGAAGGGAGTTGAGGGAAATTGGAAGGGGAGATGAACCACGAGAGACTATGGACTCTGAAAAACAACCTGAGGGTTTTGAAGGGGCGGGGGGTAGGAGGTTGGGGAACCAGGTGGTGGGTAATAGGGAGGGCCCGTACTGCATGGAGCACTGGGTGTGATGCCAAAACAATGAGTACTGTTACGCTGAAAATAAATAAATAAATTTAAAAAAAAAAAAAAACAGAGAGGGTGACTCAGGATGGATGGCCGTCCAAGCACGTGTCATCCCACCCATGATGCACACAACCCCCTCCGACCGCCTTTCTCAAGGCAGGACGGAGCTCAGGGACAGCTGGGGGTTCCCGGCACTGAACCAGAAGTGTGCTGGGTGCTCCTTTTCCATCAGATCATAAATCCCCGAAGGAAAGCACTTAGCCACCTCCTTACACTGGTCTCCCTTTTGGAGATACAGCAATTTGAAGGTGCTTGTTTACGAAAGGCAGATGGAGATGAAACTCCAATCTAATGGGGACCCCTGGGGGAGACTCATTTGGTGGAGCGTCCGACTCTTGATTGTGGTTCAGATCATGATCTCAGGGTCATGAGATCGAGCCCTGTGTCGGGTTCTGCCCTCAGCATGGAGCCTGCTGGAGATTCTCTCGTTCTGCCCCTCCCTGAACTTGCAGGCTCCCTTTCTCTCTCAGTAAACAAATTCAAAATATTAAAAAAAAAAAGGTCCAATCTAACCTACAAAGGATCTCTGTGTGTTTTTAGTGGAAAAAAAAAAAAAACAGCCTCTATACAATTTTATTGTGCCCCATTACCAAGTCCCCTGTAGAAGAGACAGTAGAATCGCTTCTTCATTGTTCTGATTAATGGAGAGGGGCACGGAAAATCTGAACAAAATAAAAATACGATGTGACAATCACCTTGAAATGTTTCTGTCTCAGAGAGCTCCGCTGGGCCCCTGCCCCACACCCCAGCCCCAATCATGCCGAGTCCACGCTCGTGTCATCCTGCGTTCCCTGAAACCGCAGTGACTGGTGGGAGCGAGACTAATCAGCAGCCAACAGAAGCCATTTGGGAATGAGAACTCAGGCAGCAGATAAGGGAAAGCTGACTCTGTTCTTAAATTCTTGTTGTGCAGAACTAACAGCAAGCACTACCAGGCCGACCGCAGGCGGCAGTGTCTGGGCCCACGAGAGTGCACCGTGGTTAGACCCAACTCGGAAGACGCAGGCTCTGTGATGTTTGTAGTTACCTTCATCATCTGACCAAAGCTGCTCTCTTCAGTGTGTCTCTCACAAGACTGTCTCCAAAGGTCATAATGAACAAGATGGCCCCCATCGTCCTCTCGCCGTTACACAATTCATCTACCACGGGTCACGACGGCAGAGCACATGAGGAACCGCCACCAATGGACCCTCCCTCACGTCTCTACACATCAGGAAGGACTGACCTTCCCCGCCGTCCAGCACCCCGCAGAGGCTCGTCTTCAAACAACTCTCCAGAATCTTGAACGCCACAGGAACGGCTACGGAGGGGCGCCGCACGTGCCAGGCAGAGCCTTCCCACCAGGGTGTGTGGTGAGCCCAGGGACGGGTAGGATCCCAGGGGGTGAACCGTCCCTCTGACGCCAAAATGACCCCCCCACCTCATCAAAGACAGCCCTTCTTGAAAAAGAACATTTGAGTTTAACTTGATGAGACCATTCAGTTGCTCAAGTGTCTGGTATCAGACACCATGCCACGTGGGCCAGGGAATGTCGTGCCAAAGAAATGAAGGGTTGGCCCCACAAATGGGGCCCGCAGCAGACTTCTGTGAGAATCTAAGTGTCCCCCCGAAGGCCAAACTTAGCTGTGAGGGGTTTTTGTTGTTGTTGCTGGATTTAGCCGCGGAACGAGAGGAAAAGAAATCAGTCACCATAGAAACCACATCACCGTCCACCGTCAGGCAACAGTTCCCACCCTTTGGGCGGCAGCAGATGGAAGAAGAAAGAAGAGCTCTTCTCCCTTCGCCACACTTAATCTTCTCTCTCCGGCCTCTCACCCAGGTCTCCGATCCTCAAACACAGAAGAGCTTCCATCTGACAGGTTAAATCGACATTCACACTGACAGGTACATAACTCAAAGCTGAAGGGAGCTGAAGAAATCACAGGCCGGGGGGTCTTCGAGGCGGCAGGAGCGTGCCTGGATGCTCTTCTCAGGGAGGATGGTACGTGCCTGGAATGTCTCCCTCTCTCGGTCCGTTTGCTGGTGTTGGAAAGACGACTACTAACCGTGGCTGCGGGTCGCACCATTCTTGGCTCAGCGCTAACCAGCAGAGGAAAGCGAGCCGCAATGAAGAAATCGTGACGGGCACCGCGTGAGTTGGGACCAAACGCCCCCCAGCTTGTCACGTGGCCATCTCGAGAGCCCTTTATGAACACCTGCGAGGGCGTCCTTTAAGGCAAATCAGTTGTGTACACAGAGTCTGGGATCCTTTTAACCGAGGCTTCTGTCAAAGACGACACACACGGGGCACCTGGGTGGCTCAGTGGGTTAAAGCCTCTGTCTTTTGCTCAGGTCGTGATCCCAGGGTCCTGGGATCGAGCCCAGCGTCGGGCTCTCTGCTCAGCAGGGAGCCTGCTTCCTCCTCTCTCTGACTGCCTCTCTGCCTACTTGTGGTCTCTGTCAAATAAATAAAATCTTTAAAAAAAAAAAGACAACAGACACCAGGAGACCCAGTGTCTCTTCCAAGCACTCGACCAAGGACTCTCTTCTAATCTGCTGTGAGTCCTGATGAAGGAAAAGCGGCAGCTACCACGACCTCAGCTCCTGGGGCCTCCACAGCAGCCACAGATACCGATCAGGAACTGGCAATAAGGGGACAGATCGTGGCTGGAGTTTTGGGCGTCCCTATCCCACTGAAAAACACATCTCGGGTGCCTGGGTAGCTCAGTTGGTTAGGCGACTGCCTTTGGCTCAGGTCATGATCCCAGAGTTCTAGGATCGAGTCCCACATAGGGCTCCCAGCTCCATGAAGAGAATACTTCTCCCTCTGACCTTCTCTCTCTCTCAAATAAATAAAAATCTTAAAAAAAAAAAAAAAAGAAAAAGAAAAACACATCCCTCCTCAGCTTCGGATAGAAACGGGAATGACCCGAAATTACCGGCTGTCACCACCCAAACACACCTCATCTCTGCGATTATGGTGTGTATCTAAGGAACGTGGACGGGACACTGGGAAAGGCAGGCCCTACAGGGGAACATCAGAGACCCAGAAGGCAGAACACAGTCACTCCAGGCCAGCTACTGGTCAATGGGACAGTGGAGGACATTCCTCAAGCTCCCAGTTATCTGCACCGACCTGTTTCATGAGTAAATGATACAGGACACCCAGCACCTTACAAAGAGATTTTGTAAGGTGAGGTAGGGAGGGCCAGACACTCTGAAAAGAAAATGAGCCCACACACAACCTGGTGAATCCAATCCCTGCCAGCAAGACGCACACATGGGCACGGCAACCTCACGAGCAACGGGATCCCAAGGACGCAGAGATATCTCCCCGATGCCAAGGCATCCCAATATTCTCCTCGGTGCTCTCGGCAGTTTCCGCTCAGCCACAGACAGACACGTGTCGTCTGAGCTGGTCACGGAAACACAAACTCCTCAGTCCACTCACCACAGCTCACTGTATCACCCCATTGTTCCGAGACACTCCCACGGGGTCCGCCCCAACGACTAACACTTGCGACCTCGGAGTCTCCACTCTTCTGAAGTCAATCTCTGTACTGACTTCTTCACTAAAACCATTCAAGAATTTTTACGGAGCACTTACGCGGTACCAGGCACCGTTCACGGCCCAGGGGACGGAGCTTACGCTCCAGCTAGGGGAAACAGATCCAATGCTGAAAAGGGAAATGAGTACAGAATAGGTGTGGGGAGGACAGGTGGTTCATGGGGAACGCTGCTGCTTATGGCAAGCAGAGGCCTGAACCCAGGCCTCACTGAACCCAGTAAGGGAAGAGGCTGGGCTCTTTGGGGTCACGTTCCAGGTGATAGAGCATGACAGCAAAGGCCAGAGCAGGGGCAGCTCCATGTTGGAGGGGCGGCATCTGCCAGTTGGTGGGGTGCCACACGGGAGGGCCCTGGGCAGCAAGCAGACAGGCTGGGAAAGCCCACAGGGAGCAGGATTGTGAGGGACCTGGGACAGCACACCCCAAGCCAGAGCAGATGCCCCTGGAGAGTTATAAGAGGAAGAGTCACAGGATCTGAATTTTGTCTCAAAAGAATCTGACTGACCGCAGAGAAACAATGACCAGCAGCCAGGTATGGAGTTTTGAAACTCACAAAGCAGTCCAGGACAGAGGGACGGCAGCTTGTCCTGGGGGCTGGGCTGACGGACCAAGAGCAGAGTGACTGAACTCTGGGCGACCGTGAGCCTGGAGCCACCAGGCTTTGTCAACAGATGGAACAGAGGTGTACAGAAGAGAAGTAACAGCACAGCAGGCCAGAGACCGAAGCCCTTGTAGAGGGCTGCCTGCAGGGTTAGCCCTGGGCTGCCCTCTGGGAAGAGGCTTGTAAACAGCACTTTACACTGATACAAAGCCCCCCCTCCTCCACCCCACCTACAAGAGTGGCCACTGTGCCAAGATTGTTTGTACAAACAGTAGGATTTAAACTTCCTTCTGGGAGCCTAGGACTTGGGCCCATGCTAGGCAGGGGGTGCCTATGTGGCCAGCCCCCAATCAAACCCTGGGCCAGGCCTCTGGTAAGCTCCCCTGGCAGACAACCACGAGCACCTGTTGTCACAAAGTCGCCCCTGGACACTCCGGAGGGGACCCTTGGAGGCTTCCGCATCAGTTTCCAGAGTGCGTGCCAGGCTGCTCTTCCTTCCGCCAATTTTGCTTTACAGCCTTTTGCCGTCATGGACTAACCACGAGTGTAACCTCTCCTTAGTCCTGGAGTCCTGGGGCTCCCTAACCCTGGGGTTGAGCTGGGGACCTGACACAGGCACGGAGAAGAGCCAGGCTTCCGGGACGATGCCACGGTTCTGGGCTCGAGTCTCTGTGCTTACACTTACTGCCACTCTACTGCCAATCTCTAGACAGCTTACTTGGAATTTTCAACACACTTGAGATTTTAAACTTTTTTTCCCGAATGGAATGGGAAAAAAAGATATTTGAGCAAGTTCACTTCTTTAAGGGATAAAAATGGATAATGGGTTTTAGTGACATTTCCAGTAACATTCTTTCCTTGCAATTACAAGGTGTGGTCACGAATGAAGTCAGATGGGGTACGTGCTTTCTTTCCCTGGGCTACACATCAGATTTCCCTCAGGGAAAAATGCTTTATTTCAATTAACTGGCAAACTGGGGACGCTGGCTTCTTACTTGTAGATCCTTCTGATGTATGTAGGAGTCATCACTGAAATGTCCACAACGTAGCACTGGCAGATGAATGGGGTTAGAAATGTAGACTACGGCTTATGAGAATTGCAGAGAATAAAAAGGAACTGTGATTAGAGAAGGTTTCTGAATGTCTGGCACAGGGAATGTTACATTAATTGGAGCTACACACCTTTTCCCATCTCCCTAGGCCCCATTTTTAAAAAATATTTTATTTATTGGGGCGCCTGGGTGGCTCAGTGGGTTAAGCCTCTGCCTTTGGCTCAGGTCATGATCTCAGGGTCCTGGAATTGAATCCCATATTGGGCTCTCTGCTCAGCAGGGAGCCTGCTTCACCCCCCCCACCTGCCTCTCGGCCTACTTGTGATTTCTGTCAAATAAACAAATAAAATCTTAGAAAAAAAGATTTTATTTATTTGACAGAGATCACAAGTAGGCAGAGAGGCAGGCAGAGGAAGAGAGAGAGAAGCAGGCTCTCCGCTAAGCAGGGAACCCAATGTGGGGCTCGATCCCAGGACCCTGGAATCATGACCTGAGCCGAAGGCAACTGCTTAACCAACTGAGCCACACAGGCACCTCCCTAGGCCCCATTTTTAAGATTTAACTGAATTCCCCCAAATCCATGCACTGGATGATATTCAATGCAATTGAAAACTGAAACAGAACAGAAATTGCTGGTCACTTTCTCCTAGTCTAATCGCTTGGACAGCGGGACTTGTCAACAATAAAACGATGGGTTGCAAAGGTTGCCTAACAAGTGAAAAAGGAAGCCATGAACGCCATGCTGATATGCACCGTGGTCACCTCTGTAATCTTACCTTTCTTCAGGTGTAAACAAGTAGTAATATACGGATTGTCTCAGCAAATCTATCAGGTCCCTTAATAATGAGGCTGGCTTGCAAGCAAAAAATTTCATTATTTGTTTTTCAACATAATGCATTTTCCTCTTCACTTTCACTTTGTTTGGTACCCATTTGACTAGTTCGTTATCTTTCAAATGAATGGACATTTCTGAAGATCATCTGCATTTTCCAAATAAGGGAAATCAGAATTCCCACTAAACCACGGTGCCCAAAAGCCATTCCAAGCGTTCTCTCAAATCAAGGGTAAATCACAGCAGGAATACTAATGACGAGCTTGTTTTTACATTATCACTGTCCATATTCCTACGCAATGAGGAATCATGCATGTTAACACTAGTGGACTGTGTTTCTAGACACAGATACACAGATACCAAAGCACATATGTGAACACATCACCAGAGTGATAAACGCCACAGCTTAATGAGATTCATTCCGCCAAAATACCCACTTTGCCTACTGTGTAAAAATAATAAAAAAGAGAACTGCTTTGAAATACTGCTCATCTCCAGGCATTAACCATGCGTATCTGTCTTGCAACAGCTGAACACTGTGGCAATTTTCCATAACAACACAAATCTAGAAGGATTCGTGGCTGAATCCAAGCATGTATACATTTTACCATAATGAAAATAATAGAAATAAGCTTGCCTGCAGAGAAACAGTGATGATCAAAGAGTGATAACAGAGGAGGGTAGAAAAAAACACCTAAGTTCTATTTTTGTACCCTGCAGAATGCTGTTCAAAAACTTCCAAAAATTCGAGACCAAAAAAAAAAAAACCATGAAGCAACTATTAAGACCGCCTGAACCTCATCCTGTGCTCCCGTGCAATTTCTCTGAGCTTAATTACTCCTGTGTAAGTAGGATAACTCAGTAGAAGGTACTATTAGAGTATTTCTTAAATTACTGGACATTCAGGAAATCCGGTTGTACTGAGTTGCATAACGTCCCCTAAACATTCACATCCACCCAGAACCTGGGAATGGGACCTTATTTAGAAACAAGGCCTTTGCAGGTGCCGTGGAGTTAAACTGAGGTCTACTAGCACCAGCACGGGCCACAGCCAGTGATGGTTGTCCCCATAAGCAGAGGGAAACTGGGACAGGCAGAGAGCAGGGAGAAGGCCACAAAGAGGCAGAGACTGGAAATAAGCTGCCACAATCCAAGAGATCCTAAGGACAGTGGGCCACCTCCAAAACCAGGAAACACTCCCAGAAAGGTCTCTGCCCCAGAGGCCTGGAAGGGAGCATGGCCCTACCGACGGCCCCATTTCCACTTCTAGCCTCCAAAACAAATTCCCATTGTTCTGAACCACCCAGTTTGTGGTAATTTATTACAACAGCCTCAGGATGGTGGTTGTTCTCACGATTCCAAAATTCAGCGTGTAAACATCCAAACCCTCCAACACGTGATTAAGAAAGTGAAACTGCCCATCTCTTTCCCACCGAATTGAAATAAGAGAGAACATTCATCAAAGTGCCTCACGAGCTTTAAGAACATGTACTTTCCAACTCGACCCATTTTTATTTATGACACGCCCTTTCCATCTATCCTGTGAAAACCAGAAAATAGTATCGACTCGTAGAGCAACTACTGATTATAAATGAAACACTGAGTGCAAGGAGAACTCTCAGCAGCCTGCCCAAAGAACAGTCAGAATTCCAACAGGAAAAACCAAAAGTGAAGGAAGAAGATCACATTTTGAAAAATGCAGATGAAGGATGAGACCTTGTCAACAGCCTTTTACAGAGAGTAGCTGTTCAATAATGTTTAATGAACTAGTAAATTATTAATTAAAACTGTACCGGGATTAGTAGCCTCTCTACCTTTTCTGTCGTAGTATTCCCGGTTCTGAACAGTAAGTCTGAATATCCAGTAACCCACAACTATATTAACTCAAAATATTTTAAATCAATGAGTTAACTACACCTGAACAAATCACACATTTGACAGGATCTCCAGCGGCTACCATGGAGTCTGGTTGAGTGGATTCAACACTGATCACAAAAGATGCAGTCCTTGCCCTCCTGAAGCTTCAGTTAGGCAAGAAGACATGGACAGTCCAGCTAAATCAGCTAAAGAAGAAACACCACCTTAACAAAGAAGTAGCTCTCCAAGGTCGTCTACAGTGACCAGCTCTGCCCTTAGCTTTCTAACCCCGCCTAGTACTCAACAGCCATGGGCAAGGATTTTCAACCTCCAACAAGAATGATAGGAACCAAAGCAACATGGAGGGAACAAGTTATTCAGGGGAAAAAAAAGAAGACTTTCAAAAATCAGTAATTCGAGCAAGATAAACTCATGCGTCCGTGTGGTAAGTAGAGGGGGCTGTGAACAGCATTCAGCAAAAACACACCAAACAGGCGCCCGTAAAAACACGACTGCACAAGTTCAGAAAACGTCTCGTCGTGGCGCCAACAGACAAGGAAATGAAAAGTAGAACTGAAAGAGAGGTTAAAAAAATTTAAAAAAAGAAGAAGTAAAAAGCCAATCCAGGAATAGCACGTTCACATACTCACGGATCAAGAAAGCACAAGAGTGGTGGAAGCCATCATTTTAAAAAAGAAACATCCCCAAAATTAAAGGCATGAACTACAGACACCGGAGTGGTCAGTACTGCGGAAGAAAACTGACGTCCAACCACCGCCATCCACTGCCAACCCGCAGACAATGCAGGAAGATGCAAGAGTCCAGAGAAGGGAGGGGAAATGTGGAGTGATACCTCCAAATTCTTGAGAAAAGTGACAGCGAGCCTAAAATTCTCTACCCAAACCATCAGGGAAGCATGAAGAGAGAAAAAAGACTGTCTTACTCGCTCAACGTGAGACGGATCTTGGAGGCTGCCATCTTGAAGATGGCTTCCGCCTTGTACCATCTTCACGACCTGAGGGGAGAGCGCCAAGGCAAGGCCTACGGAGACTGTGGCCGGTATTTGGCTCATTCTGACCAAATACCAAACAAGGTCCCAGTCCCCGCTCTAGGCCCAGCCACGTGGAGCCGAGGAGAACACTCCACAGAAGATGGTGCCTACTCCGGTGCCTGTTCCTGGAACAGAGGAAGCTATGAAAGCAGAAAACAGCAGGAACCAACCGGTTCCTGCCTGTATTTCTCAGGATGTCCAGTACCTGGAGCTCAGGCTGCAGCTCCGGCAGAAAGGTCAACTCCGATAAACCCTAATTCTCTTAAGACCAGCTCATGACTTGGCTGACTCTTCTCAACTGAGGAAAAGCAAAGCCCGTGTATTACCCAAACATTGCACTGCTATTTTCCCCTCCAAAGAGCGGGAAAAGGCCTCTTCCTCTTCCTTTTTTTATTTTTTAAGGTTTTTTTTTTTCTAAGTCATCTCTACACCCAGTGTAGGGGTTCGAGCCCCCAACCCAGAGATCAAGAGTCAGATGTTCCACTGACGGAGCCAGCCAGGCGCCCCAGGAAAAGGCCTCTTCTGAAATAACTAGGCTTATACCTGCTTCTTACATTGTGAAAAGCAAATACAGAACACTTCGGAGGACAGACACTGGCCGTAACAGTATGAAAAGAAGCAGGGAATTGATCCCCACAAAAGTGAGGGTGCAGGGTCCCATCACAGAGGCAGAAGAGCACGTCAAGGAGGGACATGCTTCTGGGGGCAACCTCCCAGGTCTAGACGAGAGGCATGAATTTGTGCTTTCATCTGTCACTCTTCAAGCTCCTCACAGAATATCCTTCCAAGGAAAATCTGTTTTTTCGAGAGTGAGGGACGTGATCTGGTGTACACACTTAAAATATTACGAAGGCCACCATGGAGAGAGTGGACCCCAACTGTCGGGGTCCCCGGCAGGGGGGGAGGGATGCACAGACACTGTGGAACTGAGTAAGTTATGGAAAACTAAAAGCTGGTTTTATTATTTTTATCTTTTCCAGGGGAGGATGTTATCAGGAAAGGAAGAAAGCTAGGAAAGAAGGAAGGGAGGGAGGGAGGGAGGAAGGGAGAAGGAGGAAAGAAGTATTTGATTGGTCAGCCAAAAAAAAAAAAAAGCCCCAGACCTCGTGTCGTTGCCTGCGATCACTACCCCTAGCCTCCTGTCCCGTGTACGCTGTTCCTCAAATTCAGGAGGGTCAAAATGCTGTAAAAGTCATCTACTTGGTCACTTCAGAATATGATTTTATCCCCAGTTGCAAAAACCATCTTTTTAAGTCCAATCTTGCAAACAAGGACAGTGCAGCTCGAGAAAGTTCACAATTTGCCGTGACGGGCTTCAATTCTGAGGGAAGCCTTCCGCGTAACTGAAATTCAGGAAGCCCATGTCCGCGCCCAGACCCTAAACTCTTGCTCCCGGTGGCACGTCACACCATCAGCATTTCGGTCCCCTTGGGGGACATATGGGGTGGAAACAGGCCCCTTCAGGCCTGGAAAGCCACTTTCCGCCAGCCGATGGCAACCCCATTTGAACGGCCCAAGGATGTGGGGTCCAGGGAGGCAGAGGACATTTCGGGACTCCCTCTGGCCCGCAAGGATCATCCCTGCCCACGGCTTCCATCTACACACAAGTGTCAGGCATCATTTAAGAACCCGGTGATCTTTTCATCTGTGTCTCCCCCCCCCCCCTTTCTGTCGGTGCCTCCCCAGGCCTACAGCCCATCTCATACTCACACCAGCTTCTCAGGCCATCCAGGAAGCCCAACCATCAAGAGGAGCATCATTTTCTATTATGTTTACCAAACCAGTACCCGAAATAGACTTGCTACGTGTCCTGTTCCTTCCATAAGGGGTGAGGGAGCGCAAAGGAGGTGTTATTATTCTATAATAATACAACATGCAGGAAAATGGTGAAGCCACAGCATTCCAGTCAGGATCCTGTGATACAAGGAACTTGTGGACATGACGAAACAGAGCAAAAGCACAGAGAGAAAATTTTAAACATGTGCAATGCGAGCGGGCAGGTAGCTGTCCCAACAGTGGGAGAGGATGGGCTGCGAGACGCTTTCCATGGGAGAACGGGGAGTGTGGATAAGAGAAAGCAAGTGGCCACGAGCCGACATCTTACCTTAAACACTTCCATTGGAAGAGGACACTGGGCGGCATCGGCGAGAGATTTTTCCAGAGCACATTTCCACTCAGATGCCATCTTCAAAGGATAGATTTCTGT
This sequence comes from Meles meles, assembly GCF_922984935.1. NCBI lineage: Eukaryota > Metazoa > Chordata > Mammalia > Carnivora > Mustelidae > Meles > Meles meles. The sequence goes on along the minus strand of NC_060072.1, from coordinate 144,199,455 downwards.
ATCAACAGCAAACCACATAAGCGTTTAAGGACCAAAATGTTCTGCAGGGATGGTTCTCCCTTGAATTTGATCTTCCGAGTTCTCAGAGTCGCTCGGCACCGTGGGCGACCGGGAGGATTCGCACCCCGCCCCACGAAAGGCCGCCTGCTGACGGGGTTTTCTGATGGGAAAGAGCAAGTTGAGACTCTGCAATCAGAAATGAAGAGGAAAGTTCACGGGGCCCTTCTGGGAACATGTGCGTGCGTTCTGGGGGCTTCCATCAGGAATTTATTGGCATAAACCACATCAGCCCCATCTTCAGTCGTCCGCGGCCCCAAACTCCTCGTATCACCTGGGAAGGAATATCCCCTGACGAAGAACTTATTAGCGGATAAACTCCTAAGCTAGAAATGACTCTCGTCTGGCATTTTCCATGATCACGGCATGTTTCTCACTAAATCTCTGAGTGCTTGTAAGCTAAAAATAGCCTGTGTAAGCCTGAAAATTATTAAAAAGTAAATTAAAATTTACCAACCAAGTTTAATATTTACACTTGAAATTTTGCTAACACGCCACATGTTGTCCATATTTCCCACCACCCCCCACCCCACCACCCAGGCAGGGGGGTGCAGGGAGAGGGGCACGGGCAGAGGGATTGATGGAGGGAGGTTACTCTGGCTGAATGCAAAACGGAAGGAAAAAAAATTTGTGGGGCCCTATTTCCATTGCCTGCTGAGACTGCAGGGGATTTTATGATCTGATCTCAACGGATTTAAGACCTTATCAAAATAGGATTTGCAGAAGCACTCACTTGAAGGAGATATGTTTATACCTTCCCTTTATCAACCCAGGCTCTTTCAGACAGACAGTTAGGACATGAATATGAATTTAACCACAGTTAAAAGGCAACATTAAACCTCTGGGGCTATATTTTTAATTTCTTGCATGTCTGCTTTTCAGCACGCAGCCGTATATTCTGATGCCTACGGCTTCCAAACTCACCTTGAGCCTGAAGCTCCTATGTTCCAAGTAGTTTAAGGAGTCTTTCCAGACCCCCGTAATTATGATACAGAGAGATGCTGCCAGAAGGAGTCAGGTAATCAAGGCGCAGCCCCCTGCCGCCCGTGGCCGGCTATGCAAAGTCCCGTAAAGGGTTATTAATGACAAGAGAGGCTCTACGGCGGATGTCGTCTATGATGCTTTTCAGCCTTTTATTTATACTCTTCTACCTCGGGGGGATTTTTTTCTTTTCCAATTTAGCATTTCTGTATCAGAACAAGAATAGCATGTGACTTCTCTTAGTTGTTTCTGACATATTGGGGGGAACCCAGTGAGGCCCCAGTTAACAGCTGTGGAGAAAATGGATGAATGGTCCCTCCGACATCCACAGGGGCGCAGGGGTGCCGAGGGAGAAATCGCTGATCACGGGGTCCCACAAAGGAGGGAAAGGGACCAGTTCACAAATCATCCTGGGAGTATGGGGGGGGGGTTCAGCTCAGGGACCCTGGACCAGAATCTCAGTGGAGAGCTCGAGGAGGCAAAGCCCTGTGGACCCCGAGGGCGGCAGGTCACAAGGGCCTGAGCTCAAGACAGAAACAACACCCGAGAGCCTAGAGTTCCCAGGTAGGTGAGAACAAATTCACCTTCCCAGGAATCTGGAAGCTGTTCAACGGGGGAGTTCAGCCTTGGTGTGGTAGCAAAGGAGAAGCAAGCCACGAGAAAGGACAGCGATTGCCAAGGACAAGACAGAAAGGTGGGTCAAGGCAGGAGAAGGTGCACAGAGCTGGTGCTGAATTCCCGCTGCCTGGGGGTGGGGGAGCCCCTGAGACAGAGAGGGGGCCAAGAGAAGGTGGTTCATGAAGACTACGCAAGACCAGAGCGAAAGCCCAGCTGGCCAGAGTTGCAGCCAGACTCCCAGAACTGAGCCAGGTGACTCGGTGCCATACAGAGCCCCGCAGGGATGCTCGCTGTCTTTCCTGACACTGTGTCCACAAGCACCTGGCAGGGCAGGCCTGGGGGCTCCCTGCTTCATCCCTGAAAGGCGAGCTCCCATCCTTCAGGTGCTGTTGCCCTCCCAGCAAACCAGAAGCTCAGGGCTACAGCTGAACACTGCTGTTCCCACAAAGTCATTAAGTTGAAATCCTAACCCCCAAAGTGATGCTTGGGGGGGGGGGGGCTTTGGGAGGCCATGAGGGGGGAGTCCCCATGATAGGATTAATGCCCTTGCAAAGGAGAGCGCAGAGAGCCCCCCCCCCACCACGTGAAGACACTGCAAGAAGGCGGCCGTATGCGGCCCAGGAAGCCAGTCGGGCCCCCAGCAGACATCAGATCTGTGGGAGCCCCCATCTCAGATCTCCAGGCTCTGCAGCTGTGTGAGGGAGAAATGCCACAGGTCAGAAGCCGCCAGGTCTGTGCTATCGATGCCCTGGAGCAGCCTGAACAGACCAAGAAGCCCAGGTTCCACAGGATTTGGGTCTCTGTCCTACAATCTTAAGATCCTCTGTCTTCTTTCTGGGGCCATAAAGCCCTGATAATGAATGCAACCCCACGGCAAGGCCCCCCTCTCCTGGAAGGTGAAAATCAAATGCAGGTTTTTCAGGACACTCGGGCACCTGTGAAAGCTAAACACCTAACGTTTTCAATAAGCGGAGAACAACATTCCATGTGTGTGTTTCATTAGCCAGAGAGGCGCCTGGTTACCCCGGCAAGTTTATGGACAATAAACAGCGCCATTAAAAGAACATAAACCATTTTCTTAAAATGATTGTGTTGCAGGTAATTTAATAGAGTGTATCATGTTGATTTCTGTTTGTGGGCAAGTAATAAGCAATTAAAATCGGGCCCGATCCGTCTTTAACTAGAAGCCTCCGTGAGCGTAGGGCGATCCCCCTCTGAGCGAGCATTTGGAGGGCTCTTGCAGAGGCAAGAGCTGTAAAGAGCAGGAGAGGGGCGTGAGACCACCAGCTCACAGCCTCAGACTAAATGAAGCCTGGAGGGGCGATCCCCTTTGTTCATGCACCCTACACCGAGCGCTCCCTCCTTCTCTCCCGGTGAGCAAAAGCTGGTCTATGGGGGCGCCTGGGTGGCTCAGTGGGTTAAGCCTCTGCCTTCGGCTCAGGTCATGGTCCCAGGGTCCTGGGATCGAGCCCCGCATCGGGCTCTCTGCTTAGCAGGGAGCCTGCTTCCTCCTCTCTCTCTGCCTGCCTCTCTGCCTACTTGGGATCTCTATCTGTCAAATAAATAAATCTTTAAAAAAAAAAAAAAAGCTGGTCTATGGTTGTTAACAGATGGTGGGAAGGCTACGAACAGAAATGTTCGTGTCTCCCCATAAGTAATATGCTGAAGCTCTAAAGCCCAAAAGGATAATATCTGGAGATGGGGCCTTTGGGGGGGGGTGGTAATCAAGGTTAGATGAGATCATAAGTGTGGGGTCCCCATGCTGGGATTAGTGCCCTCATAGAGAGACCCCAGACCTCTCCGTCTCTCTCTCCACGTGTGCACATAAAAGAGACCATCCACCAAGCAGGAAGCGGGCTCTCCCCAGAACTCAACCCTACTGACACCCTCATCTGAGTCTCCCATCCTCCAGAACTGTGACAAAATCATCTGTGTCGTCTGAACCCCCTATCACGGGCATTTCTTTACGGCCACCTGCACTAACTGATACAGAATTCATTTCTGGACTGTTTCTTGACTACGCCATAGTTCACAAACTTCCTGACTCCAGGTACTATCTAAAAGAAAAAGAAAAAGAAACAGACAAAGAAAAAGAAAAAGGAAACGTTGACATAAAGATTGCGAAGGCAATAAATAAATATATATATGCACACACATACATATACATATACACACACATACATACATACACACACACATATGTAGAAGCATCTAGAGATGAGAAAGACCTCAAAAAGTTTCATGTCCTTAGTTTCTGCAAAAACATGTAAGACACTACCGTGCTTTCTGAGCACCCAGAAATATGAAAGCAGGCGGGGTCTCTAAAAATCTCCTGACCTCAACAATCTACTTAAATTTCTTAGGAAACCAAATATAACCATGAAACTCTGCTTACAGACTGAATACCCAGAAAATGCCAATCGCTTGCAGAAACCTGGAACGCTCAGCAGCACACCAAATGTAGAGTTAGACCCATGTCACAGAGGAGGTGAAATGGGTCTAACCAGGCAAGGGACTGCCCAGGGCTCTGTAGAGAGGTACAGACATACAAGGAGAAGCTAACTTGGACCTCGGCTCCAAGGCCCTGTTTTCCCTACTCCACCAGCTTCCTCAAGCTGGAGGCACAGGTGAACACTTCTAGAGGAACAAAAATGATCAGGACATGCACAGGCCATATTCCCATGCAGGGAGTAGGCCCCGGACCTCCGTTGGATGCTCACCAGCAGGGCATCTCTGCTTGATCTGACGCTGTCTTCAAAATCTCCCCCTCCACATCAGAGGCAAAGCGGACAGCCCAGCCCTGGCCATGCTGGGGGGTGTCTTCACTCCAGGCCCTCCCCTCCAGGTTGGCTTCCAAAGCCTCATCCATTATTTGGCTCCTGGAAGGTGGACTTGGCTGGTTCCTGCCCTCCTTGCAGACACACCCAACTTTAGTCAGTCGATCCATTTGACGACTATTTGCTAAGCACCTACTCTGTGCCAGGCACCGAGGAAACCGCAGAGACACAGGCCCAGATGTTCAGTGTTCAAGGAGCCACTAAAACCTCCCTGGTGGGAACAGAGCTCGGGGGTGGGCCACGCTACATCTAGAAGAACAGCACCCCGACGATGGGGCACACTGGGCATGCCCGTGGGTCACAGGGGAGGCTAGTGTGCCAGAAAATCCCACCATGAGTGCAGTTTGCCTTCCGTTCGACGCGGAAGGAAAGGGGCTCCTCCACATCTGCCTGGCTTTTAAAGCTGATTTAATTTATGAAAACACCGCCCTTCCTCTTCCCCCTTTCTCTGTGCAACTCTCCATGCCACGGTGGCGTCAGAGGAGGAGACTCGGGCTGGGAGCTCAGACGCCAGCATTCTAGTTGCGGTTCTGCTTCGGTGGGGTGACCCTGAACCACACACCACTTGACCTCAAGGCTTCCGACTCACTAGTGTAAGACGAAGGGGCTGGAACGATGCCTGAAATCGTGTCAGTGAAAAGTCTGACCTGACGACTGCATCCTGCAGGTACAAGGCAAGATGGCTGGCATAGAACATTCTGCCTGATTCTTGTACCACGTTGTCCTTCTTGCCTTCATTAAAGATCCCTCAAGCAAAAAACCGACCAACAAACCAACCAACCAACGAACCAACAAAAGCATAGAACAGAAACAAGTGTCTTCACTCTAGAGAACACACTGCGGGTCACCAGCGGGGAGGTGAGTGGGCCGGGGGATACAGGTGACGGGGATGGAGGATTGCAGCTGTCGTGATGAGCACTGGGTGACGTTCGGAGAGCTGACTCACTGTACTGCACACGTCTGGGTAAAGCCTGGACCACTAAGGACCTCAGCTACTGGCCCCCTTCCCTGATCACCTGGCATCTCACCACTGCCTACTCGCTCAGCATTCTTCACGGAAGCTGGAGTCGACCTACATCACCAGCACCTGCGTGGCACCCCCCCACCCCCACCCCAGGAGCCCTGGATGAAAAGCCCTGACCTATGTTCTCTGATCTGGGCCAGAAATGAAAAGCTGCAGTGACCTTAAGCCTCTCTGGTGGACGGCATCAAAGCAGCCCCTTTTCTCTGAGGTTCTAAAAAAGAGCTACTTTCTATTTCCCATTTCTACCTCTTTTGGTACTGAATGGTTGGGAAAGATTGTGCCCTTTAAAATGTAGGAAGATTAAGTAAACTGCAGGCAGAGCCGTGGTTTGTCTCCGTAATGGTGGCAGTCCATGGGGGTCGCCCCGCCCAGTGGGCAGGCAGGCTAGGGGGTTGCACAGCTTCCTCTCACAGTGCACCAGAAACATCTACCCTCTCCCCTCTGCCCCCACACCTCCAAATCCCCCCTCACACCACTTAACACCCGAGAGTAAGAACATCTAATATCTTTAGGTAAGCCTGAGATTTTATTCCCACCTATATTTCAGTTAAGGAAGGAGCGCTACCATGTAAGTTTTAAATGACTCTGGGTCTTGAAATTAATTTACACAAGCCCCAAGTAACAAGTATTATAATTATATATAATAATTATTATATATTATTGTCAATAACAGCCCAATTATGGAAACAGCCTGAGTGTCCACTGACTGATGAACGGATAAAGAGGGGTGGGTGGGTATATGTGATGGAATATTACACAGCCATCAAAAAGGATGAATCTTGCCATTGCAATGACATGAATGGAGCTAGAGAGTATAATTCTAACCGAAGTCAGTCAGTCAGAGAAAGGCAAATACCGTGATTTCGTTCATGTGGAATTAAAAAAACAGAACAAATAAGCAAAAGGAAAATGAGAGAGAGAAACAAACCAAGAAACGAAGTCTTCATTCTAGAGAACACACTGCTGGTCACCAGCGGAGAGGGGGGTGGGGGATGTGGGGGCCTGGGGATGGGGATGGAGGAGAGCAGCTGTCGTGAGGAGCATCTGTTATGGTACGGAAGTGCTGACTCCACTGTAGGCTTATCTAACCCTGCATGTCAACTAACCAGGATTTAAATAAAAACTTTAAAAAAAATTACAAAACACACAGGTCATAACCACAGCCCTGTATGCTGTTCTGCTAAATGAGGCAAGAGAATCCAGTTTTCGTCTTGCAACTGCTCCATCTGAAGAACTGAAGGCCACATAGGGAATACCCTTTTGCCTTTTATGTTCCTCTTCCTGTGCAAAACTCCTCTTGCCAACAATTCAAATGTTGGGAAAATGACTTCTTAATGATTAATACCTTCCAAGCTCTTTAAGAACACCCGTGAAGTCCCCCATGAAATGGACAATTCATGCCCAGAAAATTACTAAGACAAGTAAACACAATTTATTCTTATCTTATAAAGATATTAAATTATCTACAAAAGAGAAAGCACTCTTCTATGCAAATATTTCCCAAGTTTCTATGGTGACACTTTCCATTCTTGCTTTTGAGGATGAGTCCCATGACTTCACAGCAAAGGAACACTGAAGAGAACCCAAGAAGCCACTAATAATCCATTGCTTTGCTATAAATGTTCACACCGGCAAATACAGGGATCTCCTAAAATTTATAAAGCAATTAGATCCTAAGCTAAGATTTATACACCCAACTTCCCACACAAAGTAAATTTCTCCCGCTAGGTTATGAATCCCAAGGCAAATGTGAGCTTAGATCTTTTCTCAACATTGACAGGCCCTTTGTTTGTCATCATAGTCCAAAATTACTCAGGGTATATAAATGGATTTCCTGGCTGCTTCTCAAAATGTTGACAACAATACTACTGATAAAATACCATGTTACGTGTCTATATGTCTGTCAAATTCAACAAATGCAAAATGCATGACATACAGAACCAAGATTTTTTTTTTTTTCAATTAAAGCCGCTGAGTGACAGAAAGGAAAAATGTTAAGTCTTTGGTTTCATGTACTTGAGACAAGCAATGGCAACTAATAGCGGAGGAAAGTCTCTGGCAATTTTAACAAAGCATTTGGCTCTTCGCTTCCAATATACCTGGTGAAATCCCAGCAATCTCTGAGAGAAATTAATATTTCTACTTTGGCATCTTTAATTCCATAAGGACCCAACATTTTTTTTTCCCTCTGAGGATACCTATCAAAAGGTTGTTAAGGCCAGTATGGGCAGCAGGGGGAATGGGAAGAAATGAGCAAGGGGCCCAGGAATTTGAACTACGGTATATTCCTCTCTCTCCAAGCTAGATGACTCTGGACAAGTAGCTTAACGTCGGTCTCAAATTTTCTCCACTGGAAAAGGAAATATTCACACCAAACATGTAGCATCTTTTTACAATCAAAACAAACAACACAGCAGATGTATAATCCCTGGCACATAGTAAACATTCAAGAATGGTTAGTTTGTCAACAAGATTTTGGCACGGTGGGGTATGTCAGGAAGCATGATGCATTCTTCTATCCAATGAAGTCTGTGGAAAGTCATTTGACAGGGCATTTGGAGCTAATTAAAATCCACGATGTGCCAGAAAAAAAAGTATGATGATCTTCTTTTTGCTATTTCCAGGTCAGGACAGATTATATAATGATAAGCATTTGGTCGGACAGTCGGATGGATGACTGGCTGGCTGGCTGGATGAATAACTAGTTAGACAGATGATGGGTGGATGGGTGGATGGATGGATGAAGGATGGATGGATGGGTGGGTGGATGGGTGGGTGGATGGGTGGGTGGACGGATGGGTGGACGGATGGGTGAATGTGTGGATGGGTGGATGGGTGGGTGGGTGGATGGGTGGGTGGATGGGTGGGTGGATTGGTGGGTGGATGGGTGGATGGATGAAGGATGGGTGGGTGGGTGGATGGATGAAGGATGGGTGGGTGGATGGATGTGTGGATGGGTGGGTGGGTGGGTGGATGGGTGGATGGATGGATGGGTAGTTGGATAAAGGATGGATGGGGGGGCAAAGGGTGGGAGGCTGGGAGGTTGGAGGGATGGGTGAGTAGGTGGATACATGGTTAAGCAGACGGGTGGTGGATGGGTAGATGGAGGGAAGTACAGGGATGAATGGAGAAGGATGGACAAATGAATGGATGAGTGAGTGGGTGGATGGCTGGAGGATGTATGGACAGACAGAGATTTTGGAACCTACTTCCAAGACTGTCAAAATTCCTAAAGAAAAAGGGAGAAAATGACCAAGTCACAGTCCCGTGTATCTTTCATGAGTGAATAGTGATCCCAAAGGAGTAAGATGAGCTTCACCACAGCCTCCACCGCTTTCTCCTTCCAGAATACTACTGAGGTCTTGAGTTCTGTTTTCCATAGAAGAGTATTCTGCAGTCAAAATGCTTAACGTTCACATACGCACGTGTAAAAGGTACCACGGAGCTAACAAACTCTCCAGAGACACATCCAGGAAAATATCATATCCTTTACCAAATACTTCGCAGCAGCAAAAGCTTTGGCCTTACCTGAAGGTGGGTCCATTCTGTATTTATTCTCTTGACACCAACCAACTGGTCGAAGTCTGTAATCCAAGTAAAACAACCACTGGTCATAGGATTCAGTGTCCTCCAATCCCACATAGCGAAGGCGTAATCTTCCTCCAACATTTTCAATCACACTAACTATCCAGTACTGAAAAGGGCTCTGAGAATCCTGAAGTTCTATTAAGGAATCAACTGTAATGAGGTCTATAGGGCCTTTCCCTCGCAGAGGCTGTTTAAACAGAAGCAAAACTCCTTATTTTAAACTTTATTTTAAGGTTCTCATGGAAACAGATGACAGCAGAAGATAATATTTTTTCACACCATCATCCAAGCTACTGGCAAACAGTCTGGTGTTTCCCTCCACCCCCAACCTCCTCCCGCTCCTTCCACACACACGTTCATTCCCCCGGCCCTCTGTCCAACAACAAGAATCACAAGTAAACAGAACAGAACAGTTTGCGCTCGGCTCTCACCAAACAAATCACCCTTCCCAGATAAAATGGCATTTGTTAGAAATAAGCATGCTTTTAAGAAGACTTACACCAAATTGGCCTCCCACTAGAAAATATGTGGTAGCTCAATGTCTCTTTTCCCAGACCATGGGGCTATCAACGTACCCCACGACTCAACAGACATTCATATTATAACAGCTACCACACGAATGATTAAGATGCTTGCATACTTTTAAGTGAGCAAAGCATGAACACGTATCAAGGACGTGTCTAGCACACATGAATGATCAGCTATATTAGATGATTACACAGTTATTTCTACACTTGATCCCATTGTTGGTTTAGAGAATGATTTTATGTATATATATATATATATATATATATATATATATATATATATTTATATAATTAGTGCCCCGTATGAGCAAACTTCTCAGCATATGTTGGCACATGAAAAGGGTGTTTGTTCAGTCAGTCTTGTAGGCAAATATGTTTAAAAAAAAAAAAGAATGAACAAGTAAGACAATTCGTCCTTCTGAAAGGGTGAAGAATCATCATTTTGATTTGCTAACCAAACAAATTAGGAGCCGTTACGATAAGCAAATATACCAGGCAAAATCTTCACAGAATAAAACCAGACAACCATGTATTAGACAAGAGTGCTCCAAAAGTCAATGTCATTTATGAGAGGAGGGAAATTCATCATTAACATTAAGAGAATAATGATATCGTCAAGATCCACATCATATTCCTGTTATTTAGTTTCCCCCTTTTTACGAGGGGCATTCCCTAAACAGATCTGGTGACTCAGTAATTACATACGACAGGATGGCGCTCCTTCCGTTCTACCATATATAGAAAAGATCAAAGTGCTTTATCATACAGTTACTGTCAAACGAACCATCACGACGGCAGATCAACTGTTTTTTCTTCGGCACCGTAAGCATACCTTAACCACACTGAAACAGGATTAGCCAATCCCCCTGTGGTTTTCAGAAGGGAGGCTGATTCAATTATTACTCAACACGCGTGTGTTGCTGGTGTGTGTTTACTCAACCAGAATGGAAGAGTCAATGGGACCATTTGTCAGCACGCTCCAAGACTCTAACAGAGCGCGTTCATGCTTCGTGGTCACGTCTACGGAAGAGGTCTTCTCCAGGATTTTATTTACATTCACGAATACAGGGCAGAGGCTCCCATGTATAGGATAGTGGAAAGATATCCTAATACAGCATTATTTAAAAATGTGTTCACACAGAAGCCATTTTTCCACTTATTGATTGTACCACAGGTGCAGAAGCTTCGGTGCCATGAGAATCATTACCTTAAACAATTCAGGGGAGAAACAGGAAGTTAGGCTATCTGGACAGAATATCCCCACGTACGCGTGTACCCGCTGAAGGATATAGGCAAAGATGCTCATGCAACCGTGAGGCTTCAGACACAGACTAGCTGAGTAACAACAATACATACACCTTCCAGGAGGTTGGCCGGCGCCGTCCGGGAACCAGTCAAGTCACGAATGAGGAATTCTGTCCAGTCTGTGTACTTCTCTTTGATTGCTGGCAAGACAAAAGAAGAAGAAGAAAAAATACATCTCAGCATAGCAGACGAGTATCAGGTTCAGTTTAAAATCAAAGCACTTTTCTTTTTTTTTTAAGATTTTATTTTTTATTTATTTGACAGACAGAGATCACAAGTAGGCAGAGAGGCAGAGAGAGAGAGAGAGAGAGAGAGAGAGGGAAGCAGGCTCCCCGCCGAGCAGGAAGCCTGATGCAGGGTTCAATCCCAGGACCCTGGGATCATGACCCGAGCCAAAGGCAGAGGCTTATTAACCAACTGAGCCACCCAGGCGCCCCTCAAAGCACTTTTCTGTACACATGTGTTGTTTTGATACTTTTCTTCATGTTAAGCATCACACTGGAGAGCTAACACGGCGACAAGAAATCTGCCCACAGCGGGTGACCTCGTGCTTATGGCATGCTCGTGCTTGCTGAGCATCGGGGGGATTAAAGAAGGGGGAGCCCAGAACTTTGAAGAGAATGTATTCAGGCATTTCTGTGAGAGAAAAGCAGATATCGTGAAGCACGGAATTCGGGGATCGGGAGAGGGATTCCAAGAAGGACGAGACCAGTGAGGGACAGAAGTCAGAGGACAATCCCCAGGTGGAAAAACAGCAGCGGGCTCTGAATGACACCGAAGGACTCTGCAGGTGAAGACGAGGAAGAAGGGGCTTTCCCACTGAGCGGACCGGGGCGGGAGGATGTGGACGAAGGCCGCACAGTTGTTGACGGACTCTGGCCCAGTCTGAACATAGGGCGCAGGGAAACAACACCGATCAACAGCCCAGAAAGCAGGCACATTAAGTCAACAGGAAATCTCTGCCTAAAACATATCTGAAAATAGCACAGAGGCTTGAATGGAAACAAAAGAGGCTAACGGCAGAGAAACCGAGGTAAGGAGTGGCTACAGCTCTCCAAGGACAAAAGCGAGGGGGCCCCAGACTGCGGGGACCACGTCAAGAGCAAGGAAGGAATGTAGCTGAGACATCTTGAAGAATGACATTTCAGACGTTGGAAGCCAACCATCTCCAAGTGCTTAGAACCCGAGACTAGAGGAACGGGATATTCCTGGCACATCTCCCAAAGTACAGATCTCCAAAGGCTTCACCCAGTCACATCCACACCCAGGAGAGGCCCAGAGACTTCCCGGGGCCTCACGGGCTTCACGAATCAGCAACACAGGAGAATCATGGCCCAGATTCCCGCCTACCCACTCTGTGGACCACATGGAGAGCCAGCAGGCCAGGGAGCACTGCCTAGAATACATCTAGTACTTAGCCTCTGTGGAAGGTTCCAGATGCAAGTGGTTTGCACGTTGCCTCTGTTCTGCAAAGGCACGATGCAACAATTTCCTGCTCACACCTCAAGGAACAGAGTTATCACGGAAGGCAGCAAGGCCGTAACGGTGCAGGGGAGAAAAGCGAAGTCATGGCATGGGGACTGGGCTCCGTAGCAGGCTCTGCCCTCACTGGCTACAACTTTGAGTAATTTCCCCCACTTACCTTGCACTCCTTCCTCATCAGTGTGAGGGTGCTAATCACATTTTAGCCTATGGGCTGCTAGCAGTTTTAGAGAAGAGACACACATCAGTAAAACCTAACCATACCGGCACACACCAGGCAATTAATAAGTAGCAGCTCGTCTTGTTGTAAGTGTATATTAAAGAATGACACACTCTCACCAAGTATTTATTGTTCATTCCCACAAATGTCAGGTTGAAGCTGCAAACGTGCGTTGGCCTGATCGCCAACAGAAGCAGGGACAGTAGCGACTGCCATCACCAACCTGCATCCCAGTCAATATCCCTCCCTCACCCGCTAAGGATCCTAAGACAGGAACAGAACCAAAATGGAAGAATTCAGGCAACATAAAGGGGGTCCAGACAAGGCTGCAAAGTCCAGCTTTCCCCCATTCAATGCCCTAACCACGGTTTTGCTTAGAAAGAAGCAACTCACGCATTCATCAGCTTCTACCACTAGACTTTTTGCTCCAATAAAATACCATTTTCCTTATTTTCTACATACACACTCATAAGGTAATGCATCTATTTGGGGCAGGAACTGCTACGGTGTCTCTTTCTGTCATTAGAAAGTGTAGCCATCATTATTCAATGCTGTACCCATTTCTAAATTAGCCCCCTGTGGTGTACTAAATGATGTGTGTCCCCCCATATTCCTACGGAATCCTAATGTCCGATGCAACTACCTCAGGAGGAAGGACCCTTGGGAGGTAATTAGGTTGAGAGGAGGTCATGAGGAGGGAGCCCTCCTGATGGGATCAGTGCCCTCATACGTGAGGCCCCAAGATCCTCGACCTTCCCACCACGGGAAATTCCAACAGAAGGAAGCAACTCTGAACCAGGAAGTAGAATCTGCTGGTGCCTTACCTTGAACCTCCAGCCTCTGGAACTGTGAGAAATAAATTTCTGTGGTTTACAAGGCCCACAGAGTATGGTATTTCTGTTATAGCAGCCTGAATGGACAGAGACAGCCCTCCTGCATGCCCGCGGTTACCGAGAAGACCAAAAGGCATACAAGACAACGGAATGAACATTTGTATTTCCCTTATACTTTCCAAGCATAACTTTAACTTCCTCTGCATCTTGGGATCATTATGACAGTGCTCTGAGGGTGATGTTTCTAACTAACTTTTCCCAAGTTCAAAGGTCACCCCCAGCTTCAAACTCAAGTATGCAGATGCCAATCCTACCAGGAGTCTTTCCACGGGAATCTATGACTCTCAAAGCTTCGGCATACAGATAAATCAGCAATTTGTAGGCATGATAGAGATAATATGAAAATTACTCTCTAACCAAAAGTTTCAAGATGAGAACAATATACAACTGTGCCCAGCAAATATACATTCCTTATTTCTTTACCAAAAAATGACAATCAGCATAGCTGAGTGAAATATAGTCCCATACTCGACAGACTTTATGTCTATATCCACTACAAGAAAAAGTTCAATTGCTTACTTAAGGGGTGGTTCTAACATCCACATAATCCAAGTGAACATTGAAATTAAAAATGTTTAAATATGCCATCACCTTCTGAAGACATCGTGCAATGTTGAAATTGAAGTGAGTTGGGTCGTAGTAAGAGAACAGTAGAGATGCTTCTGAAATTATACCTTGTGAGCCCTCCAGCCCAGAGCCCCTATAACTGTCCATTAATATCTCTACACAAGGCTCTGAAGCAATCTTTTATGTGCCACACAGTATCTGGACAAATAACTCTCACTAAAAAAATGGATCTTAGCTGTAAAGATATACTAACAACTTTTGATTAAGAAGTAGAAAGGAAACAGTTTTCAGAAATACTATTACTTTTTAAAATATATATATTTTATTTATTTATTTGGCAGAGAGCAGATAGAGAGAGAGAGCACAAGCAGGGGGAGCGGCAGGCAGAGGGAGAGGCAAGCTCCCAGCTGAGCAGGGAGCCCAATGCAAGACTTGATCATGGGACCCTCAGACCATGACCTGAGGCAAAGGCAGGTGCTTAACTGACTGGGCTGCCCCGCTGTTAACAGACAGAGCCACCCAAACACTGCGATTTTTAAAAGAAAAACTGTTCTGGTCAACATTTAGTTCTCAAAATTCATTACTCAAATGTAAAATCTATTAGAGAGAATACCACCATATGTATTTTTAAAAACTATGCAAAACAAGCCTACAATTTGTAGTCAATGGACTTATTTTGAGTAATACTGAATTCAGTTAAATTTTAGTACAATAAAAATTGCCTAGAAATCCCTTAGAATTCATTGCAACAGAAGCTGACCTGCACTTTCCTGGGTGTCCACATAAGTTTCTAATTAGAAGTTCTAAGACTACAAATTTTCATTTACTACAGAATGCCTCTCTTCAAAGACTCAATCAACTAGCATGGACAGAAGAACCATCTTTCTCAAATAGGAAAAAAATTCCTTGCCCTATGGTCATTATCTTTTCCATCGGATGATCCATGCATTAAATTTGGGAAGACCTACAACATAGCAGACACCCAAAGATATGGAATGTGAACTCTACACCAAGAAAGAAATGATTAAAATGAAAACAAAATAGATGGATAAAAGTTTGTCCATAACATTGTAATCACTTCCACATGCTGTTAGCTTATACAGAGACACTCCTGAGAGTTCATGAGATTCTCTATTCATAAGAGTAAAATCAGGATCCTTGTACAACCTTCTCACGAACACGTTTCCAAGGTTCTACTCAGTTTTAACATTTTATAAACTTTGCATAGAAAATATGTACTATTATACTTTAGTCAACTTTGTTTTTTAAGAAATCCAGGTTATAGTCCTCATTTTAACACCTCATTTGGGGAGAAACACCTCTCTCACTGCAGGATGCGATCATGAACATGAGTTTCAGAAAAAGAAAACACACACATGTGCGTACACACACACACACACACACAAAATTTACCTATGCTTCTTTGCAAAGACATTCAGAGATGGCCCTCAAATCCCACAACAGCATTATAAGGATTACACAGCTACCTATAAAAAGGGTTCCAAACAGGGGTGCCTGGTTGGCTCAGTCCACAGAACATGTGACTCTTGATCTCTGGGTCATGAGTTCAAGTCCCACATTGGGTGTAGAGATAACTTTGGAGGGGCAAAAAAAGGTTCCAAACAAAAGGCAAGTCACCATCTTTTTTTTTCCCCAGGATTTGGGAAGACATCAGTCCTGTTGGACTTCCAGGCCCATCAAGCATATGTAAACACACAGGATTCAATGACTCCTCACTTCTCAAGAAGGCCATCTGCTGCGGACACTGGTCTGCGGTTCAGAGCTGCCCATTCAGGGGACCCTGAACACTGAGACCTGGACTGATGTCAGAGGGACATACTCCTCCCCTCTCTGTCTGTGTCAGCAGGTTGAACAGACAGGTGCACGGGGAAGACAGGCTGCATCATACCTTCCCACTCACCAGGAAGATGGGCAGAGTAATTCCAATGGGCAGTGAGCCACTCAGATCTACTCTAGCTGGAAGAAAAGCCAAGCGTTCCTGCATCTTAAGAGTCTACACACACGGAGGCTAATTTTTGTTCATGGCAATTTTCTCCACTCACTGCCAGCCCAAGCTTCTTTGAACTTACTGTGTCGCTTGTATTTTTGGTTCTGTCTTGCTCTTTGGTTGTTTCCTTCTTCTAGAGCTTTTTCTGTCATTTTCAAAACCTCTCGACACAGTAAAGCAGAGCATTTTCTCCTGCTGTATGCCCAGGATCCCTGACTTGGGGGGTTGTTTCGTGGTTTACCTCCTTCCTTCTCTCTCCTATCAGGTGTTCTCCTGGGGTGTCTGGTGGCCCGTGGTCATGCATCACACGTCAACTAGAGCCCACAGAAAAGCTGAAGGGGAAACGTTGTCTGAGAGCAGAGGCTTGTGACTCAGAATCGGTGTTTGGTAACCCCCATCCGAGAAGGAAACCCCCAAACTAGTCTCTCCGTTCTCCCCAAACAGTTCAATCCATTTCTTCAGAGATGAACCCAGAGGATACACGGGGTCTCTAGTCCTTGGTTGTCCCAATACGGTAGGGGACATAGAGCCTGGGAAGTGTTCTGACCCCATGAAACCCTGCTATTCCCAGCCTCACCTGGGACTCCCACTCACCCAGCACTGCAGGGACTCCAAGCCCCCCCAGCCAAGGGTGAGGTTGCAAAGGCCACCGCCCATCTTTGGCAGTTACCAACCCTTCATGAGCTTTCAAGCTGCAGGAACATTTTTGAAAGGTCTTTTCTGCATGGATCTCTCTTCAGTTCTCTCTGTGTGGGTTCATGTATTTTTTTTCTTCCTTCACTATCATTTTAAAGTAGCCTCTGGAGGAAGAAGAGATAAATAAAAATGCTCCATCCACAGAAACTCCTGGCTCACAACAGAAGGGGCTTTACCATATGGTGTTGGGCAGCAGCCTTTGACATATCAGGAAACTATTCTTTAACATTGACTTTGCTGAAGAAAAGAAGTGCAACAGTGAATCCTGAATTATAAATGGAAGCGTTTATGCTTACTATTAAGAAGAAAAGACTATAAAGTTCCTTCCCTTGCAGTTTTTTAAAGGAAAGTATCTACATTAATTTTTCATACAGGTTCAAATTAAATTGTTCCCACAAGCAGAAGGAGGGGTCACAAAATGACTCACCAGGTCAACAGGATTGATAAGCTCCTACTGTGCATAATGGATTCAGATCAAAGCATTCCTATCTCCAGTGATAAATACACCACAGATGAAGATGTTAACTTGTGAAAAATGCTGCAAAAATTATCTTTACACACAGATACACACACACACTCCTTAGTACTCACCATCTATAGGTTGGGGGGAAAGTTTAAATTCAGCCTCCCGGGATTCTTTCAGGTATACAAATATACTTGAACGATTACAAAAAGGAGTACTATTATTTTGCTCTGAAGATCAGGATTTCGCAAAAACACAACCTGAGCACTGTTGGAAGGAACCAACAGAGAGTGACGACTTTCAGCTATAACAGAGTCACTGAGTGGTATGGACGTCAGAATAGTCCACATCGCTGAAACATGGACTATTTAGGCCATTATAATCCTTAATGTCAGTGTGTACACAGACTCTTAACAAGAAAGCCCTCGCCTACTTAACATTCTACACATTGCTCAGAATTTCCCTCAATATTGGGAATGAGCACAGGAGAGTTCCTCCGTGTTGAAATTAGCTTCTTATGGGGTCATACGTGACTTTGCGTGGAGACGGCTTCATTGGGTGGTTATAAGCCTTAAACGACAAAGGCTTCTTGGCAGTTTTCACGCCGGTGGCTCAGTATCCTTGGATGATGCTCTCCGTTGCTCCCTCTTTAATGCATTCCAACGTTTATATAAACACACTTGGTCTTCCTTTAGAAGATCGTACATGAAATATTGCAAAACGTTGCTTTAATTATACACGAACAAATTTCCAACAATCCAAATTTAACTTTTAATAAAACTGTACCTCAGATCATGGATATGAAACGACAGCCATGGGTATAAAAACCACATGGTTAATATTTTATTAATTTAAGAAATTATAATGAGATGAAAAATGTCTTCCAGAGTGGGATGATACTTTTTAGCCTTCTAATCCCTTAACTGGCTCTCCCTATGTTGAATATTAATGCTAATTAATGCTAATGACCACATCTTCAAACACTGACAAACTGGTACCAAAAAAGGAAATCTACCTTATGGAGGATAATTCCTCCTGTAAACCAATTCATTTTTAGTTTCTGTTCCTGCTTGCTTGCATTTTATAAAACTGATCACCTGCTACATAGTAGTAAAATGTCAACCTCTCTTGTTACACTTTGCAAGAATAGTCTTAATGCAACAGGATCCATCATGCACAAAGACAGTGACTTGCTGAAGGTTTTCAGGAGAAAAAGATCAATAGTGAATAGATGAGACACGAGGCTTACATCAATACGAATGTTGACACACGCAGCTACGTATTTTTTAATTGACACTACAGAGCACACTGGAGTTCCCATTGTCTGCATCTACAGAGCACACTGGAGTTCCCATTGTCTGCATCTACAGAGCACACTGGAGTTCCCATTGTCTGCATCTACAGAGCACACTGGAGTTCCCATTGTCTGCATCTACAGAGCACACTGGAGTTCCCATTGTCTGCATCTACAGAGCACACTGGAGTTCCCATTGTCTGCATGTCTCTCACGTCCAAGTCCAACGTCTGTCCTTTGTGTTACGCACCCAAGCACATACAGACAAGAAAATGAGCACACTTGAGATCTCCCTAAAACTCAGGATTCAAACCCGATTTCTGCGCCCTGACATGCCAATCTGGCATCAACAGCTTCCCAACTTCCCTTTGCTAGTGTTAAGTTATTCCTACAATTCATGCAAGTCACAGCTCCCTGGAAAAGGAATGTATTCTAATAAGCTCTGACAGTGTTTTATCTGCCTGTTTAAATAAGGCAAGTACATCAGTACATATCTATTTGCTGTGATATCCCCTTGTTGAGGGGATATGGGAGGATCACAGAACGCTTTCTTGCCAGTTCCCGGAAACGGCATGAGGTCCGTCCGTCTGGGGCAGGAGCAGCAGGGAATGCCTCCCTCGGTGACACACAGATTCAGAGGCTCTGTCTGAAGGAGCCACCCCCACCACCACGCTTGTTCTCCTTACTTAAAACCACCCCCTTCTCATCCTGTACCCAGTGAACTCTGAGTCCATCATCTTCTCCACGCCTGCCTCCCTCTGACCACCCTAGTCCCCCTCTGCAACTAGAATGACCAGGCTTATCACTGCAGCATAAAGAAAAAGACTGAGCCAAACCATCCTCTGTAAGTCCTAGAACCACTCAACCTTGTCTAAACCCCCCTGCCCTAGAACTCTCTGTTCTGATCAGTCAATACCCTATTTCTCTGCTCCCCTCCCAAACCAAACATAAGCAAAGAAGACTAAACTCACTCACTATCCCATCCATTCAACTTCCTTCCCCATGAGAACCAAGCCACCCACTGAACTGTACTACTGATGACTTCCTCTCTGAAACAAAGTCCTCTCTGGGCTTCCAGGACCGGGATTTTCCTTCTTCCTTCTCCAGCCACGCCTTCTCCATCCATCCCCTTTAACTTCCAATGATTAGGGGTTACTTAGAAACTGGTCCTAGGCTGGCTTGCTTTTCCTCTCACTCTGAGGTCCTCTCGTGGACAATCTCATCACACCCATGACTTTAACCACAGCAATGCCAACAGTTGTCAAATTCATCACTAAAGACCAGACCTCTTTTCTGAGCCATAGGATCAGACAGTCCACTGCCTGCTTCACAAATGTCCACGGGTGTCTGGGAGTCCTCTCACACCTGTTATCTATAAAAATCAAGTTTGATCTTTTGAAAAACACATTGATTTGTAGGAGATCTTTATCTATGTTAGATATTAATTCTTTGTTAGATATCCCATAGCTCCTGATCTTGAATATTGTATTCAACATAAGCCTTTTAAAACAAGACATGAGATCATTTCACACAGCCAATGAATCTCAGAGTAAACTTCAAACTCCCCTAACCTGTCCCAATGTCCTGTGAGGGTCCCTCTCCACTCTTCCTCCCTTTGCTCTCCACACTGGCTTTCTCTAAACTCTTCCCCTCCAGCAGCCTCATTACTGGCCTGGATATCCCCCTCCCTTGGCATAGAAACCCTTCCCCCACTATGTCCTCAGTAAACCCAGCACCTCAACCATCCCTTCCTCGGGGATCCTCCCTAACTTCCAGGATCAGTGATATTCCATCCTGGAGTCCCAGAATCATTCCATCCATAGCCTGAACACAATGTATAATTAATTACAAGTCTGTACTCATCCACCTCACGACAGCCCATGCCTGACTCTCCACTCCAGCCATGCCCCTTGCGTTACTACAAGACGCCCAGGACCCATGACAAACACACACAGGAGGCATTTGGTACATTTCTGTCACAGGGGAAAGGACAGATCTAATGGCTCTGCACCTTGTGTCTGTATTACGAATCTTCTGTTGAAACACAACTTGTGGGATTCAGACGAAGAATCATTGTTACCATGGATATTACATAGAGCTTTCAATAAAATACGATACAACTCAACAGCATGCCACAAGCATTCACAAATGAGCTTCTACATCTTTCCTTTGCCTGGCTTGTAACTGCTCCCACATGATACGAAGAGACATTTCAGATTACGGCTGCAGTGCATCTAACCCAGAAAGGGAGAGATCCCACCAGTTAATTGAGTGAGCATCGAAAACATCTTAAAAGTTGGGACAGACCACACTTCTCTGGAGTTCTCCTTCTGAAGAACAATGCACAACAGTCTCATTAGGCAACACAGATACTGTTCATTTCAGACAAGGGCATCACCCAGAAATGAAGGAATCACTAGGTACTACACGTCTTTGGGGGCCAACTGCTTCTGTGAAGTTCTCTGAGGTTTCTAAAAACCTCTTAGCGCTATAAACAACAAGATTTACAAAACAAAAGCCATAAAGATAAAAAGTACTTATGATATTCTCAATGTGTCACTCCTAGTACTATGCATCCAATCTTTAAGTGCCTAGAGGATGAATAACAGCCCCTAAAACTGTTAGGAGAAAGTTAAAACCTGATCACTGTTCTCTGGCTGGAGATTTTTATCCAATAAAATTATGGAATTTCTCCCATTCTAGCACCTTCTCTCCCATTCTTCTCTAGCTGCCAATATCTCACCTTGCAGGCATTTCTGTTATTGCTTTAAACCTGTTCCTGCTTTAAAAAAAAAAAAAAAAAAAAAAAAAAAAAAAAAAACCTTCGAAGGAGTCAGAGACTTTTTTTTTTCTCTCCACTAAGAAAAACTTCCTACAGGTCTTTCATTAGCTCACTCTGCAGAGAAACTGTCAAGTCTGAACTGACATATCACAAAGGTCCAAGGTTCCAAGTTCAATGGAATAGGACACTTTCTTGTTAAAGATTTTATTCTCACAGGTCTCTCTCTCTCACACATAGTTCTTTCTTCCTGTGAAGTTAGTTTCTTTGCTGTGGCAAAATAGCTTCCATTCAAAATTTTCCCTTAGGTGCAAGTTTTGAAAAGAAAGAAAAGAACAAGCTTGCAAAAAAAAAAAGCTTGCGTAAAACTTATATTAACATCTGTATATATCTAATTACATGAGTCAGCCTATCTTTTAATGGTTTTCACAGTTGCTGTCTATAATAGCATATGCTGTGTGTGAACATACCTAGGACACAAGTGCCCCGACATTTGATCAAACATGCTTCCAGATTTTTCTGTGAGGATATTTTTGGATGAAATCTGCACTGCAATCGGTGGGCTTTGAGTGAAGCAAACTGCTCTCCCCAGTGTGGCTGGGCTTCACTGAATCAGGGGAACGCTTGAAAAGAACAAAAGGCTGACCTTCCCGGAGCACTTAAGAATCAGAAATCAAAGAAGAAGTGAATAAAGAGATATTCCATGTTCATGGATAGGGAGACTCAATATTGTCAAGACGTCAGTTCTTCCCATCTTGCTCTATTGATTCTGTGCAATTCATAATCCTAGCAACTTATTCTGCGGATATTAGCAAGATGATTCCAAAGTTTTTACAAAAAAGGAAAAAAGTCCATGGTGCACCTGGGTGGCTCAGTGGGTTAAGCCTCTGCCTTCAGCTCAGGTCATGATCCCAGGGTCCTGGGATTGAGCCTCACATCAGGCTCTCTGCTCAGCAGGGAGCCTGCTTCCCTCTCTCCCTCTGCCTACCTCTCAGCCTACTTGTGATCTCTCTCTCTGTGTCAAATTAAAAAAAAAGAGGAAAAAATTCCAGAACAGTCAAGACAATATTGAAGGAGAACAAAGTGGGAGGACTGACACTACCTGACTTCAAGACTTACCATAAAGCCACAGTAACCAAGACAGTGAGGTACTGATGGAAGAAAGAACATATAGATCAGTGGAACAAAAGAGAGAGCCCAAAACAGACACACATATTTTCAGTCAACTGATCTTCGACAAAGGAGCAAAGACAATGCGTAAGAGCAAAGATAGTTTCTAGATTCTTCAATAAACAGTACAGAAACAATGGGACATTCACATGCCAAAAAAAAAAAGAACTTAAACACAGACTTTGCAATTATGAATTATTACAAAAATTACCCTTCACAAAAATTAATTCAAAACAGATCATAAACCTAAATGTAAGGTGTAAAACTTTAAAACTCTTAGCAGATAGCACAAGAGAAAACCTAGATCACCTTGGGTATAGTGACGCATTTTTAGATACAACAGCAAAGACACAATGCATGAAAAAAACAAATGAGCTGACCCTCGTTAAAAGGAAATCTTTGGCTCTGCAAAATACATTGTCAAGAGAATGAGAAGACAAGCCATAGACTATGAGGAAATATTAATACAAGACACATCTGATAAAGGACTGCTATGCAAAATATACAAAGTACTCTTAGAACTCAACAATCAGATAACACACCTGATCATAAAATGAGCCAACCACCTTAGCAGATCCCTCATCAGGAAAGATACACAGATGGCAAATGGCATACGACAGATGGCAAGTGGCATATGACAAAGTGCTCCACATCATATGTCTTCAGGGAAATGCAAATTAAAACAAGAATGGGATACCAAGATATACCTTTAGAATGCCAAAAATCCAGACCACCGACAATAGTAAATGCTGAGGATGATGTGGAGCAACAGGAGCTCTCATTCACTGCTGGCTGAAATGCAAAACGGTGCAGTCACTTCAAAAGACATCTTGGTGGCTTCTTACAAAACTAAACATACTCGTACCATACGATCCAGCAATTACATTCCTTGGAACTAAAACACGTCCAAAGGAACTGAAAACACGTCCACACAAAAACCTGTACACAAATGTTTCCAGCAACTTTGTTCGTGATGGCCAAAACCTGGAGGCAACCAAGATACTGTCTGTCAGGTCAATGGAGAAACAAACTGGTCCATCCAGACAATGGAATATTACACAGCACTAAAAGGACAAGAGCTACTAACAACAGAGAGACATGCAAGAACTTTAAATGCACGTTACAAGCGAAAGCAGCCACTATGATAAGGCTCCCTACTGTGTGATACCAACTCTATGGCCATCTGGACAAGCACAACAATGGAGGAAGTAAAAGGTCCATATGTGCCAGGATTGCTGGGAAGGGGTGCACAGGTGGCGCACAGAGCAATTTCAGGGCAGAGAAACGACTCTGTACGATGACAATAATGATGGGATGTACAACACCAAGAGGGAACTCTCCCACAAAATGCAGACTCTGGGTGGTGAGAATGTGTCAGTGTAGGCTCACCCACTGTTAACAACGGTCCCACTCTGGCAGGGGATGCTGATAATGGGGGAGGATGGGCAGGTATGGAGGCAGGGGGTAGGGAAAACTCTGTACATTTTGCTGTGGACCTTAAACTGCTCTAAAAAGCTTCAATCTGAAAGAAAAGAGAGGAGATTCTCTAACAGACTGTCTTGGGACTCCATCTGTGACCCAGGCTCCTTCTAGTTCTTCTGTGGAAACGTCTTTGGACTCAAACTGCAATGTCTTCCCAAGTCTCCTCCTCCATCAGGTTCTGGACTCCCCAGGTCTCCACAACTGTGTGAGCCAATCCCTTAAAATACATCTCTTCTCATAGCTCTACACACGTCCTATCAGTCTCTTTCTCTGGAGAACCCTAAGCAATACATTATCATATTACCATCATAAAGGGTCAGCAGACTAAAAGGAAAGAATAAAAACACTCACAGTAAAGGGGAAAATGATAATCCTTAGATCTGCTTGCAGACTGTAGCTTCCAGAAACCCGAGATGACCTGATACCCGCCGAGGAAGCCATGCCACACTGGAAATGAGAGGCTCTAGGTGGTGCTGAGTGGAATCCCAGGTGCACCCAGTTTTGCTGTGTGATATCAGAAAATGACCAAGCCTCTCTGGTCAGGTTTTCTTACAGTACTCGCCTGGGAGAGCCTTAGTACCAGGAAGCACAAGAACCCTTGGCACAGGGCTTGGCAGGGGTAAGTGCTAAATGAAGGATGGTGGGGGGCGAAGGAGGGGAAGGAGGGTCAAATGCACCTTCAGGCATGTTGCTAATAGGACCACGCCCACTCTGATGGGCTTTTTGCAGGGAAACAAACCAATCTTAAAAACTAACCAGGTCATGATCACAGGGTCCTGGGATCAAGCCCCGCATCGGGCTCTCTGCTTAGCGGGGAGCCTGCTTCCCCCCCTCTCTCTCTGCCTGCCTCTCTGCCTACTTGTGATCTCTTTCTCTCTCTGTCAAATAAATAAATAAAATCTTTAAAAACATTTTTTCATTAAAAAAACTAATCAGGAAATTGTCATTTAGAAGTTACATTTTTAAATTTCGAAACTAAAACCAGACAATGATCAAGGATCATATAATTGCCTCAAATACGAACAAATATTGAATTAAATTTTAGTATATGTGCTGCCAAAGCGAGCACAAAAAATTGAATTAAATTTTAAATCAAGTATGATTTTAGAGTTTTCACAAGCTTGACCACCGTTACAAGCACAGTCAAGGGACCGAAGGGTATGACCTTGTTAAGAGGATACAGACAGAGGCAGTGTTTGCCAACCATTTCTGTCACAAAGCACACTCCACCCCGCACATACCCCACCATGTCTATACCCCAAGCTGCACAGACCGGTACTCTCTCTCAGGCACTGTCATTTTAGTCCAGTGGTTCAATCCAGGCTAAGTGAGGCTGGCAGGTGAGGTCTGGGGTTGGTGATGAGGCTGCTGGTCACACACCCTGCGTCCAAAGGCCCTTACTCACAATAAACTGAAGTCTGCTTTCACCACGTGACCATCAGAGTTCTGCTTCAGAAAACAATCAGAGCTCCAAGTCACCCGGAGAGATCCAGTCTCTCACCTTCAACCTAGCTGCCATCCTTACAGGAACTAAACCATAAACATCCTCTGTGCTCCTGGCTTCTCCTCAGTCTTGCTCCAAAGCCGGAACACTGTGTTTCCATCACCTTCCTGAAGCACCCCCTACTCCCCACTGCCCCCCCCGCCAGCAAAAGACAAGCTGGAGATTAAGAACGCCCCCCGCTTTGCATCTGACTTGAATCTAATTCACATTTGGTTTTTCCAACTCTTTGGCCACCATACTTGGACGGCTAGGAGTTTCTCTAAACCACACCTCATGAAACTGACCAACTGTGAGGTCAGTTTCCTAATCCCAGACAGGCCCATCCCTCCAGTTTTGGTTTGAGGGGCTATTATATCCCCTACAGCAAAGATTCTTAACTTGTCGCCCATAAAATCGAAAACGAAATTGTGAGCACACATGGGCTCCTCCCAAGGGTCCTCCCAAGAGGTTTCATTGACTCCATCAGATTCTCAAAGGACTCTAGGACCCCAAGAAGATTAAGAATGGCTGCAGAACTAATATAACTGTATTAAGATGTGGCTATGACGTACGTCACTGGATGAGAAGAGCATTGAGGATGACCTGTTCTGTCTTCCGAAAGAGAAGCAATCGATCTACCCTCTTTCCTCAGCCCAACAGACATGAGGCTCGGCAATTCTGATAATAAAACATCTCCTGAGTCTTTGCTACATACCAAACACGTTCATGCACAGCACCTCAACTGGTGCCTCCAGAAAATCCGATGAACTACTTGTTCTCGTCCCTGTTCAACAAGTAACACTCAAAGCAACTAGGCAGACCTACAATCAGTACAGAGCATTTGCAACAGACAGCCTTCTCTGAATTTATAAGCTACGTATACAATGTCAATTTTAGAATAACTCTTCCAAACATATGTGTTGTATCACTGAAAGAATAAAACCGATGCAAAACACAAATTATTGGGGCGCCTGGGTGGCTCAGTGGATTAAGCCGCTGCCTTCGGCTCAGGTCATGATCTCAGGGTCCTGGGATCGAGCCCCGCATCGGGCTCTCTGCTCAGCAGGGAGCCTGCTTCCCTCTCTCTCTCTGCCTGCCTCTCTGCCTCCTTGTGATCTCTCTCTCTGTCAAATAAATAAATAAATAAAATCTTTAAAAAACAAAAAAAAAAACAAAAAAACACACAAATTATTTTAGGAGTCTAGGACATAAGCACAATTACTCAAAAAAACCTTGGGTTCTGGGTCACATTTCTCAAAACTCCTTCTTGTGGGTCTACTGTCAAAGATTTACAGTGCCGGGTAAGTCGATTTCAAATAAGTGATTTAAAACGAAAGTTCCCATTTACCCAAACAACCACATCTCATGAAATGTTATTTCCCTTAGAATGAAATATTGAAAAAGAGTAATACTTTGGGAAAACACGTAACCGAAGAGTACTTTCTTCGTGTGCAGATCTGATTAACATGCTGATTACAATAATTAAAGACATCTTTAATCACACCTCACTGAAAGTGTGTTAGCACTGAATATGAACCAGAGCATGAGAAAAGGAACGGCATGGTTCGGTAAGCATCCAACACGAGATCTGACGTATTTAGGACAAGCAGTGAAATCCCTCTTGCTTAAGTGTAGGTGAGGAAGATCAGAACGCATCCTTCAAGAGAAGAGGCACGTTTCATACATAGTCAGTTAGGTCCAAGGGTTAGGACCGAGAGCCTGCGGGCGGGCGTTCTGCCACTGATGGACGCATCCTGTGACCTACCCGACACGGCTCCAGATGTGGTTCAATTCTTAGAACCTGTCATTTTTGTGAATACTAACAAAACTCGAACTCTCTCCTACCACCGAGACCTCTAGAGACACTGAATTACCCCAAAGCAGAACTTTTTGGCAAAACACAGACTCCAGAATATGTGCTCTTAACGACAGGATTTATTATCCAGTTATGTTAGCTTTAAATCCTTCCCTTCGTATATTACATGAGGACACTTTTATTGACTGTACATTTTTTTAAATACGCTAGTGAAAAATTATTAGTGATGGAAGTTTGTTTTGTTTTGTTTTTCCCCTAATCAAAACACAGGGCACCTGGGTGTCTCAGTTGGCAAAATGTCGGCCTTAGGCTCAGGTCATGATCCCAGGGTCCCGGGATCAAGTCCTGAGTCAGGGTCCCTGCTCAGTGGGGACTCTGCTTCTCCCTCTCCCTCTGCTCCTCCCCCTGCTCGTGCTCTCTCTCACTCTCTCTCAAAAACATAAAATCTTTAAAAATAGGAAATTAAAATTAAAAATCAAAACACATTCTGCATGTCTAAATTACAATAGTCACTAGCAATTCAAAATTCTGGGGTGGAAGGATGTCTACATTACAGGTCTGCAAAGTGGAGAGTAATCCCACCATAATCTCACTCTTTCACACATTTCTTCTCTTAGGAACTTTTTTGCTCTGACAGCTCTATATGGCACAATTCACAGATCGATTTCTCACCTGTCAAACCCAAGGGCAACGGCTGTAATAGGTTGGCAGAGTACGACTATTTGGAAGGGAGCTCGGCAAGAACCATGAACTAGGTAGGTGGGGACAGACTTGCAGGGCACAAAGACAGACTAGGAAAGATGAAGTAGTTAGGAGGGTCAGGTCACCAGTGATTTCCAGATTGCCAAATCTATGGTCAATTCTTGGTCTTCTGCTTATTTGACATAATGAACAGCATTCCATGGGTCTGATCACCCCCCATCCAAAATACATTCTTCTCTTGTGTTACAGATTCAATTTTTCTGTGTCTCCAAAATTCTTATGTTGAAATCCTAACCCCCAACGTGACAGTATTTGAGGGTGGGGCCTTGGGGAAGGAATTAAGTCGTGAAGGGAGAACCCTTACAAACAGGATTAGTGCCCTTATAAAAGAGACCCCCAGAGAGCTCCCACACCCTTTCAATCAAGCAGGGACACAAGGAGAAGCTGGCTGTCTGCAGCCCAGGGGAGAGCTGTCGCCAGAGCCCAGGCAGGCCGGCACCCTGATCTCAGAACTCCAGCCTCCACATCTGTGCAGGACTCATTTCTGTTCCTGATAAGCCGCCCTGCCTGGGGTGCATTGCTATGTCCGCCAAGCTGACCAGGACACTTGGCCTTGGAGCCATCAAGCTCTCTCAGCCTACCTTACTGATCATCACTCCTCTGTCTCCTTTGCTATGCTTCTCATCAGCCAACCTCTGGAATGTCCCAGAACCCAGTCCAGGACATCCTCTCCACCCACACTCACCCCCTCACTGATGTCATCCAGGCTTGTGAGCTCAGATACCAACTGTATGCAGATGGCATCCAGTTCCCACACCAACCAGGACTGCCCTCTGAAACCCAGACACACGTCCACCATCCACCTCGACATTTCCGCCAACACCTCAACAGAACACGGCCAACCACACTCGGTTCGCCTCCACGAGATTTCCGGAATCTGGGACAAGTGTGCCTCTCCAGGTGCTCAGGCTGAAGGCTCTGGAGCAAGACGTGGCTCGAACACACTCTCTCCATCTCCCACCACATCCTTTGTCCCCTACCGCACACACAAGCACACGTCATATCCCATCTCTTGGCAAACCCTGGCAGGTCCACCATCAGAACACCTCCAGAATCCGGTCACTCTACTACAAAACCCGCAACCAGCACCCTGATACAAGCCACTGCTATCGCCTGCCTGGATCACTGTGGCCAGAGAGCAGTCCAAATGGTCCATTCAGAACACAGTTTGTGCCTGAGTTATTCTGCTATTCAAAATCCTCTGAGGAAGAAAAGCTGAAACCTTTACCACAGCCCATGCAGCACTATAGGCCTCTTCCCACTCTGATCTGCCCCCTACTGCTCTCCGCAACACGAACTCCTGCCCCATTCTGCTGACCTCCATGGCTCTCCTCTAATACATCCCAGGACGCTCCTGCCCCAGGACATTTGCATGTACTGTTCCCACTGCTCAGCACACTCTTGACACTCCTCCCCCCAGATATATCAAAGGCTTGGTCCTTCACTTCATTCAGGTCTCTGCTCAGATGTCATTTTATTCAGGAGGGCTGAATAAATATCTGCTATAGTTTAAAAATAGTTTAAAGATAATTGTTACTAGTAAAACTTCATTTTTACAAACATAATTTGATCTCACATAATTGAGAGGAAAAAATTCAGGGACTTCGTCCAGGCTCCTCTTAGACTCCCTCAAAGTTAACTAGCATCTCAGTCATGCCCTCCCTCTTTCCCAGGAGTCCTGACCCCTGCTTCTTTCTGAGGCTGCCCAATGAGAAGAGAATATTATGACAAGACTCTACATTATCAAAGAGAAACAATTTACTTATTTAAAATTGTTTTAAGAATCAGGCCAAGGGGGCCTCTTGGGTGGCTCAGTCGGTTAAGCATCTGCCTCCAGCTCAGGTCGTGATCCCAGGGTCCCGGGATCGAGCCCCACATCAGGCTCCCTGTTCAGTGGGGAGTCCGCTTCTCCTTCTCTCTCTACCCTTCCCTCCTGGTCCTGCGCGCTCTCTCTCTCTCTGTCCTCTCTGTCTCTGTCTCTGTCAAATAAATAAAATACTTTAAAAAAAAAAAAAGAATCAGTCCGAGAGTAGAGGGTTTTAAGAATAAGCCCAGTATAGTTACATGGACTAGAACTCCACTGGCCACAAGGAATAGGAGAAAGAAAGTGGGGAGGGGAGAGGACATAGAGGTTTTCCCTGGGAGACAGCTCCAAGTCAGAAAATATACCATCAACCCAAAATTTAGGACTCCAGACACCTTCCCTCTTCCACTCATGCAGTTGAACTATTTCAGTAATAAAATCAGTTTCTACAGTTTGAATTCATCTTCAAAATTTCATATGACCCGAGTCATAGCGCTTCCTTCCACAGGAATGTGGTGGGAACTGATTACCACTGGTTAGTTAACCACAGGCAAAGTAGCTGAGAAGGAGCTCACCGTGCCAACGTTGGCTGTGACACGAAACCTTGACCCTTGGTGTCACCCAGGTCAAGTTCCTGAGCATGACAAACAGAGGAGTTTCAGTGACTATTCCAAAAATAGAGATACCTAGGCAATTAGCTGGCTTGGGTTTTGTTGTTACAACAAAAAAAGTCTAATGAAAGTGATTAATTGTAAGGAACATGCCATAATTTCTGGAATCATGAATCAAAACCATTTATCAACTTGTAATTAAAAGAAAACCCTCCAGCTGGTTGAGGAACCAGGTGGTGGGTAATAGGGAGGGCACGTACTGCATGGAGCACTGGGTGTGATGCCAAAACAATAAACATTGTTATGCTGTAAATAAACAAATAAAAAAAATTAAAAAATAAAAAAATAAAAGAAAACCCTCCAGAAAGAACCAAAATTATGGCATGGCTTTCCCTCTCCAGTGAAGGAAATGCTGCATGCCTAAAACAATAGATTCATTGGTCTGCAGGCAGGAGCGGCACGGAAAGGAGGAATATTTTAGTGTATATCTGATCTTTTCCCCTTCTCTCTGTAACTGGACAGGAGATTTCAAATAAGTCCCCAAGGTTTTGTCCTCTGTGATTCTTCAAACAAACCAACCAAACAAAAATACTAGGGTAATATATCACAAAATATTTCAATTTTGCAAAAGGACCAGAATATGTAAAAAAAAAAAAAAAATATATATATATATATATATATACATATATATATATATAGCTTCTGTAGCTGTTGGTAATCCATTCTGAGTGCTCACTATAAATTCTGCCTGCTTTATTACATAAACAGAACTCATTTGGATTATTGCATGTGGCAGTTCCTGAAAAAAATCAGCCGTAAACAGAGCCTGGACAAATTCCCTGAATTTTCTCCTATCAATTACGCGAGATCAAATTATGTTTGTGAAAATGAAGTTTTACTAGCAACGATTATTTTTAAGCAATGAAATCTAACAGATATTAACTTACGGTTTTCTTCCTGTTATCACGAAGACCGTATTAGACGAGATTTATAGCTGTTTAACAAAACAGAAACTATCACATCAATCTTGGAAGCAGCAATTCATCAACTTACGTGGGACAAACAATTCATACCAGATGAGTGGAGAGGAATAAATTTCCTGTTCATTTTGCAACCATTATTCTTTCCACGGGGAGAAATTCGGATAATTTGGGATTTTAAAAGAGGGGAGTCTATAATGCAACAGAAACTTATTTAGATATCTACTCTCACCACAGCCTGGAACTTACTTATCAAAAAATCAAAAGCTCTTGCTATTATTATCCCTTTACCCAGGATTTCAATAATCCCAACATAACAAACTGCTAGGATTTTTTTTTAAGATTTATGTATTTATTTATTTGAAAGTGAGAGAGAGAAGAGAATGAGCGGAGGGCAGCGGGAAGAAGCAGAGGGAGAGGGAGAAGCAGACTCCCCACTTTGAGTCTCAAGCAGGACTCAATCCCAGGACCCCAGGATCATACCCTTAAGGTCCAAGACCTTAAGCAGATGCTTAATAACTGAGCCACCCAGGCGCCCCAAACTGCTGGGATTTAAAACCAGCCCCAAAGGGCATTAATGTGGAAAGATGCCTCTTCTGGTAACCATTCCTAGTTACTGTTCTTCTTTTTCAGAGTATTTCTTCAGGAATCAAAAGAAAAAAGGAATCTTTTTACTGCCATCATCTTTGGGTGATTTTACAAGTGGTTACATAAACACAGGCACAGAGAGGAGCTGGACAGGAACTTATCTTGTGTGACCCCAGTAGGACGAGTAAGATTACACAGGAATGCAGAGAGTCGAAATCATGACATTCTCCCCTCCTCTTGGCTCTCTTTTCTGCGTGTTAGTTAAGAATCCTGCCTGGCCCGAGGGAAAGTGCTGGAGAATCACAGACAGATCACCGTCTGTGGGACCTTCTGCCACAGATGCGTGGAGGCCACATCGCGGCTCTTCCACCCTGGACAGTCTGTGACAGAAGCATGAGCACATCACTAACTAAAGGACTTGGTGTCTTGTGAGAGTTACAGGGAGTCCCCAAATTGCCAACTGGTTTTGCATCAAGGGTCTATTAATAAATCACTAACACATTCTGAGTAATAGCAATGAGATGGCGAGGAATGGCTTGCCAGGGCCATGTCAGAGCCTGCCTCTATAAAAAACACTGAGCAGTTCCTGAACTATAGCTAAATATCAGGTAGGCATCAGCCGCCATTAATAACACTGAGTTAAAAACAGTGCTTCCCTATGACCCGGCAATTGCACATCTGGGTATTTATCCCAAAGATACAGATGTAGTGAAAAGAAGAGTCATCTGCACCCCAATGTTCATAGCAGCAATGGCCAGCCACAGTCGCCAAACTGTGGAAAGAACCAAGAGGCCCTTCAAGAGATAAATGGATAAAGAAGATGTGGTCCATATACACAATGGAATATTACTCAGTCATCAAAAAGGATGAAAACCCAACTTTTATATCAACATGGAGGGGACTGGAGAAAGATTACACTGAGTGAAATAAGCCAAGCAGAGAAAGGCAATTATCATATGGTTTCGCTTACTTGTGGAGCATAAGGAATAACATGGAGGACATTAGGGGAAGGAAAGGAAAAGGGAATTGGGAGAAATTGGAGCGGGAGATGAACCATGAGAGACTATAGGCTCTGAGAAACAAAGTGAGGGTTTTAGGGGGGGGTGGGAGGATGGGTGAGCCTGGCGGTGGGTATTAAGGAGGGCATGTATTGCATGGAACACTGGGTGTTATATACAAACAATGAATCATAGAACACTACTAATAAATAATAATAATATTATAGTATTATTATAATAAAGTAATAATAATACATAAAAATAATAATAAACATTGTAATTCCATTCATTCATGTCAAAAACAAATTCCAAAAAGGAAAGGGATGGAGAAGTGAAAGGGAACAAATGCCAAGGGCCGTCCAGTTATTAAAACACATGATTCTCAGTAGAGTCTGAATGAAAATGGCCTTCACTATTATTTACATTTGATACTTTTCATTTATTTACTAGACTGCAGCATCCCAGATCAACTTAAAAGTGATGCATTCCCCAAATGACTTAGCCTGTGTACGTTGATTAAAAAATTGGCATTTTCATGAAGAGCGTTAGAACTTTTATCAAAACATCTTATATATTAATGTTATAAAGATTCACATTATGATCAATGGGGGTCAACAAGAAGCCAGTAAAAGCACATAAGTCCATGACATGAGAGGTGCACAGAGGACGTCGCGGAGTAAGGTGAGCGAAGTAAGGCTCCTGGCCCACATCCTTCCTACCACCAGTATCTTCACTGCCCACAAACCAAGAATGATTTCTATCGTTTAAATGGTGGGAAAATCAATAGTTCATGACATATGAAAATTATATGAAATTCAAATGTGTGTGTCCATCAGCTAGGTATACTATGGGACACAGCCGTGCCCGTGCCGATGGTCAGACAGCCCATGGCTTTCAGGAGCAACAGAGCACAGCCGCACCTCAGTGCCGACCAGATGGCCCACCGAGCCTACACATTGCCTCCCTGCTGAAGAAGCAGGTCTTCATGGGGCGGCCAAGCAAGGGTCGGAAAAAACGTGTGCTTTGTTACATTAAGAAATGTTTGAAAATTCAGACAAAAACAGACAAAGAATAAGACTGATAAAAGTATATGACAAGAGGAAAAAAATATATATGTATATATATAAAAGCAAAAAAAAAGGGAAGAACCTCGTCAAAAGGAACCCCAAGTGTAGGATTTATATATTATCAGGACAAACACAAATACACAGAAACACTGGCGGAAGAAAAAGATGGGAGAGTGGTTATAAGTTCTCAGTGTGGACGAGGAAGGTTATTTCGATTCTTCCTGGATGTATCTTGATATCTGAAAAACAACCTGAGGGTTTGAAGGGACAGAGGGTGGGAGGTTGGTGAACCAGGTGGTGGGTAGTAGGGAGGGCACGTATTGCATGGAGCACTGGGTGTGGTGCAAAAACAATAAATATTATTACACAGAAAAAAAAAATTCTGACTGTAATCTGGTTCAGGGTCCAAGTCCCTACTCCACTGTGTCGGGTATACTTGGACCCAAGCTTAAGCTTGTCAAATAAACTCTCATGTGATTGCAAAAAAAAAAAAATGTTTGAAAATAAGTAACACTATGATGAACAATGACCCTCCACCCAAACAGGTCACTAATAGTGACAGAAAAATAAATAAGAAAAGTTCCCAAAAGTGAAGCGGGGGTGAGGGGGGAGAAGAAGGGACAGGAAGAGAGAACAGTGACAAAGGAAGAAAAAAGAGAACAATGTGACCACTTTGGGACATTTCCTGCAATGCTCTCAATGGCCAGATTATGGCTTGAGAGTGCTGTTATGCTGGTGACAGCTAGAAGAGCAGGTCACTTTTACCGGATACTGTGGGGGAGGGGACACTAATGAGAACAGCCCACCCCATGTCCTCCTCCTAAAGCCCCCCACTCTTCACAAGCAGTGAGCAGAGCCTACTCTAGGGCAACCTTTCCTCATACTCTCACAACGTAGACTAAAAATACTCATGAAAACCTCGCTTGCAGCTTCATTACAGGTCTAAATCTGGCTTCACAGAATATAAAAATAATGCTTTAAATTATCTATTATCCTTCTAGGCAGAGGCTCCAGGAAGGCGCATGTCATCTGTAGAAAAGCCTGGAGCACGACTGTCACCCGGTTTTGTCCAGTCAGAGAAATTCAGCAACATCAAAAGAGCCAGCCACTCTCATTTAAAGGCTGATTTACAGACTCCCCCCCCCCCAAAAAAAAATAGTCACAAACATCCATCTACTATGGTCTGGAGAAGATAATCTGACTATTGCATGGAAGTAACTAAAAATGCTTTTTGTCAAACATGAGTTAAATGAATTAATGAGCTAGCAAAGGGTAAAGACTATTCGGAACCCAAATATTATCTGGAAGGAAGGATCTAGAGGGGTAAAGCTTAGCAGGGAAGCCATCAAATCTCTACAGGGCATTTGCCCAAACTGTTGAACAGCTCCACAGTGGTACCAGACAGTGGACAAACACCAAAGCCCACACATCGGGCACCGTGTAAAGCAGACTCTCCCCGTGAAGCTGAGACCCAAGCACTTACCTCCAGGGGCTGCATCTTGAGTGGAAGGGGGAATCGGAAATAGCCACCTCACCCCCAAGGGCCTGAGGGAAGCCGTCTTTGGTGAAACCTTGGCAGTAACTTGGATGGTGGATGTGTGTGAGGGCGGTAGGTGGAACATGAAGAAACAGTCCGTGAGAATTCGTAACTACAAACCAGCCCATGCAACGCAATTGTCCAAAACCACCTTGAGCTGAACATTCGATTAAAGTGTGTCATTTGGCCACAGGTGTCTAACAGAAGCAAACTACAAATCTGTCTTGAGAGACTCCATCTTCAACCCAGCATTTGAAGAGATCTCACAAAGTTTAAAAAAAGAAAACAAAAATAGGAGTACACTATCAATAATCACTAGCCAATAATCATATTGCTATTTTTAGTAGTACTGTTACAATGGGTAACATTTATTAAGAGCTTATTATGAACCACTCACCAAAGTATGATGTGTAATCACTTGGTTAGTCCCGACAACAATATATTTTTTTAAGATTTTATTTATTTATTTATTTGACAGAGAGAGAGAGAGAGCAATCACAAGTAGGCAGAGAAGCAGGCAGAGAGAGAAGGGAAAGCAGGCTCCCTGCGGGAGCCCGATGCAGGACTCAGTCCCAGGACCCTGAGATCATGACCTGAGCCAAAGGCAGAGGCTTAACCCACTGAGCCACCCAGGCACCCCTGACAACAATATTTTAAGGACAGCACCATTACTGCTTCTATTTGATCAGAAAAGGGACACAATATAAAAGGTCCATTAATAAGAAAAAAAAAAAGAAAAAATCAGAACTTAAAGATTTTAGAACTTAAAGATTTCTGATACTGGTATATAGCCAACTCTTGAATAAAACAGGTTTGAGAGCACACATCCATTCATAGGCAGATTTTTTTTATAGTTTATAATATGCAAAACACACAAAATTTGTGTTCATAAACTTTATGTTGTCAGGGAGTTGTCAGGGACAACTCATGTTGTCCTGGTCCACAGTAGACTATCAGTAGTTTAGCAGTGGGGCGAATCAAAAGTTATCTGTGTATTTTCAACTGCGTGGGGGTGAGCGATGTTGGTGCTCCTACTCCCATGTGGTTCAAGAGTCAATTCTACTTGATATATTAAAGAAAATAAAAGAAGAAATTCAGATTCTGTAAGGAACAGAAGCAACAACAAAGGACCCCCCAAAAAAATGACCAAGAAAATTTTCAGCACAGACAAAAGTATGAGAATATGGGAGAAAAATTAAGAAACATGGAGCACACGGTCTACAAGAACTCTGTCTGGAATGCTAAAAAAGTGAAGGAAAAGAGGGAATAGGGAAGAGGCACGAACTAAAGACAGAATGATTGAGAATTTTTCAGAACTGATAACACGCAGTAATCTACAACCTCGGTAAGCCCAATAAAACCCAAATGGAGTCAATAAAAAGAAATCTCTTTTAGAAACATTCCAATAGAACTGCAGAACACCAAAAATAAGGAGAATTTTATAAGGAGCTAGAGGGGGAAAGCCTGTTGATCATTAAAAGAATGATGGGCTGGGGGTGCCTGGGTGGCTCATTGGGTTAAAGCCTCTGCCTTCGGCTCAGGTCATGATCCCAGGGTCCTGGGATCCAGCTCCGAATCGGGCTCTCTGCTCAGTGGGGAGCCTGCTCTCTCCTCTCTCTCTGCCTGCCTCTCTGCCTGCTTGTGATCTCTGTCTGTCAAATAAATAAATAAAATCTTAAAAAAAAAAAGAATGAGGGGCTGACAACTGATGTCTCAGCAACAATTAAGAAGTCAAAGAGTAGAGAATCATATTGTCAGTATGATACTACAAAACAACTGTCCATCCAGCATTACAGACACAGCAGAAATACCTCTCAATAGTACTCAAGAGAAATAAAGACATTCTGAGACACAGGAGAATGGAGATTTCCAACAACAGTCCTCCCCTCCCAACTGTAGGAAATTCTGAAGAATATACTTCTTTCAAAAGAGAAGGGATCCCAGAAGGAAAATCTAAAACATAAATTGAATTATAAGAAAGTAAAGTGGTAATATATGAGTAAATCTAAGTGAATACTGACCATATACAATAATCACACCTGAAATTAGAAAACATGTAGAATGTTGGGATGATGAAAACAACTCTCATATTAAAATGTGAGCAATACAACCTGAAATGAGTATGTTAAAGAAAGGCTGAAAAATAATGAGCTAATAAGACTCAATTTGAGAAATCATAAAAATAAAAAATAAACCATCTCAAAAAGAAAACAAAAACACAGAGGGCATTCACAAAGCTAGAAATTGTTTTTAAAAGCTAATAAAATGACAATCCCCTGAAAATACCACTTTTTTTAAAAAAAGGAAGATTATTAGAAATAAAAAAAAATCATACTTACAAATGATAAAGAACTTAAATAAGGTAATAGGAGAATACGAGTACCTTTTGCCAATAGTCTTAAAATACAGATGAAACAAATTCACAAAAGCCCAAGAGTGAGCAAAACTGACTCAAGAAGAAATAGAAAACCAGAATAGTCCTATAACCTCTAAAGATGCTGAGTGCCTGAAGACTCTTATCCCTTACCACTATATTTCCTTCTTCGTTGAGCCCGATTTTTGTATACAAAATCATAAATAATAATAGAAAATTTGATAATCCTGTATCTTACTTTGGGAAGAAATAAACTCATCAGCTCAACACTCAATGATACTCTTATGAAGGAAAAAAAACTTTCTACAAATATTTGGTAGAAGCAAAGGTACGCTATATATTCAAAAATTAAAAGACTTCATAAATAGTCATTGACCAGCCAAAGCCTACTAAGGTATCTGGCCCTGTTCTATACAGAGATGATTTTATCAGCTGTATAATATTCAATAAACATTGAACTGCAACAGAATGCATTTTCCTGGGGGTCCAGTGACCTAGCCAGACACAGACCCCTGCAAGCAGTGCACAGCCCCCACTGTTCCCTGTGGTCAAGAGCCAGCCCTCACTGTCTGTTCTCTCTTTGCTTAGTAGGTCTCCTGTATCTGTGTTGGGGCCACATAACTCATTCCAGCCAATAAAAAGTGAGGCTATACCTTCTCTAGGCTCTTTCATTTCCATCTACCCACAGAATGCAGTAGAGCGTGTGACCTTATGAAAACAGCAGAGCCACATGATGGAAAATGCCCAGGTCCATGAATGGGGCATACGGCAATCCACACTGGACCGTGAGGAATGCAGTACAGTTAAACTGAGTAGTGTCAGGTCTCTGAGACTTCATATTTACCCATCACAGCAGCTCACTATGCACCCTACAGACTCACCTTGATTTCCCTAATATATTTCTATAAAAGAATATAGATCCTCACGTTATTCTAATATTGTAACAATAATTCCTTAAACTTCCCACAGCTTCTTCCCTCCATAATCAACATTTCAACAAAGGTGACAGGTCTGTACCAATGACAAACCAAAGATAATTCAGCTAGGAAAATTGGTAAAGACCCAGAGGCCTAAATTTGCCATTAGTAAGAGGAAAGAGGTCAGCAGTTTACACCAGGGTTTCTCGACTTCAGCACTACCAACATTTGGGAACAGATCATTCTTTGTTGGGGTGCAGAGCTGGGGGGGGCGTTATTCTGTACAATGTAGGGTATTTAGCAGTATCCTTGGACCTTACGCACTAACGCTAATACTACCCAAGAGGTATTGGGTTGCGACAACAAGACTCTGTCCCACCCCCACTCTGAAAATAAACGTTTTCTCCAGGCACTGTCCAACATTCCCCAGGGGGGCAATCTTACCCAGTGAAGACACACTGGTTCAGACAAAACAACTGGTAAACAGTTTCAATCAAATTTGTTTAACAATGTCATTGCTGTCTAGACAAATACCACAAGTTCATTTGACAGGGGCAAAAGCCTCCAAAACATGTACACATAGTGCTATTCCAGACCCAAGAGAAATGCCCAAGTGGGGACAAGTGCAAAATCTGGCATAAATGCCAGGAGTTCAGAACCCAAGGCCCCGAGATGCTTCCTCCCACTGTTGCTGTGACCTGGGAGCATTCCGCCGTGTGCCTTACCTTTCCAACCTCAAAGGAGAACATCATCACTGTCCAATCTCCCCAAGCACAAATGGGTAGGAAGTTACAAAGGATAATTTACTAGCATAATATTTTATCCACTAAATATTTTAATAAGGTAGCCCACTCCCAGTCCATTCTCATGACCAACACAGTGCTGCAAATGACGAAAAGGAGGGATCATCCAGGGATCACTGGCATTTACTCCGGGCAGGGTCTGTCTGAGTTTTTTTTTCCATAACTGCACTTTCCTCAGAATTTTCTTTTATTAAGGTTGCTATTAAGTGGCTATGCATTTCCTGACAACCTACCTATGAACCTTGGAGAGGAAAACCATAGGTCACAGGCAGGCTTGGCACCAAAAGGATGTCAGCCTGGATTACAAAGTGCTCCTGGGGAGGCGGGGTGGGGAGAAAACAGTGTTTCACCCTAAATTAAAAAATAAAATAAAAACGCATGACCCTCCCTAGATAGTCAGACACAGGTTGAACCTCTCCTTCTTAGCCTACCACACACCTGGAAGCCCTAAAAATTACTAAGAATTAAGTAAGTGCCCTCTTTGCATTGAA
Organism: Meles meles; assembly: GCF_922984935.1. NCBI lineage: Eukaryota > Metazoa > Chordata > Mammalia > Carnivora > Mustelidae > Meles > Meles meles. The sequence continues at coordinate 144,159,233 of NC_060072.1, read as the reverse complement.
CAGGATGAATCCTGAGCAAAGCATTTCCAGTGGCTATCTCACGGCAGTTTGTCTTTTACTGTGGCATTTCAGCCGGCTGCACTCTACCTGGCAAAGAACAGAATCTTCCATCAATGGTGACTCATAATTTTTCCATTCGCAAACCCACCTGCTAAGAATGTGAAGTGATTTTTTAACAGAGAATTTGGCTAATAAATCCGTCACGTCGTCCGCCGTCATCCAAGAGTGACTGACCCACCTGGGTTTATCCTGATTGACTTGCGGCTCTACCGGCAGTCAGTCAGCCACACGGAGCAATAAATGATCTCTCTTCAAGCTGTTATGATTAATCACCACCCTTCAGTTAAAGCCAATATCCCGCTCACATCATGTTGACAACAAGAAAAATTTGGTAGTAAGAAATGACTCTGCTTTATCTAGGCTGAAGATATATAAATTACAATCAGATTATGTAGATGAAATACAGGAGCTAAATTTATCCACAGTGACTACACTTGTCACAGCACTTTTTAATGCCCCTAAAAAAGGATTTATGTGCGTGCTAGAGCGAGTGGACTGTCGAAGAAAGACTTCAGCGGCTTTCCCATTCAGATTACTTCTTTTCACTGTAGAAATCATTAGCAAAACTCTTTTCATTTCCCCAGCCCAGAATGTGTTTATTAAATCACTTACAAAAGCTGGACTCTCCGTAAGGCATACACCGTGAAGCAAACCACGCTCTTTCCTTCAGGCCACTGAAGTATTAACCATAAACATGGGGCTCAGGGTCTAAAGGATCCATGGCCACTTTCCAAAGCAGCCAGCCTGTTCTTGGGGCTGAATACAAGCTGTTGAGGAAGTCAGGAGACCACGGTCTGCCCTGTCGCAAGATACAAAGGACAACAGAGCAGCAAAGATCGGGATGGACGGGAGTGCTCGAGCGAGAAGTAAAACAGATGAAATAAAGGAAAGAAGAATGTGGGAACCTGGAAACTTTGCCCTAGATTCCGCATACCGGACAACAGGCCAAAAACAGCCTCATACTTCGGCGGTATGTCCTTACATAAATACCCATCAATAATTAGCAAATGAGTACGCTGGAACTGCTTTGATACTCCTGTTCGCAGCTTAATGGTCTGCTGAGTTTATAGCTGGTAGCTGTCTCCATATGGGGCTGTCAGCATATCAGAATGATATTTACTGAACCTCACAGACTAGAAAGTCAGACTGGGGTTATTTTCTCTCCGTGGCTAATTATAAAGCCCAGAAACTGGGATTTGAATTACATGCCTAGTAAACGTACTATAGAACCTAATTTCAGAAGAAGAGAGAGCCTCAACACGATAGGAGTGAAAACAGCATAGACACACCAACACTTGGGGGACGGTCCTGTGTTGGCCATATCACATGGCTGAAAGGGGACCATGCAAAGCATTCAGTCCACCTTTGGAGAACCAACCAAAGCAAAACACTGATTTCTGTTCCCAGACATAACCTGAAGCCCATCAACCTGGAAGGATGACCCTCCTATCAACCATTCATACCTCGTCCCTGTGAGGGGACGTCTTAGACGTCATTATGAAAATGAACTTTACAGTGCGGTGGAATACAGCTTTCTCCCTGCAGCATGGTGGATGACAGAGAAAAACCTAGTGCAGATATGAGACACTCACTAAATAAATTACACGCCCCACCCACACTGCCCGACAGCAACAAAGAGAAATGAGCTCACAGTGCAAGGTGTGAATCAGTACAACCACAATTCAGTGAAAAAAGTCTCAGAACGGTGTGTATGGTGAAACCAGTTTCATCACTTAAGTTTCTAACTTAAAATACCGCCATAAGAATATCTAAATCAAAATAGAATAGTATTTAGAAAAACGTACACCTTTCAGCAGCTCTTTCTGAGAAGTGAGTTAAAAGCAGAGAAAGTTCACTTTTTACTTTACATACTGATCTACCGTCTTAATTTTTATTACTTTTGTTATTTTTTTAAAAATGAGAAATTCCATTGAGCCTTGTTAAAATTACTACATGACTGAAACATATGGATGTCAGGACATTAGTAAAAGCCTAATGCAGACTCACTGTCCACTTGGTTTTATTCTCTATTCCAAACGAGTATTTACTTTCAACAGAAAAAAATTAGGGACAGGTTGTTAAATGGGAGGCAAATAACATAGGGCTACCCAATTATACTACCATGGAGCAGTTTCTAGAAGTTTCCATTTGCTTAGTTGCAAAACAACCTAATCTGCTAGCCTATACATGGTTGAAGAAAAATCCATCCAACATTAAGAGCAACAAGCCTGCCCCACTGCATTGCTGCTACATAGCAGCAAACCCATAACATTTATTACCCCCCAGCCAGCTATGCAAACAAAACAAGAGATCCTTCTTAAAAATGAACAAACACTGCTGCTTGGATCTCTTAATGATTACAAGATCTCGGGATTTATATCTATCTCAAGCACACTTGGCGTAAAATGTGAGTTTATTGTCCCAGCCTTTCTGTGACATGAGCTCTTTGAAAAAGCAGGGGCATTTTACCTTAACAATGCTCTTTTTACCTAAACAATGCAGAAAAAACCAGATCCAGTTTACCAGCACGGGTAAGTAAAACGTCATAATATACTGTGATGGTTAGTTTCATGTGTCAGTCTGACCAGGCCCCAGGGTACCCAGACATTTGGTCCAACATTATTCTGGGTGTGTCCGGGAGGCTGTTTCTATGTGAGATTAACATTCAAATCCGTGGTCTCTGAATGAAGCAGACTGCCCTCCTCAACAGTGGGTAAGCCTCATCCAATCAACTACAGATCTGATCGAACAGAAAGGCTAAGCGAGATGGCACCCCTTCCATCTGGTGGCAAGAGCTGGGACAAGGCTTGTCTGACCTTCACACGTGAATTGAAGCATCCCCTCCTGAGCTCATAAGAAAATGCAATAACCCCCCTAAGGGTTAAGTCCTGCTTTGTGAAACATCTGTGTTATCTGTGAGAGTCACTGGGCGCTGAGTCATGGTCAAAAAACCCTCAAAGTCATTAATCTACTAGATTAGCCATCCATTTTGACATTTACTTCTGATAACCCAACCTCTACTTCAACAATCAGAGTAACTGGAAATGTACTGCTCTCTTTCTCTTAACCACTAAAAAGTTCTTACTTAACATCACCCCCAAATGTGACTCCCAGTAACTTCTATTCATTGGCCCAAATTCTAGCCTTTGAGGTCCTACAGATGCCCAGGCAGTTAGGATACCCTCAGCTAATTTCTTCCATAATCATATTATTACATATCCAATCTAATTATTATAACCTGGTTATGTGTATTGGGTAAGGGGCAGGGAGGTTGTTTGGGGTGCCTTTGAAGGACTGGCTGTCTGGAAGGGAATATATCTCATAGGTGATTCTAAAACCTTCCCATCCCATCCCTTCCTTGAAACAACAGCTGTAGATCCTATCCTTCCTCAGGCTAAGAATACACAGTATTTAAACCTTTACCCTTAATACAGAGCCACTGACCAGAGTCCTGCCAATTCTCATGAATACAGATTTTCTCGTCCAGAAAAGTTAATCATTTCAAAATCAGGGGTGCCTGGGTGGCTCAGTCAGTTGGGCGTCTGCCTCTGGCTCAGGTTATGATCTCAGGGTCCTGGGATCAAGCCCCACATCGGGCTCCCTGCTCATCAGGGAGCCAGCTTCTCCCTCTACCTGCTGCTCCCCCTTCTTGTGCTCTCTCAATCAAATAAATAAATGAAAAAAAATCGAAGAAGGTAAGAAACAGAATACGGAGGAGCAGCAGTTGTTGGAAGTCTTTTCCCCACAGAGCAGCCTCGTGCTGTGGAAAGTGGAGAAAGCGGCAATCACTCCCCAGTTATCTGGAAACGTAAGAAATTCCAGGACCTCCACACTGCAACAGTGCAGCCTTGGCTGATGGAGCCGGGCAGGCTCAGAGCAGAGCCTCCAGACAGAGTTGAAACAAACAAGCATTTAGGGGGACAGTCTTGTGACCCCGCCTCTGGAAACCAAAATAAAAATGTACGTATCAGCAATACGGATAACATGGCCAAACAGATGTGGTCAACAGAGGAGGACACAACAACCTGCTGAAGAAAAATACTTAATTTACAAATCAAAATTACATCAAATACTAAGTTTCAAATTCTATTAAACTAAAAAGAAGATGCAGGAAGGACCCTGGTGTAGAAGACAAAAATGGATTTCTGGATAAAGACACTTGATTTCGGTATCAATTCCTGAGGAACAATAACCAAGTTGAAGGACACCACAATGCGTTATTATCATCACAGAATTTTAAAACAAGTATACTACGTATGTACTCAGGTATCTGTAAGTATATCTGTGCTTTACACATTTTGAAAAGTATTGTCATTTTTCCCCCACTTAGAAATGCCTCAATCCGGGGCACCTGGGTGGCTCAGTGGGTTAAGCCGCTGCCTTCGGCTCAGGTCATGATCTCAGGGTCCTGGGATCGAGTCCCGCATCGGGCTCTCTGCTCAGCAGGGAGCCTGCTTCCCTCTCTCTCTCTGCCTGCCTCTCTGCCTCCTTGTGATCTCTCTCTGTCAAATAAATAAATAAAATCTTTAAAAAAAAAAAAAAAAAGAAAGAAATGCCTCAATCCTCAGGATAGCCAGTGGCCAAGTTGTTAGATTGTAAGTAGGCATGAACTTTATGACTTGAATCAGCTATACAACGTTTACTTTTCATTAGGAGAAGTTTAACACAAGGACTCTGTTAAATAGATCTCCAGCCATAATACAGCATACCAGTCCAAGAACATCTAGTCAGTCTTTCTCCAGGTAAATACACAGCCTAGATGCTAAGGGGAAATGCAGTGAGCAAAACCATGGATGTTCTTGCTCTCACACTCCTACATTCTGGGCTGGGGGCGGGACACGGTCAGCTGGCCAATATGTTATATGTCAGACAATGATACATGCTAAAAAAGGAAATCAATCCGCCAAGGCAGGCTGGATGATACTTGTCCACTGTGAGGAAGGGCTCACTGAAAGGCTGACATTTTAGCAGCAACTTAAGGGCAGTGAGACTCAGCAATTATCTGGGGGAACAGTGTTCCAGGAAGAAGGCACAGCCTTTGTGGAAGCCCTGGGATGTAAATGAATTGGGCACATTTGCGGGATGGTGAGGAAGCCAAACCAGCCAAAACAGAGTCATGACGACACATGGTAGAAGACAAAATCATAGGAGGTGGGAAGAAGAGTGCCTGTGCGTGGATCCATTGATTGTGTGCACAGAAAGACACTTTTAAACCCTGTGCTTCAGGAAATCTATAGGTGGCTTTGGGTAGTACAGGCATTTTAATATTGGCCCATAAACATGGGATAGCTTTCCATTTGTTTGGGTCTTCTTCAATTTCTTTCATCAAGCTCTTGTAGCTTTCACTCCCTGGTTTAGATTTATTCCTAAGTATCTTATTTCGGATGCTACTATGAATGGGATTTTTTTTTTCAGATGTTTTGTTTGTGGTGTACAGAAACACAACCCATTTGGGTATGCTGATTTTGTATTCTGCCACTTTACCAAATTCACAGATTATTTGCAGGAGATTTTTGTGGTTGGAGTCTTTAAGGTTTTCTATATATACAATCACATTATCTGCCAACAACTACAATTTTACTTCTTCCTTTCCTGTGTGGATGCTTTTTATTTCTTTTTTCTTGCCTGATTGCTCTGGCTGGGACTTCCAGTTGTACTCCTGATCTTAGGGGAAAAGGTTTCATCCTTTCACCTGAATATGATGTTGGCTCTGCTTTTGTCATATATGACCTTTATTAGGTGGAGGTATGTTACTTCTACACCCAACTTGCTGAGTGTTGTGTTTCATGAATTATATTTTGGCAAGTGCTTTTCCTACATCTACTGAGATCATGATTTTTTAATCTTTTGTTCCATGAATATGGCATATCACATTTACTGATTTGCATATGTTGAACCACCCTTGGAACTCTGTGCCACAGGATTTTTAGGCAAAGTAATTAATATGTGAATGGAAAACATAAGTCCGTTTGTAAAGAAGTTACTAAACCCAAATCACCAAGTTCATGGTAGACCTGAGAAGAGAAAGCAGAGCTAGAAACTCGACAAATGACCTTTCATCAAAATCTAGCAGCAGTTACTTCCCCTGTGTCTGCAAATGCATTATTTTTACTCGTTCAGGTGAGCCAAGTCCAAAATATAAAACTAATCCCTGTTACAACATCCTGAGAGTTTCAAGTATCTAGTTAAGGTATGTCCTACAGTTTTGTTTTGTTTCTGGTTGTTGGGTTTATTTTATTTTATTTTATTTCAATTAACTAACATATACTATATTACTATTTTCAGGCATAGAGTTCAGTGATTCATCCGTTGCATAAAGACTAAGTGCTCATCACATCATGTGCCCTCCTTAATGCCCATCCCCCACTCCCCTCCAGCAGCCCTCAGTTTGTTTCCTAGAATTAAGAATGTCTTATGGTTTGTCTCCCTCTCTGACATCGTCTTATTTTATTTTTCCCTCCCTTCCCCTATGATCCTCTGTTTTGTTTCTTAAATTCCACATATGAGGCTGTAATATATAAAGTATAGGAATTAAACTAGGTGCTGAGAGAGAGAGAGAGAGTGGGGGGGGAGCCAAAGCTTGACAACTCCAAGCTGGCAAGATGAATTGCCCTCATTACTCTAATATGCTGTCATACATGCCAGGCAATTTAAAACTCACTGAATTTGTTTTCCTTTCCCATCACACTAGATGCCTAAGTGTGCAGCTGCTGACTCTTCACAATTAATTAATGGCTCACTTTTTTTTACAGTTCTTCCTCAAAGGACTTGAAACACTTTTCGTAAGTATTCTCCAGGATCTTGCCCCTGTGGTTTAAATGGAACCCGCTGATGAGCCCGAGGGCTGCAGCCACTCATCCCCGCCTGTTCAGACCATTCATCAAGAGAGAATTAATCTTCAGTGATCGAAGAAAAGAGCTTACACTCTGAAACCTTCTTTCCTGAGATGTTTTCTTCCAGGATAACCACTGAGGGAACTACCTTGCTACCAGAAACAGGACATACCGTCCCAGAGGAAAGAAGAGCCACGCTCCCTGGTAGGCAGGTCCATCACCACGTGGGGACGTCTTTTCATGGTCACCACCAGATTCTGAAGGTCATTAACATCATCCCCATTTTCCAGATGAGGGGTCTATCCTGGAGTCCACTCCATCTATGGTGAGGCGCTGAAGCAGGGATTTCAAAAGGGGTCTTTCTGGCCCCCAAACCCACAGCCTTTACTACATCATGCTAAGTCCAAATGCCACTCTTCGTTGGGAGATGAAAATGACTGATTTTGTAAATGCAAACTGCCCTCTAATTCAAGTCAGCCAGCCCCACTCGCTGGCACAGCAGACCTGGCCAAGCGCCCACTTCCTCTACGGGCTGCAACAGTCTAGAGAATGAATAAATTGCCCAAAAGACATTCCTACTCAAAATTTCACTACACGCTCTTCTCCGTAAAACTGATTTCCCTCAGGACCCAGCATGTGTTCTTTTTAATTAATAATATGACAAGTTTTATTACAGGATTACTCATATATAAAACAAATTAATGATCTCTCCAAAAGGAAAGAGAAAGGACGCTCTCATTTAAAAAAGAAAATGTGTATCTCTCCTTTAAAAACCCAAAGTTCCACCTAAAGCATTTATCAGCATCATCGTAGCAACTGAGGGTGAATGGTGTCCAAGACAAAATGTCTAGTCATAAGGGGCGCCATGAGGATAGGATCTCTTCTCCACAAGCTCTCTGTTCAACACAGAGTCTGTACGTTTCTTAGGATAATCACAATATCCTACCCTCAGTGTTTTGTTGCCTTGTTTTGTCCACTTCCAAAGATGCTAACTGCTTGAGGGTAGGGCTTTACTACTCATCTGGATGCTTTGAGACACTTGAGACTATGTCCTTGACAATTAAAGTAGAAATGCTTCCATGTGCAATGCATTTTTTTTTTCTGGAAAATGCAAACAGAACTTCACAGCAAAAGGATTCCAATTCTTCAACTACTAATATATTCTGTGCAACTCCAGTCAACATTCCAATAGGAGTTTCCAGACAACTTGACAAATATGACCTTCTAAATTGACATGGAATGTCAAGGAAGTATGAATGGCCAGGAATAGTACTCCCCAAACCTTTACACCTCATGGTCCACATGGAAGAAGGTCACACGGTGTTACAGATGGAAGCTTCCAAGTACAAACAACCAGCCCTGCACTCTACCGCCCTACGGCACCCTCAGCATTCCCACAGATGAGTGGACCCTCAGATTGCCTGTGACACACACTGAGAACGAGTTTCCTGAGACAACTGTGACAAGGAAAAAGTCAGGGGCATGGTATGAAGGACTTTGTCCAGAAAGCAGTAGCGCTTAAGACATGTGGACAGCTGCAGGGAAAGGAAAAGAGACCAAGGGAACAGAAGAGGCCGCCTAAAAAGCCACCTCCACACACACACACACAGAGAAAGTATGGCAGAGAAGGCAGCGCCCACCATGCGGGAACGGAAGAAAGAGTCAGTGGATAGTCCTGTGCATGACAACACTGGTTATCATCACAGAGAGAAGTAACAGAACATCACTTCCCAGACTACACAGGCATCAGTTCCAGAGGACAGACCTTTAATACATTAGAAATTCTAGAAGTACACAAGAACGATTTGGAATGAAAAAGGAATGCTTATAGAAGATGTAGAGAAGCAAGAACAACAAAGAAAATGTCTGATGAACAGACTGTGAAAATGGCAGAGAGGGGTCAGTGGAAAATGGTTGAAAGAAACCCTCACAGCCAAAAAACATATGAAGACAAAACCATACTAGTCCAGGGAGATACAGATAAAAGCCACAAGAAGACAGCATTTCACGCCTACCGCAACAGCAAAGCTTTGGCGTTGACAAGGATGTGGGAAAACGCCATGTTCACGGGCTGCTGTGACCAGGGACTCACCACGACAAGACTTGCGTTATCGCTGGAGAAATTCTCACATGGAAACCAGGACACTTGGCCAAGGCAGTTCTTTGCAGGACTGTGGTTCATCGTTGTGAGAATTTGGGGGAGAACGTAACATCTACTGTGAGGAAACCTGAGAAGTTGTGGTAGAGGCATCAAAGGCAAATGGGAGAATTATGTGTACTGATACCATCTGTGTCGAGTCTGAACAGGTGTAAAAATGTTGTGTTATTAATGGAGAAACTAACACGCAACGTAAAGCATGGATGGGAAAATGAAACCCCACTTCACGAGAGTGGTCAGCCCTGGAGAGACAGGGAACAGACAGACCCGGGGTTGCACCAGTTTATTTTTTCAATCTGAAGTATGTCGAATGTGAGAATCTGACAGAGCTATCTCAGGACGGTGCGGGTCTTTTTTATTTTAATCTCTGTGCTTTTTCTGTATGTTCGGTATGTCCCAAAAAAAGGTTTTTAAAAGGAAAGCACAGATTGATGAAAAGTCCCCAGAAACAGAGAGATGTGTACCAAGAACTTTGCGTGGAATGCTGTTTCTTTTTAGCAAAAATATATACATTATATTTGGAGATAGATATATATATCCAAAAAAAAAAAAAAAAAGCCCATCAGGTAGGAACCAGTTATCTCCATCAGAGAACACACATACAATGGAACTCTACCGGGCTATTTAAGATGCTACATATCCATCCATATTTACTGCCAAAGACATCCAAGAAAAACCATTAAAAAGCAATTTATGGAACAGCAGATAGGCAGGCCCCCACAAACATAAAATTGTATGCCTGTTATTGTAAATACGGGCATGTAGGGGGGAGATGACCTGTGCATTGGCAGGAAGCTTTGTGGAAAAAGAACTCCAAAATGTTAATAGTGAGTATCTTTATAAAATGATATTTCATGAACATCTGCATTTTTTTCTGTCCTTTCCTAAACTGAGGGAATGTGTCACAGCAAGTAGGAATCATTATTACAATCACACACACAAAGAAGTCCATCAGGTTATTTTGTGCTTGTGGGGGCAAAGTTCTCTCTATAGCATCTTCAGTAGCTTAGAGAATGGAGGTCTGCCGACCGCTGTGGTTCAGATCACGATGCTGTGTTGACAACTAACAGAATCAGGACGGTAAGAGGTGACCCTGGAGAGGAAGCCAGGAGTGGAACAGAGGGGGCCATGCGGGAACTCCTGGAACCAACAGGCTGAGCTCAGACCTCTGGTCTGGGTTCTCACGGTCCTGGCTTCCTTCCCATATTCAATGCCAAGTGTACCTGAAGGCAGGTAACGGCCATACTCACTTTCACAAACGCCCCCGACCCCCGGAGGTGGTGATTTGTATCAGATGGAAGAAACCTACAGTGTGGTATTCTGCTTGGGCTGCCATAACAAAACGCCAGCGAGAGCAGCTGAACCCACAGACACGTACTTCTGACTTCTGGAGGTTGGACATCCAAGATCAAGGTGCCCACAAGGTAGGTCTCATTCTGAGGCCTCTTCTTGGCTTTAGGCAGTGCTTCCCTGCTGTGTGCTCACACTACCTCTTCTTTTAGTGAGAAGAGAGAGCCATCAAGCTCTCTGGTATCTCTTCAAATAAGGACACAAATCCTATGGGATCAGGGCCCCACTCTTTTGACCTCATTTAACCTCAATTATGTCCTTAGAGGCCCCATCTCCAAATACACCCATACTCGGGGTTAGGGCTTCAACATATGAATCTGGAGAAAAACAAACGTTCATCTGGTAATATATAGTAAAAATAGAGCATAAATGAAATAATGAAGTATAAAATACTTCCATTAGTCAAGGTCTCGGTGCTGAACTATGCATGTGTAACCTCTCTTTATACGAACATTTCACAACATTCCTTTTATTATCCTGATATGATACCCACTTCACATATATATATTTTTTTAATTTCAAAAATGCCCAGATTTTTACATAAAAGAATAATAAATGGAAAGCAATTTATACCAAAATAAAGCGTGTCTCTGTAGGTAAACACTCGGGTGAAGCCCTCCCAGAAGGCAGAATGTGGTAGTCAAAACTTTTATCTACTTAGAACACATCAACACATCAGGATTTAAAAGAATTAAGTATCAAGCTGAGTACCGCTGGTCCTCTCTTCTAGGGGACACCTTGAAAGAAGGACAAGTACCCTCATCTGTGTTCGCATACATGGAACCATCCTGAATGCAACAGCTGCCCATTGCTCAACTATCACCAAGAACACGGGAGCCAGTGAAGACCATGTTTTGTCCCAGACAAAACAATTATAACCTTCCTTCCATTTACTGGGTGCTTACATGCCTGAGAAATTCAGACTATTGCGGAACTATACAAAGCAGGCAAAAACAACTTGGGAGCCGTAATCGGGTTCCAGGCTCTGTGAATTATATACAGGTGTTTCCCCTCCACTGTCCAGCAGGACATTCCAAGGTCATGGGAACAATTCTCTGTGATACAGATGGCCCCATATGCTGCAGGACACTTGGGGTCATTGGCTCCTTCCCATTAGTAACTGCCCTGCTAATTCCCCTATGTTCCCAAGCTGCAAGAAAGCATTCCTGGGGATCATGGATCTCTCTTGTTCCATAACTTCAGCTCTGAATTCTGCTCTGAAATCTTCGTAGGCAGCTACAGAACACTTCTGACATCCCATGTGAGCATTAGTAGTAGTACAAATACCAATGATAAACATTCATGTTGTCTCGAAATAAATCTGTCTTCAGCTCACACAAGAGTATCAAGTTTACTCTTCAATTTTCAAGCAGTACATGCCAATTAGCCTCAATTTTGAATTATGCAGTTAAATCTCTACCCAGTGCACCGAGAAACAAAAATTTCAAATCCCTGGTTCTTCATAATCATTCTTCCTGATCCCAAAGCAATTTCTCTTTCTCTTCCAAATTTCCTTTTAAAACCCAACCAAATTCCATTATTTATGTGTGTGGAGGTGAGAGGTGGGGGCATTCCAATCCCTCCATGCATCTCTTTGGGTAATACCTCAGGAGGTCAACATTAAAAAGAAGACAAGCCTGGGGGTGTCACCAGGCCCCCGACAACTACCAGGAAGAGAAGTCCTCCTTGCTGGCATCTTCACATGAAGGAGTTTTGCCAGCCAATGCTCTTCTTTACCTCTCTCATTTGGGCAGCCAGCTGCCAGAGAGAAACCAGATTTTCTTGGAAAGGAGGTGTTCTCTCATGCCTCGCTTGCATCAATGAAAGTTACAAGAAGTATTTCTTTAACTTTATTTTTTTGTCCTATCATATGGCCAAACTGACCTTTGTTGGGTGTACAGTTCTAGGAGTCTTAACACATGAAAAAATTTATAAAGCCACCACCACAGTCAGGATACAGGACAGTTCCATCATTCTCCCCCCCCCCCAAAATAAAGTTCTTTCTTATATCCCTTTACAGGCACACACCTTCCCTCTGCCCCAAGCCCCTGGCATACATGGATGTTCTCCATCACTGTAGTTTTTTGCCTTTTAAAGAATGTCCTATAAATGGAATCAGACACTTCATACCCTTTGAGACTACCTTCCACCAAGCCTAATGCCTCTGAGATTGTTCCAAGTGGCTACGTGGATCAATCAATAGTCCATTCCATTAACTGCTGGACAGTATTCCATGACATGGACAAGCCTGTGTGTCCTGAAAAACATCCGGGCGTTTCCAGTTGGGACAACTACAAACAAAGCTGCCATAAACATCTATACACAGATGTTACGTGAACCTAAGTTTTCATTTCCGCAGGGTAGATGCCTAGGAGTATGATTGCTGGGTCATTATGGTAAACCTATGTTTAAGTTTATTTTTTTTTTAAAAAAACCTACCAAACTGTTTCCAGAATGGCTTTCCCATTTGACTTTCTCACCAACAATGTACGAGAGTTCCAGTTGCTCCATATCCTTGCCAACACTTGGTACTATCAGTGATTTCTTTTTTTAATTTTAGAATTCCAACAGGAGTATTGTAGTATCTCGGTGCAGTTTTAATTTGCATTTCTCTAATGGCCAGTGACACTGACACCTGCATGGGCTTGTCTGCCATCTCTGTGTCTCTTTGGTGTAATGTCTTTTTAAGTCTTTTGCCCATTTTCTAACTGGGTTATTTTTTTTCTCCATGTTGAATTTTTTTTTTTTTAAAGATTTTATTTATTTATTTGACAGACAGAGATCACAAGTAGATAGAGAGGAAGGCAGAGTGAGGGAAGCAGGCTCCCTGCCAAGCAGAGAGCCCGATGTGGGACTCGATCCCAGGACCCTGAGATCATGACCCGAGCCGAAGGCAGCGGCTTAACCCACTGAGCCACCCAGGCGCCCTCCATGTTGAATTTTTGAGAGTCCTTTTGATTCTGAACACAAATCCTTTGCCAGGCATGTGATTTGCAAATGTTTTTCTCCAGGGAACAGCTTGTCTTCATATTTTTTCAACAGAGTCCACACAGGAGAAATTTGTTTTTGTTTTTTTTAGAGGAGGGGGAAGGGGCAGAGGGAGAGAGAGAGAGAGACTCTGAAGCAGGCTAAACACCCAGCAAGGAGCCCGACTCAGGGTTCGATCTCAACCCTGAGATTGTGACTGGAGCTAAAATCAAGAGCCAGACACTCAACCAACTGAGCCACCCAAGTGCCCCCATACAACAGAAGTTTTTAACTTTAATGAAATCAAATTTACCAATCTGTTTTCTGGTCTCACCTCTACAAACTCTTTGTCTAACCCCAGGTCATGAAGATTTTGCCCCATATTTTGTTCTAGAAATTTCAGTTTTATGTCTTACATTTAGACCTATAATATGTATTGTGTTATTGTTATGTAATTTTTGTGTATGGTTTACAACCACTTTCAAGGTTCTGCACATGGCTATCCTATTCTGAACAAAACACTTTCCTCTTTGGCGAAGTAAACACCAAAATCCTAAGAGCCCCAGATAGAACTCACTTTCAGAGGTCATCTTTCTTTCACACCTGCAAGACAAATGTTCCCCCTCTTTGTACAAAAAGATTTGTATCTTTAAAAAATATATTTGTTTATAAGAACAAGGAGACTGTAAAGAGTTCAAATGTGTAGCCCTCGAAACTCTTGTCCATTTCTGCTGAACAGGAGACCAAGGCTACCTTCTCTGATGGTTGGAACCCAGGACTTACCTCTCCTTGTTGATTTATAACCAATCAAGCAATACCCTTCCAAGTTTGTAATGGCAGATCATGCCCTTTTGGATGATTTCTGAAGTATCTCCACCACCACACACATCTACCATGGAAGACCCAACAGCCATGAGCCTTGGAAACCCTGATAGCCTGCCTCATCTCTCCTTCCTCTCCCAAACTCAGCCTTCCTGGGAACGCACAAGAGGCTACCAAGCATCTAGCATTCACTGGCTATGAAACAAAGATATGGCTCCTTTTCTCAGCAGGGTCAAAACTCTTCCTGCTTCCACATGGACACAGCGAGGTTATAAATCCATGGCATGACCTCCAACACCGGTACCATCACGGCAGCCTTCCACAGACCAGCAAACATTAACAGCAGAGGTTGAGAAGACCGTGGACAGACACATTTCCACCCAAGTCCATAAACAGAAAAAAGAGCCTCTGCTCGGATACCGGGTGTCCCAGTTACAGAGAACTTCTCATGGACCATGCTGCACACTGGCGGGTCTTGTGTGAGGAGCCGCCAGCGACCACAGAGCAGGCGGAGTGAGAACTGGAGTGCATGCATGATGAGTCCTATCGAACGCAAGCTTGAGAAGCGCCGAGGGGAGGAGCACTGTGGTACTGCCGCAACAAATGAGCCCAGCATGGAGTAGCCTCAAACACCTGTTGCTGGTCTCACGGATCCTGTGGCAGGAATTCTGACAGGCACAGAGGGCTGGCTTGCCTCTGCTCCACAAATACCAGGGCCTTGGCTGGGAGACTCCAAGGCTGGGGGGTAACCCCTGGCTGGTGTCCTCAGAGCATGAAGGGCATCAGTCTGTGGTGGCTCAGGCTCCCAAGGGCTCCTGTTCCAGCCAATATGGTGGCCGCCATATGGCCTTTTGTGACTTGGCCTCGGAAGAAGAGACCAGACCCCAACCTCAACGGCAGACATGTCAAAGAGACATGGAGTTCTACTTACAAACCACCATAGCTGCCAAACCCATAAGAGTCTGACAAGCCCCTGAAGACGTGCTTCAGGGTTTCTGGGAAGGGAGGAAGTTTCCCTATGGTCAGTCTGGCCCCAGGGACCACCTCAGTCCGCATCTAGAAATCTCTTCATTCTCTGCCCGAAGAATGGCTGGTGAAGGCTTTTTAAAGATTTTTTTTTTTTTTTAATTTATTTGACAGAGAGAGAGAGATTTCAAGTAGGCACAGAGGCAGGCAGAGAGAGTGAGAGGGAAGCAGGCTCCCTGCCGAGCAGAGAGCCCGATGCGGGACTCGATCCCAGGACCCTGAGATCATGACCCGAGCCAAAGGCAGCGGCTTAAACCACTGAGCCACCCAGGCGCCCTGGTGAAGGCTTTTTAATGTGGGGAGCTCTCTCTATTCTCTGACAACTGTGTTGCAGCCTACTTCTCAAGATTCCGCTACCGAACACCCTGAAAGGTAAATCAGTACTTGAGGCTAACTTTACAACCGTTCCCTCTGTTTTCCAAAGTAACTAGTCCAGCTATTTCCAACGCTGCTGTCATGAGACTCCCGTCAGGTCGCCATGTAGGCTTACTTCCTCTCCGGCTCGCCCCGGAATTCACTAGAATCACATCCCCTGACTTATTATGATCAAACGTAATTAATATCTTTTGTCCTATTCGGAGGATGCATGTCAGCTGAGTACGTCAGCACCCCATGGCCTCATGGACAGACATCACGGTCTTCAATCCCTTCCTCAGGCAGCTGCAGCGAGGCCCTCCCCTCCCCCTCCCCCACCCAGGAGGTGTGTCAGCTAGAAGCCGCACTTAGTAATTGACAATCACCGTAATTACCTAATCAAGAAAACACCATCAAGCTAGGCCACCCTAGCCAAAATGTCTGTATCACTCCCTCTCCCTTCCTCCTCCCCCTTTCTCCTCCCCCCTCCCTCTGTCACTGTCTGTCTCTCCTCTCACCTACAGCCTGCTCTTTCCCCAGTCAAGTGTGCTTATTTAATTTTTGCTGCTTCTATAAAACCCGTCTCTGCTCAAAATGCCTCTTTGTTGTGGCAGGAAGCAGAGGGAAAGAGACTCCTGGGCCTTTTTCCTCCCTCTGATGAAAATGCAGGGTGAGTGTCTGGAGTCTGACATGGTTTTCCAGCGCGGTTCCATCCAACTCAGGGGCAGCAGGCCTGGGAGAGAGCCAGGCGTCGGCCCCTGCTCTCCAGGTCCTGACACAGCACAAGGGGAGGGTGTTTTTGTTTCTGTTTTCTTTAAAAGCCATGCCCACGATGTCCTGCTGTGACTTCTTTCCTACATCCCATCCCAACAGGAGTACTCCAGCCTCTCAGACCTTCCTCACCCATCACATTACTGTCCAGAAATAAGAATCTCATGTGAGCCACGTCTCGTAAATCTCCCACCTGCTAAGATCTCCTCTCCCCCTTTGGTCACCCCGCAGCACATATAACAAGGTCTGACGCACCGTCTCACCAGGAGCCTGTGGATTTTTTTCAAAAGGAAAAGAATTCTCACTGTGTATTTGGACAAGAAAACCAGGTCAAAACTGACCATTACAAGACTCTCGAATAACAACTTTAAGTGTCCGTATCCCACAACGCTCCTGAATCCAACAGTCTTCCCCTGACAAACACCGAATGTCATTTTCCCAAGAGGAATGAGCGACCAAAGTGCGCTCCCGCATGGAGAGCTTTTCCAGAATAGTGTTTGTCTCTCACACCCTCCCTCCTCTAGCCCAGCCGCTTGGGAGGTATCTCTCTAAAACATGGTCCGTCTACTCCTACCCCCATCCCGCAGCCAACACTGAGCGCTCACGATCTGGCCTCTTGCTCCCAGTTCACAGATGAAGTGACAGAGACCCCAAGAGGCACGGCTTCTGCGCTACGTCCGACCCACATGCATCCTTGAGCCAAAAGAACACAGAATAGGGGCGCCTGGGTGGCTCAGTGGCTTAAAGCCTCTGCCTTCGGCCCAGGTCATGATCTCAGGGTCCTGGGATCGAGTCCCACATCGGGCTCTCTGCTTGGCAGGGAGCCTGCTTCCTCCTCTCTCTCTGCCTGCCTCTCTGCCTACTTGTGATCTCTCTCTGTCAAATAAATAAATTAATTAATCTTTTAAAAAAACACACACAGGATAGTTACAGCTCCTCCGGGAACCACAGCTTTATACTTCGTTCTGTTTCTTTCAAGTTTTTCCAATAAATGTTCTCAACTAAGGTCAAGAAGGGTAACCAAGAAGGCACTGAGTCTACATTCCAGGGACTGAGAAGGACGCGACAGATATTCTTGGTGAGACAACAACGGTGTGGACGTCACTGGGCAGAGGGACGCCCAGACAGCTGCGAAGCAGGAGTCCTGGGTTCGTGTGAGGGTGTCTCCAGAAGAGATTAGCAATTGACAGGCAAACCAACTAAAGAAGACCTCTTTACCAGTGTGGGTGGGGGGCATCATCCCATCCACTTAGGTCCTGAGCAGAGCAAAACGCAGAGGAAGGGCGAATCTGCTCTCTGTGTACGCTGGGCCCATCCGTGTCCTCCTGCCCTCGGACATCGCTGCTTCTGCTTCTTGGACCTTCAGACGCAGACTCAGGTTCCCAGGTCTTTGGACTGGGGCTGACTCACCCCACTGGCTCTCCTGGTCCGCAGCCTCCACACACAGATCACGGGACCCCTCAGCCTCCGTAACCCTGTGAGCCAATTCCTACAGTAAATCTGCTTTTACAGTTCTCTCTCTATCTACATCCATCCGATTGGTTCTGTTCTCCGAAGAACCCCAGAGTTTACCCACTGGCAGGACAAGATAAAAGGAACATGAACAACGCTAATTCACATTAATCTGAGTAACAGGGCTATCGTTGGTGCTTATTCCTAACAATGTGCTTTAACCGGGGAAGAAAGGTATGGACCAGGTGAGGAATCCTTCGGTAAGTTCACTGTTCATATTAAACTAACATATATTTATTTATCCTCATAAAAGAAAAAGAGGCTTGATAAATTTTAACAACTTTCAGTCCCCTCTACTTATAAAATGCTTTAATGCGGGCGGCTGGGTGGCTCAGTGGGTTAAAGCCTCTGCCTTCGGCTCCGGTCATGATCCCAGGGTCCTGAGATCGAGCCCCGCATCGGGCTCTCTGCTCCGCAGGGGGCCTGCTTCCTCCTCTCTCTCTGCCTGCCTCTCTGCCTACTTGTGATTTCTCTCTGTCAAATAAATAAAATATTTTTTAAAAAATGCTTTAATGAAAAGCCCAGCTGAAAACAAGTCTAGTGGGCCATTTGCTTTAACTCCCCTCGGAGGGAAAAAGAAAAGTGTTTCATTAAAACATGGGTACTTCGGGGCGCCTAGGTGGCTCAGTGGGTTAAAGTCTCTGCCTTCGGCTCGGGTCATGATCCCAGGGTCCTGGGATCGAGCCCCACATCGGGCTCTCTGCTCTGCAGGGAGCCTGCTTCCTCCTTTCTCTCTGCCTGCCTCTCTGCCTAGTTGTGATTTCTCTCTGTCAAATAAATAAAATATTAAAAAATAATAATAATTTAAAAAAATAAAACATGGATACTTCTGTGAAGGTGCGTCAAACAAATGCAAAAACACACAAACGGAGAACCAAGGAATTTGGTGTCACCGCTCACAACGGCACGTCCTGCTTCTGTCCCTGAGACGCCTCAGTAATGCCATGAGCCTAAGAGAAAAAACTTCCTCTGGCCACAGTTTAGCTTTGTAACTTGCTATCCACTTGCAATAGGGAAAAACAGAAAAAAGGCACCAACCAAAAAAAAAAAATATGTAGAGACCAATTCAAATATCTTTCAAGACTAAACACTGCATCCAATAAAGCTTGCAGGGCTTACTGTAATGCCTGCCAAACAGCGGCACCCAGCGACTCAGTACCCCAGGCACATGCGGACACTAACTCAGTGCCTGTGGGCACCTGCGGGTACCGACTCAGCACCTGTGGTTATTACCCCTGTGCGGAAGAGAACTCTGGAGGGTTTCCAATGTGCAGCTGTCTGGAGTTCTCAAGGGTCAGTGTCCTCAGAGGCTTGCTGTAGAACATTCTGAACATCTCTGCCAAGGGGGACACTGGCAAACCGGATGCTTATGATACCGCATTCAGCCAGGCCACTTCTAGAAACTTCTCTGCAGCACCAACTGTCCCCTTCGGTGCAGCAGGAAAGAAAGATACATCCTCTCCCTCCCCGGACCTTCCTTCCTTCTTCCCCTCCCGTCTTATTTTTCTTTCCCTTTTGCTTTTTTTTATTTGTTTATTTACAGCATAACAGTGTTCATTGTTTTGGCATCACACCTAGTGCTCCATGCAGTACATGCCCTCCCTATTACCCACCACCTGGTTCCCCAACCTCCCACCCCCCGCCCCTTCAAAACCCTCAGGTTGTTTTTCAGAGTCCATAGTGTCTTATAGTTCATCTCCCCTTGCAGTTTCCCTCAACTCCCTCTCCTCTCCATCTCCCCATGTCCTCCATGTTCTTTGTTATGCTCCACAAATAAGTGAGACTATATGATACTTGACTCTCTCTGCTTGACTTATTTCGCTCAGCATAATCACTTCCAGTCCCGTCCATGTTGCTACAAAAGTTGGGTATTCATCCTTTCTGATGGAGGCATAATACTCCATTGTGTATATGACCACATCTTCCTTATCCATTCATCCGTTGAAGGGCATCTTGGTTCTTTCCACAGTTTGGCGACCGTGGCCATTGCTGCTATAAACATTAGGGTACAGATGGCTCTTCTTTTCACTACATCTGTATCTTTGGGGTAAATACCCAGCAGTGCAATTGCAGGGTCATAGGGAAGCTCAATTCTTAATTTCTTCAGGAATCTCCACACTGTTCTCCAAAGTGGTTGCACTAACTTGCATTCCCACCAACAGTGTAAGAGGGTTCCCCTTTCTCCACATCCTCTCCAACACACGTTGTTTCCTGTCTTGCTAATTTTGGCCATTCTAACTGGTGTCAGGTGGTATCTCAATGTGGTTTTAATTTGAATCTCCCTGATGGCTAGTGATGATGAACATTTTTTCATGTGTCTGATAGCCATTTGTATGTCTTCACTGGAGAGTGTCTATTCATATCTTCTGCCCATTTTTTGATATGATTATCTGTTTTGTGTGTGTTGAGTTTGAGAAGTTCTTTATAGATCCTGGATATCAACCTTTTGTCTGTACTGTCATTTGCAAATATCTTCTCCCATTCCGTGGGTTGTCTTTTTGTTTTGTTGACTGTTTCCTTTGCTGTGCAGAAGCTTTTGATCTTGATGAAGTCCCAAAAGTTCATTTTTGCTTTTGTTTCCTTGGCCTTTGGAGACATATCTTGAAAGAAGTTGCCGTGGCTGATATCGAAGAGGTTACTGCCTATGTTCTCCTCTAGGATTCTGATAGATTCCTGTCTCACGTTGAGGTCTTTTATCCATTTCGAGTTTATCTTTGTGTGCGGTTTAAGAGAACGGTCGAGTTTCATTCTTCTACATATCGCTGTCCAGTTTTCCCAGTACCATTTATTGAAGAGACTGTCTTTTTTCCATTGTATATTTTTCCTGTTTTGTCGAAGATTATTTCACCATAGAGTTGAGGGTCCATATCTGGGCTCTCCACTCTGTTCCACTGGTCTATGTGTCTGTTTTTATGCCAGTACCACGCTGTCTTGGTGATCACAGCTTTGTAGTAAAGCTTGAAATCGGGTAACGTGATGCTGCCAGTTTTGTTTTTGTTTTTCAACATTTCCTTAGCAATTCGGGGTCTCTTCTGATTCCATACAAATTTTAGGATTATTTGTTCCATCTCTTTGAAAAATACTGGTGGAATTTTGATCGGAATGGCATTAAAAGTATAGATTGCTCTAGGCAGTATAGACATTTTAACAATGTTTATTCTTCCAATCCAAGAGCATGGAACAGTTTTCCATCTTTTTGTGTCTTCTTCAATTTCTTTCATGAGTGTTCTGTAGTTCCTCGAGTACAGGTCCTTTACCTCTTTGGTTAGGTTTATTCCCAGGTATCTTATGCTTCTTGGTGCTATAGTAAATGGAATCGATTCTCTAATTTCCCTTTCTGTATTTTCATTGTTAGTGTATAAGAAAGCCACTGATTTCTGTACATTGACTTTGTATCCTGCCACGTTACTGAATTGCTGTATGAGTTCTAGTAGTTTGGGGGTGGAGTCCTTGGGGTTTTCCATATAAAGAATCATGTCATCTGCGAAGAGAGAGAGTTTGACTTCTTCCTTGCCAATTTGGATACCTTTTATTTCTCTTTGTTGTCTGATTGCCGTTACTAGAACTTCTAATGCTATGTTGAACAAGAGTGGTGAGAGTGGGCATCCTTGTCGTGTTCCTGATCTCAATGGGAAGGCTGCAAGCTTTTTCCCATTGAGGATGATATTTGCTGTGGGTCTTTCATAGATAGATTTTATGACGTTCAGGAATGTTCCCTCTATCCCTATACTTTGAAGGGTTTTCATCAGGAACAGGTGCTGGATTTTGTCAAATGCTTTTTCTGCATCAATTGAGAGGACCATGTGGTTCTTCTCTCTTCTCTTATTGATGTGTTCTATCACTTTGATTAATTTCCGAATGTTGAACCATCCTTGTAACCCAGGGATGAATCCCACCTGGTCATGGTGGATAATCTTTTGAATGTGCTGCTGGATCCTGTTTGCTAGGATCTTGTTGAGAATCTTTGCATCCATATTCATCAGAGATATTGGTCTGAAATTCTCCTTTTTGGTAGGGTCTTTGCCTGATTTGGGGATCAGGGTAATGCTGGCTTCATAAAAAGAGTCTGGAAGTTTTCCTTCTGCTTCAATTTTTTGGAACAGCTTCAGGAGAATTGGTGTTATTTCTTCTTTGAAAGTTTGGTAGAATTCCCCAGGGAATCCGTCAGGTCCTGGGCTCTTGTTTTTTGGGAGGTTTTTGATCACTGCTTCAATCTCATTACTAGATATTGGTCTATTCAGGTTGTCAATTTCTTCCTGGTTCAATTTTGGGAGTTTGCAGTTTTCCAGGAATGCATCCATTTCATCTAGGTTGCTTAGCTTATTGGCATATAACTGTTGGTAATAATTTCTGGTGATTGTTTCTATTTCCTTGGTGTTAGTTGTGATCTCTCCCTTTTCATTCATAATTTTATTAATTTGGGCTCTCTCTCCCTTTTGTTTTAGCCTCATCTTTCTAAGGCTGACAACGTACGGGTGCCTGGGTGGCTCAGTGGGTTAAATCCTCTGCCTTCGGCTCAGGTCATGATCTCAGGGTCCTGGGATCGAAACCCGCATTGGGCTCTCTGCTCAGCAAAGAGCCTGATTCCTCCTCTCTCTCTGCCTGCCTCTCTGCCTACTTGTGATCTCTCTATCTCTGTCAAATAAATAAATAAATAATCTTAAAAAAAAAAAAAAGACTGACAACATAGAGCGCTGGTGTTAAGGAAACACATGAAGGAGAGAAACGCGGAAACGGCTGTAGAACGGTAAGTAGGGAAAGCACCGGCCTGAAGGACTCTGTGCACGTCGCAGCTTAGCTGGGAAATGCCTCGTGTCTGGGAAGACCGCACCGCTGAGCGGTCCCAGCAAGGGGCAGGAGGAATTCTCTGTGCATCCTATCACTAAGTCGCCCTCGGAGCCCAAGGACACACAGTTTACTTCCAGCAACAACACCTTCAGTTGCTGACAACAGGATCGAATCATCAAATACTGACGTAGAAGGGGAAGAAAGTCAAGTGCTCCCCGCGCTGCCCCGTGGCTCGCTGTCCCCCCCACCTGCCCGGATAACAGGATGGAGACTCCTTCTGAAATCTCCAGGGCTCGCTCCCACCTTTTACAAAGACAGAACCAGACCACAGCCAGAAGCCGGGCCCTGGGACCCGCCACGGGGCTCACGCTTTGTGCTGCCGCACATTTCATAGCAGCTGGGCTTTTTCGTTAGCTCCACTTCAGACCTAAAAACAAAACTTCTGTTTGGAATTACTTCCCTCTCTTGACCCTACCAAAGTGTAATCAGAAGCTAACAGAAAAGTGCCATTAAAATCCCAGGCCCAGGACCCGCACCACGTGTTCCCAATCGTGTGCGGACCACAGCGAGAACCGAGACCTAGAACGACAGCGACCTGAGGTGAGAGCCTTGTTCTGTCGCGGGGAGGATAAGAGGATTTTCCACAGCTCTTCATAAATACAGCGATACTGCTCAGCTTCCCCTAACAAGTACTGTCCCGAGGCCAGTGCTTCTGGGCTGACCTGCGGAATTCAGTCTCACTTGCTGACCGCCCCACTCAGCCCTGGACTACATCCCCCCTCTCGGAAGTGCCAGGAACGGGGGAAGCACAATCTAGAACCTGGCTTCAAGGAATTTACCAGCGGAGATAAGCAGACAAGGGTGCCAGACAGTTAAGCGTCTGCCTTCGGCTCAGGTCATGGTCCCAGGGTCCTGGGATCAAGTCCCACATTGGGCTCTCTGCTCAGCGGGGAGCCTGCTTCTCCCTCTGCCTGCCATACCCCCTGCTTGTGCTCAAGAAAGAAAGAAACAAAGACAGGAAGGCAGACAGATAAAAATTGGGAATAGTGTAGAAGGGTTACCATAAGCGATGCTGGGTGTGGGGTTGGGGCAGGAGGAAGAGGGAGTGAGGGTTTAATGGAGACAGAGTTCTAGCCTGGGAAGATGAGAAAGTTCTAGATGGTGACCATGGTTGCACAGCAGTGTGAACGAACTTGATGCCAAAATTATACACTCAGAAATGATGCAAATGGTAAATTTTATGATGTATATTTTACAATAAAAAAATCAGGAAAATAAAAACATGACCCAATGTCTTGCAATCCAACCATATTATACTGACTTAGGAAGCATGAAATAAAAACATAGCTTGGAGCGCCTGGGTGGCTCGGTTGAGGAAGAATCTGACTCTTGGTTTCAGCTCGGTCGTGATCTCAGGGTGCTGAGATGGAGACCCACGTCAGGCTCCACGCTGGGAGTGAGGTCTGCTTGAGATTCTCTCCCTCTCCCTCTACCCCTCCTACTCATGCTCTCCCCCCTTATGTAAATACTCTGTCTCTCTCTGTCTTATATAAATAAATTAATTAAAAAAACAACAACCCATAGCTCAGTGGTGAAACCTGTAAGCAGCATTGCCTGCTGACCCCACCCACCACATGCTTCTGGATAAAGCCTGTCCTCCTGGTTGCTACAAAGATTTTGCACAAGCAAGCTTCACATAAACATCTCTTTTCTCAAAAAAGGAACAGCCTTGAAAGCATGTTCAGGAATACAGAGATATATATAAACAGCACAGAACATTCCACATTCGCTTAGAAAGGGAATCCATCCGCTCTGGTGTGTAGGCCGTGTGGTACCCTACAAATGAGCTCAGTTTGGGTCCAGATCAGAAATAACGCTTTTAGCATAATGGGAAAAAGATACGATATTCTTAGTACTAGACACTAACAAGGGATTAAACCTGAAAGCAACAGGCTAGTGATTCTGTGCTACAACCTTCTAACGGGATTGTTTTAGTGACTACATCTGTACTCCAAGCATTTGTGGCCATCGTGCCTTATGGCGTGATGAATAATTAGCCCTTTCCTGAGAGCCCCTCGATCACTACAAAGAAAACACCTCGAAGGGAAAACACACACTTCCTTAATGAGTATTGCACCTGCTGGTGTGAAATATCATATATGAAACACATATGAAAATTAAAGTACTTAATTCTACCCATCTTAATTCACTCAGTTCCAACACTTCTAAAAATCCTAAATCATTTGCAAATGAAATATTGCCTTGAAATAATAAAAGTGTAAAATATGCTCATGGAGTCATTAAATTAGCCTATTTTCCCACATAATTATGTTTTACTTTTCTCCTCGCTAATTTCTTTACACTAGAATTGGCGAGAATTCTATTTGAATACAATAGCAGTTCCTGGCTCACGACAAGAGTTTTACAAATAGGAGAAGCGCAGAGCTGAACACAAGCAGGACCCGCCTGGCCGGGGAAAGCCTCATCAGTACTCGGGGGCCGGAAGGGCAGAGCCACAGACACACGCTCCAAAGCCACTTTGGCAGAAGGTTGTGGTCTATCTTGTGTTGTATCAGCAAATTAAAACGGTGCTGCCATTAGGCAGGAAAGTAAGGGGTAGCTGGAAATCAGATGGAAAGAACTACCAGGAGAGTGATGATCACATGAAAGGAGGTAGTCGAGAGAAAAAGGAGCCACCGAATGACAAATGCAATCATTCACGACAAGTCCCCAGGAAGAGACACCTGAATTAGGTGACAGAAGGGTTTCCGAGACCTGAAATTGCACCGTTACAACAGGGGACAGAAGCCTCGGGATGGATGGGGTGGGAAGGATATGAGACAGAGAATGTCAGATGAGGAAAACTCCGGGAACAAAGACAGACCGCGCACTGGTATCACCAACGGTTTGCAATGCCAACATCAGGAGTACTTTCGCTGTCCTGCTCGCTTAATCCGGTGAAAAAGAGAAGAGCCCCGGTTCTTTTCCGCTGATAATATGCACCACGACAACATGTACAACGAAGTAATACGTGCACTGATTTAGACAGGCAGCTTTTCTGTTTCATTAACATATAGTTGATCGGAAAGTTTGCAGATATTCCAAATGACTCAAGTGTCCTGCGGTGTGGGCACCTGTGCTGAGGTCCAAGGACAGAAAACGGAGATGGTCTGCTTTCAGAAGAAAAGCTTTCTCTGCCAGGGCATCTGTTCTAAGGTCCGGGCTCCCAGGCCCTCAGAGCCCCAGCACCCCCTCCAGCATGACAGGGTTCCTGTATCTCTCCTGAGGACAAGGGGTAGTGACTTTCACACCGAGGATCCCAATTACTCAGGTTCTCAGTTCATTTCAAGTTCTACCTTGCAATCCTTTCTAGAATACAAACCCTCACCAGCCTGGACCCCCACACCGCGGCATCTCACAGGTCTAAGACCACAGCAAACTCTGCAGAGCTGTCCCTTGTCTCTAGAGTTTTCCGCTGATGTTTTGGACAGTTTGGTGTTTCTGTATCCATGCTAGCCTGAGTGCTCTACACACACACTCCTATACCAAGCCAACTCCTTCCATTGTCTCCCACGGTCCAACGGCAACAATGGCTAAAAAGAAAGGCCAGCAACAAACATTGTAAAAAATAAAATAAAATTTTGAAAACCTGGCTTGTCCTGCTGAGGGCTAACCAGTGAGGAAATCTACAAAGTGGGAAAGTGTCAGCAGACGGAGAGGGCACTTACCCCTAGAGAATCACTTTGGAATGCTGCAAATCCAGGACCAAAGTACACACGAACTTCCCCGGAATTACCTGTTCTTAAGATGCAGACATCTCCTCCCTTCCCCCTGCTGAGCTCGCCCTCCCCCTCTCTGAGATAAAAATAAATAACATTTTTTAATAGTTAAGCCTCCGACTCTTGATTTCAGCTCGGGTTATGATGTCAGAGTCATGAAACGAAGCCCTCCATTGGGCTCTGAGCTCAGCGGGGAGTCTGCTTGAGCATCTCTCTCCCTCTCCCTCTGCCTGGACCTCCACCCCCTACCCCTGCTCATACTTTCTCTAAAAAGAAGAGGACGAAGAAGGAGGAGGAGGAAGAAGAGGAGGAGAGTCAGTTGATTAAAAGTAACAATACTTTTCACAAGGTAACTGGGACAGAGCTACAAGGATTCTTTAACAATTGGCCTAGTAGACAAATGAAATTCATTCAAGGAACCGGGAGCACTCAGCACAGCCAAAGGACAGTTTCAGAGCCTCTAGATAGACTATACTCATCTTTCCTGCAAAGCTAACTTCTGGATACATGGTAACTCCATGCCTCCTACTCCTAAAACTGTCTCTAAAGGAAAACAATTAAAAATAACTACCTCAGGGGGCACCTGGCTGGCTCAGGCAGTAAAGCATATGACTCTTGATGTTCGGGTCGTGAGTTTGAGCCCCACGTTGGGTACAGAACCTACTTGAAAAAATAAAATAATAGCAACCACCATATTAACACATAATCAGTTCACTCTAGATGTTGATCCCAAGACAATGCCTGACCTTCTTCAGGGCTTACTGCTACCTCTGCTCACTCCAGCAAGAGAGCCAAAAGGCTCCTATCACGTGTGATAGGATTAGTGCTAACTCGCCAGGACATCTGAAAATGCAAAACATGGAAACTCCACAGCTGTTTGGTAATACAAAGCCACTTTTATCACAGAAGTTTAACTCAAAACAACCACATTTAAATCTGACATTCATCCTGGGTCTCCCCATGGAAGAAAAATGGAAGTTCACAGCTCTTAACTCATCATAAAATATAATAAAAATCGCCTTCCTTTTGTTTTGGGTTTTCGGAGGGCAGTAGGGAGGTGATGATCTGATTTTAATTTTTATTAATCCAAAAATTTCGAGGAACTAGACTTCATTTCACTTCCAATAGAAGAATACTTTTAAACAAATATATGGTTCTACTTTGTAAAAACCATTTTGTAAATTAAAAAGTCTTGCAATCTCCAGAGCTTCTCAATTACTCTGAACAAGCCTGTGCAGAATTATCCATTAGAGACACTTACTGAAATACTTACGAATGACATGACATGAAGTCTAGTCATTGCTTCAGAAACAATACAGGCTGGTGAAATGGGTGGGAGTACTGATTTTATAAGGCTGGCTTTGAATTGACCATGATCGATGTCAGGTAATGGGCAGATGGGGGGGGCAGGTCAACATGTAGCTCATCTACTTTTGGGTATGAGGAAATTTCCCACAATAAAAGAGTTTTAAAAGCAGAACAGGAAGAGTATTTTGACATTCATTAGGAAAAAGAAAAGTTGCAAACCACAGCAAGTAATGACCAGAGCTCCAGATTTTAGCAGAATGTACCAACACAGTGTTGAGAAGTTGACGACTTTGGGCATTAATTATTTTTGTCTTCTTAAACCTACCTCGTCCGCAGTGCACCGTCTCATTAAAATGGATCTACCACATGTTCAGTGTGGAGGTATCAAGCCCTCCCAGTGGGAGAACCTCAAAAATCAGCCAACTTGTACTAATCTAAAGGGGACTCCCATACAGATCAATTTATGACCAAAAAACTATGAAAATCATGTGTTCAGATCACATTTCTTAGCCTACTACCAACACTATATGGCTGCACCCCTAAATGTGCATGCCAGAACGAATCCACTTGCATACACAGTGGAATGGGGAACACAGAATACCCTTCTAGACTATTCTGAAGGGAGTGAGAGACAAGATTAAGTTATCGATAATAAGTCTTCAATAAAAAAAATATGAAAGTGTATACCTAACTTCAATTTTAAGAAAAGGTAATCGCCACTGTCCATGTCATTTGTTTTATCCAAAACTACCAGGAAACCATTGCTTAAAAGACCCAAAACATAAACTACTCTGACACAAATTAAAAGTAAAAGCAGTATTACCCATAATACAATGTCTTTGGGAGAATTACATTAGCGTTCATTGGGGAAAAGGAGGAGAGACATGTCAGGGGTTAAAAGAAGAACACGGTGCCAGGAACCTTCCTATATAAGAAAACCAACACTGATTCAGGCAGAACGAGCTTATAATTCTGATTTAGGAACATACTAGTAAGGCCATGGGAAGTTTCAGGTGAAGGGGCAGAAAATGGGACTCTACGTCCACAACTCCTCTAAGCTCTTGGCAGGGCTGTCATAGTCTCCTGAAAATTCGGTAAGATGAAAGGAGAAAAGGTTCAGTCTTAATAGTATTCTCATCCACCGACCCAAATATCATCCACCAACTGACAATTATTCATACGCTTCCGATTAGAAGCCACAGCAGGTTTTCATGTGACGACATTAGTCAAGGGCTCTTGGTGGGACCCCTGTGCTGTGCGTACCTACATGGATCTGTCCCTGCCAAGGCTCAAGTCTTAGGCACTTTTGCCTTCATGGGTCAGGAACATGAGACCAACATGTGGGTGTGACATCTTGAAAGGAAAGAGGGCACAAAGAAAGTTCTTCTTTGGCTGTTTCACCTGTAATTCATAGTTAAAATTTTTATGAGCTCTGGCACACGGATGATAGAAGAAGGGTGGAAGGGATCTCAGGCAGCAAAATCAGCAGCAAAAGAGGACCCACAGGGAAAGAGACGGAAGACAGAGGAGGGCTGGACAGGGGGGCAGAGTCAGGAGGCCCCAGAAACAAAATCGCCCCAGCGAGAGGTGGAAAGTGGAGAATCCTGTTTCCCCATCGGTGAAGACTGGGCCAACTTACAAAAGATGATTTCCATATTCTAGAGCTTGCAGGTTCCCCAGCCCTTTCTAATAGTCAGAGTCCCTTCAAGACCACTCTGTGTAGACCGAAATAAGAAAATCAGAGCTTCACGTGAAGTAGTAACTTCAAAAATCTTTTTGACACCCTTTATTCTGTGGCCAAGTCTACAACCGCCAAGTGATGGATATCAGCGATGACGCTGCCATGGATCCCGAAGACACGGAGGTCTGAGCTTGCCCTCTCCGCTCGCCCATCAGACACACCAGCCAAATGTGGTGCTTAGTCTTTGCATAAATGGCCCTCAGCCCCCCTCGGTTTCTCACAAGGAATCCCACGAAACGACTGGAATGTAATCTGATCAGGGTGGAAGCTTCAACCACAGTTTACAATCCTACTTTGAGCCCCAAGAAACGGTCTGCTTAAAACCACTGACGCTACGGAAATCGGAACGCGTCGCCACTTCCCAGCTAAGCACTACACCCTTACCGCGTTCCAGGGCAAGAATAAAGGCATTGAACAGCTGAACTCTGTCGTCTTCCCGTCTCAAACTCCCTCATTCGACGCTAAGGTCCCAAATGGCCAGAGCTGCTGGCCGAATTTAAGCCTGACATTTGACTGTACAACATCAAGAATATACATCCTGTGACCTTCACTTTTTTCTCCTTGCACAAAGTAACTCAATCAAAACATCGTTTGTTCTTTTGTCTTTCGAGACACATGCAGGATCGTCTTGTCCACAGTATGTTCTAAAATGGTACAATGCTATGTCTGGGGGCCGGGGTCGGGAGGAGGGGGAGCTCCTTTTATACCACGTGTTCATCTTAAATAGTTAAAAACACTGAATTTGGGAGTGAGGGTATTTTGCAGACTATTAATAAGACACCACGAATTTTTAAAACAAGCCTTTTAGAACTGCTGGTCTCTTGAAAACACTAAACTGATAAGAACAGATACTACACTCGATCTGAGCCAAAAGGCCGAGAAGCGATGTCTCTTGAAGATATTATACACATGTTAACCGATAAACTCAAGCTTAAGAAAATAGGATTTAAAAATGAAAAAACGGGATCTAGGCCCAATATGACCCATTTAAGCACACGGAAATGCAGAAGCAGTAAGTGACTTTCTTTTCTGCCCAGACTGGGGTACACCTTAAAAGCACAGTGAAGAGTACGGCCGGTGTACCCCAACTATGAGAAAGGCAATCGTACCGTGGGCCATTAGTCTCTTCGGAAGTTAACAAGACAGGGGAGAAGCACATATATTAAATCAAGAGCAAATGCTACACGCTAGAAATTTAAGATACTTTATCACCTACAGAAAATGCATTTTCACTCCCAAATTGGAAAAAAAAATAGTTTGGTTTGGTTTTCTATTTCAAGCACTTTTACATTTTCCTGGAGACATCTGGAAAGATGAAATAATTACCCTAAAAAAAAAAGGTTTGTTAGCTAAATGCATTGTAGCAGACAGTGCACACTGTCCCTGAGGACCATTTTCCCCTTATTTCTCTGGGCAAAAGCAGCTTCCACACCTGGGGAGTTTCAGCTATGAAGCTGGGCTCCACAGCTGCGGACGGAATCTGCCATCCTACTTTGCAACGGGGGATGGCCAGGTGCTGAATTCTGGCCCACGGAAGGTGAGCAGCAGGCCTGGGACTCTCTCCTTCTGTCTTTCTTGCTGGGAACACGAAGGAGACTCGAGTTTCCACAACCCAGTGGTGCTGAAGTCCCCCATCCTGAACCACTCACCCCTAGCCTATTGCCGGAAGGAGGGAGAGGCTTCTAAATGACTGTGAGCCCCAGTATACGGGGGGTCTTTTTATAACAGACGTCTAAGTTGTATCCTGATACATAAACCATGCGATCAAGGACCTCAGATGAGCTGTAAGGTCAAAATCCCCAGAGAATAAAAATGGGAAAGAAAAAAAATAAAGGAGACCATGAAAATGAGAAGAAAAAATCAGTAATAACCAAATCCCTGTGCTTCTAAAAACCACTTAAAAATCTTCATAATACAGCTGACCCTTGAACAACGTAGGATGTCAAGGCAGGTAATGGGAGGTGACGGAGCCGACCTTCTGTGCAGTCCAAATCCAAACATAACTTCTGACTCCCCCAAACTTAACTACTAACAGCCTACCATTACTGACAACATAAACTGTTCAACAAATCCCTCGTATATGTAGGTATGTTAAATGTATTCTACAACGTGCTCTTAAGGTCATTTAGAAAAGCGTAAGAAAATGTATTTACAGTACTGAACTGTACGTATCGAAAAAAATACGAATATGTACGTATAAGCGCACCCACGCAGTACAAACCCATCGAGATCAAGGGCCAACTGTACTTTTAGCAAGCCGTATTCATACACAGGCAAAGTGAACCTGTATTCCTCTAAATGTAAAAGAAAACATGCTTTTGATAGCAGCAGGACGAGTTACACTGAGAAGCTGAGTAGGCAAGCATTTCAAAAAAAATTTAATTTAATCTAATATACTGCACTTAAATATTTGTTAAAAGAGCTGCTGCCAACTACGCTAACAGAACGTTTAATTGACACTTATTTGCCAGTTGGTTATTTATGTGACCGTCCTTCTGGCAGAAATACTTTGCAGAAATCCAACTTGGCAGGCCCCATAAATACATACACTCTACTGAAAGGACCATTAACGGGACTTATAAATCTAAAACTCCATGTACATTAGGGATCTAACATTAATTTTGATGGGCTAACAAATTACACATTAGATGTGCAGAT